>NC_058407.1:52033224-52405028 GCF_002201575.2 Neomonachus schauinslandi | reverse complement strand
TATTTATTTATTTATTTATTTATTTATTTATTTATTTATTTATTTATGAGAGAGCGAGAGAGAGATAGCGACAGAAATAGCACAAGCAGGACAGGGAGAAACAGGCTCCCCGCTGAGCAGGGAGCCCGACGTGGGGCTTGATCCCAGGACCCTGATATCATGGCCTGATCCGAAGGCAGACGCTTAACCAACTGAGCCACCCAGGCGTCCCATTCACCTTCATTTAGAGCAACCATCCACTCGCTGGGCCCCCTGCCCAAGCCCATATAACAGGGCACTGTGCTAGCTTCTGCTAGTCATGATCTTTTTTCCAACGCACTTACCTTTGGCCCATTCTTCCTCCATATTTATCATGATCTGCATACTCTCTGCAACTTTAGACCTACTCGTTCTTTCTTATTTTTCTCTCTCTCTCTCTTTAGACTTCTCTCTCAGTATTATATTCCTGTCTATGAGTCCATCTATACCTTGATGATAATTCAGATATTCCATCTGCTATGGATGATTCTATCTCGAGTACACATTTCTCCTTGCTCTAGTGAAGAATACCATCAGACCTAATCTTTTTCTGAGACTCAGAGTCAAGGAAATTACTCTAATTTTTTAGGTCTAAGTAATGACTGCCGTTGGTGTTATCTTGATTGTAGCCCCTTCCTATAAGGATCGGTGCTTTTTTCTGCTGATTCTCCCAACAACCTTCTATAATGTTGAGCTCTTATTAGATGCTAACTACTCTCTAATTCATACACTCCCTACATCTCAGATGTAGGAAATTGAAGTAGACATTGATGAAGGAGAAAACTTAAAAGTCAAGAGCTGATTTGTTTCTTCCTCTTTTATTTTTTCCTCCTGTTTTTTATTTTCTTCTCTTACAACTTTTAATATATTAATAGGAGTTGTGGGACTACCCATATATTTGTTTGATTTTAGTAGAAAATATTCTAGGTAATCACTCTGCTTTTTCTTTGAGGGTACCATATTATATCATTTATTAATATTTACTAATTTTCTTTTTTTTTTTTTAAAGATTTTATTTATTTATTTGAGACAGAGAGAATGAGAGACAGAGAGCATGAGAGGGAGGAGGGTCAGAGGGAGAAGCAGACTCCCCGCTGAGCAGGGAGCCCGATGCGGGACTCCATCCCGGGACTCCAGGATCACGACCTGAGCTGAAGGCAGTCACTTAACCAACTGAGCCACCCAGGTGCCCCAATATTTACTAATTTTCTATAATATATTCACTAATTTCCTATTACATAATTTCATAATGGACCGCAGGCCCCAGTGTTTGGCTGACTAAAGCAAGGATCAGTTTTGTTGTTAGGACAGACTCATATGAACTAGTTTAGGTCAGAAACGAAAAATAAATCACTGAATGAATGAATAAATAAATACATGGGAAGTTACTGAATGTCTGAAGGTACCCCTAATAATTGTAGAGTGATAATTATAGAGAGATGTCATAAGACACTGGAACCAGGAACTAAAAAATTCAAATCCAAAGTTATTTGCTCTATCTTTCCTAGGATATTTGAACCCTTGGCTCTCCTTCTTTGGCACATTTTCACTATTTTCCCTTGACCTTACTGTAGATTATTTTAGTATGCTATGGCCTGCACCTGTTCATCCCAGCTTCTACTTCGCCTGATTTCCTAGCTCTAGAGCTCATCAGAAACCCAGTGAAGTCCAGCGCTGTGTTTCAATTCTAAATTCCAAGAAGAGATTCTGATTGGCACAGCTTTGGTCAGATGTAAAGTCCTGTCCAATCAGCAATGGTGAAGGAGGGACTGGGCCATGTACCACAAACATGGCTACAAATACGAGCATGGAAGAGGCACAGGGGTGTATTTACCCCAGAGGGTCCCAAAAATGTTGGCACAGAGCAGTTCCTCGACACATACTTATTATACTTAATGTCAGGCTCACAAGTAAAGTTTATACAAAACATAACTTTCCAACCTCCTTGATTTCTTTCTTGAATTATTGCAATTGCTAAAGCTAAAGATAAGATGTGGCTGATGTCTAAATATAGAAATAAACAGAATAACTGAAGGGCTGTTTGGAGATTTAGCCTGAAGGGCAATCACTTTCTAACTTAATAAGTTAGTATTTTAGATCTTGACTTAGCTGTCTTTCTTTGGGTGAAAATTTGTTTGATCCTGTCTTACCATTAGAAAAGTGACAGCATGCAAATTTTGTGCATTCTGGTAAAGTTCAAACCCATTAGCTTTTGTTGACAGGTACTAATTTATAGGAGGAAGGCAAAAAAAAATGGATTCAAACAAATGCCTTAAGTTCAGAAGTATGCTAATTAATGGATTTTCTAATTGCTTTTCCTTTTTTTTTTTTAACTTTTCCCCAAAGTCTGCTGATTAATTATAATTGCTTTATTATAAGACTCTGGAGGGCATCTGAAAACATAATCACCTGGGGAAGTCTGGATTTGGGGATTGATCTTTTGTCAAAGCAGCACCACCCAATAGAAATGTAATGTGAACTACACATGAAACTTTACATTTTCTAGTAGTCACAGTAAAAAAAAGTAAAAATAAATCAATAAGATTAATTTTAATAATTTTATTTAAACTGATATATCTAAAATATTTTTATTTCAACATTCAGTCTACATAAAAATTAATAATGCATTTTATACCTTTTTTGTACTAAGTCTTTGAAATCCAGTGTTTTCTACTTAGTGTAAATTTTAATTCAGATACTAGTTTTTCAATAGTTAAAGAGAAATATAGTCCTATCAAAACAATACAATTGTGTTTAATGGAGAAATGTTTTATGCTGTTTCAGTTTTTAAATGTAAATTTAAATGAATTAAAATTAACTAAAATAAAAAAAATTCCATTTCTCACTCTGCAGTCACCCCATCAAAAGTGCTCAGTATTCACATGTGGCTGCTGGTCATTGTATATCAAACAGCACAGCTTTGGAGTGTGAGATTTTTAAGAACCGAGAGCAAAGCTTATCTTCTGCTAGTGGAGATTAACCCAGGGGGAAACTGTTATGAACAGTCCCTCTCTGTCACTGCTCCAGTGTCCCTCAGAACTCTGCGCCTAGCCCTTCACTATTGACAGACGTTCGAGTTGTCTCATCCTTACCCCTGCAATTGGCTCCCGTCACCCTGCGCTTGCTGCCCCCCCCAGACCAACCTTGTAGGGGGTGGTCCTGCCCTAGGCCCTACAGCGCAGACACTCCTGCAGACTTTCCTATGGTTTGTTCCTCAGAGCAATAGTCCCTTGACATCCCCATGATTGTAAATGAACTCAACAAATGTCGTCAACTTGGAGATGAGCATATCAAACACTTTGAGAACTTTTACAGCCAAGGGATCTGTTTTGCTTAACCCAGTGTTTTCCAAACTTAGTTCACTGTAAGTCTTCTTTTTAAGAATAACATCATGATTTATTGCTGTCCTGAATGGGTTCTGCAGCATCTGCTTTCAGAATGTTCTGGTTGGCCAGATATTGCCTGACTCCAACACCTGCTCCTTTGACCATGCTTGGCTTCAGCATGTCCTTGGATATACCATTCTGATACCAACCTGTAGGGGACGTCTGTTTTTGTTTTTGTTTTCCCCTGAACAACATCTGTTCCTTTTATTCTAGTATCAGAATCTTCTTTTCCACAGGGGAATTCATTCTACGTGGGTTGGATGTAACATCTTCTTCCTCTTCCTAGACACAGTTGGGCCCTTGTTATAAAGACTGTCATTGCGCATTCTCCCTTTCTTCCTGGGCACATGGCTAGACTGCATTTCCCTTCCTCTCTTGCCTGTAGGAGTGGCCATGTGACTAAAGTTGTACCAATGGACTGTGTGCAAAAGTGAGGCCTACACCTTCTGAGCCAAGGCCTGAAGACAGGAGCATCCTTCTTCCATGCTCTCATTCCCCTTCCCAGAAGCTGGAATATGGATGTGCTTGTCATCTGGGTTTGACCAAACATACTCTACGGGCTGGTAGAGAAACAGAATAGAAGGAACCTAGATTACTGAATGACTCCATGGAGCAGAGCCCCACTGATATGGAATATCACCTCAGGGTGAAACGTGAGAGTGAAGTATACCTCTATATTCTTGAAGGCGCTGAATTATTTCTGAATCTTTTTGCTATGGAAATGTAGCATTACTCTAGCAAATATCATGCATGACTCAGGTTTAGCCAAAAAAAGCACCCCACTTTTACTGGCCAGGATGAGTGTTTTAGCAGCTTGCATGAGACACAACCCAGATCAGTCAGTCATTCTTTGGATGTTTATGTCAAAACTAGCTGGATTCTTTCTTTATATAATAGTAGTTAACTTATAGGCTATGTATCTATAACCATCTTTTTCACCACCAGGAGAATGCCTGCTTGAGAATTAAAGCAATTCTTCTCAAGAAACAATATCAAGAAATGATGAGAGGGGTGCCTGGGTGGCTCAGTCAGTTAAGCGTCCAACTCTTGGTTTCAGCTCAGGTCATGATCTCAGGGTCATGAGATGGAGCCTCATGTAGGGCTCTGTGCTGGGTGTGGAGGCTGCTTAAGATTCTCTCTCTCCCTCTGCAACACCCCCCCCCCCCCACTAATCACACATACACTCTCTCTCTTAAAAAAAAAAAAAAAAGAAAGAAATGTTGAGAGACAGAACCCCCAGATCCAGCTAGGCTTCAAATAGATCACCATTGGATTTGCCAATCATGTGAAATGATAAGTTACCATTTTTGTTTAACTTAACTTGAATTAGGCCAGTTAGTGTTACTTGCAATGAGTCCTGACAAGTAAACTACCAGTTTCCTTCTCATTCTAACACTCTGCCTTGCCATTAGACCTTTTCTCTTATTTAAACTTTGCATGCCCATGCTTGTTGGCCAGAGAAGATCAAGGCAGATTTTGCTTATCCTGCAGAGGGGATTCAGGAGACCAATTGCTCTTTGGAAAGGCAGGGGGTGAAATAAAGTTAGAACATTCTATCATGAGAGTTCTATGTGTGCTAGAGGATGAGTCAGAGAATAGCTACCTCTTCGACTTGGGAAATTCAGGTTCTTTTTGGCCATCTGCATTTTCCTTCCTCCCTATGGAGGGATGCTGAGACAGACCAGGGGGTTTCCTGGATCATAGGAGACATGGCTACTTCCTAGATGAACAAGGGCCTATTCAGATTAGAAAGATCTTTACTAGTCAATGAAGCACAACCACCGTGAGTTCTAGGATTTAGAACCTACATAATTGAGTAAGAAGTCGAGGAAGCAAAGATCTAGAAGGAGGAGGTGGAAATCAGCAGGAGAGCCATTAATCAGTCTTCTTGAGTCACGTGGCCTAAGGATTTGCCTGCAGGTCTCCTGCCGCAGCAGCTCCAGAGCCCCAGAGCAGAGTACTAACTGGGGGCGGGGGCGGGGGGGTGCTGGAGCTATGGCAGCACAGGGGTTTAGAAAGTTTCTTTGCCTCTTTGAGTGTAGCCGAAACTATAACCAAAAGGAGGGATTATGCTTCCTGAAAAATCTCAAAGTATCACCAGCAGCAGTCATAGCTGTTGGATCAGGCTCTAAAGGAAAGGGTGGAGAGATTCAACCAGTGAGCATGAAAGTTGGAGGTAAAGTTCTTCTCCCGGAATGTGGAGGCACCAAAGTAGTTCTAGATGACAAGGATTATTATTTAGAGACAGTGACATCCTCAGAAAGTACGTAGACTGAAATAAATCACTATTGAAATGGCATCAAATGAATTTGCCCACTCCAGGGAAGTTGTGAAATCTTTCATCATGTGAGTAATTTTCATGTCTCTCTCTTTTTTTTTTTTTTAAGATTTTATTTATTTATTTGACAGAGAAAGAGAGAGAGCGCACAAGCAGGGGGAGTGGCAGGTAGAGGAAGAAGGAGAAGCAGGCTCCCTGCGGAGCAGGGAGCCCAATGTGGGGCTCCATCCCAGGACCCCGGGACCATGACCTGAGCCGAAGGCAGTTGATTAACCAACTGAGCCACCCAGGTGCCCCCTCATGTCTCTCTTTTATAAAATAATGGTATCCAAACTAATGATATCCAGGGTCTCTAAAATTTCATTTTAGTGTACTAATATAAACATTACCAAATAAAAATGTATAAATGAGTGGTTACACTTTAAAAAAAACTCAGTCTTGAGATGCCTGGGTGGCTGATGGGTTAGGCATCTGCCTTTGGCTCAGGTCATGATCCCAGGGTCCTGGGATGGAGTTCCGAATCCTGCTCTTTGCTTAGCAGGGAGCCTGCTTCTCCCTCTCCCTCTGCCTGTCACCCCCCTGCTTGTGTGCTCTCTCTCTCTAGCAAATAAATAAAATCTTAAAAATAAATAAAAATAAATGAAAAAATCAGTCTTCTTGAAGCATGCGTACAGAGGGACAAGACAGAAGATGCAGGGAAGATAAGTCCAGAACATCCAGTCCCTGAAGTGAGAACACTAAGAGGGGTCTTTAAGTGGATCCTCCAAATCCCCACCACAAAGTGCTTCCTGACCCAGCCTGTCATCCCGTTTCTTCCTTGCCATTGGGTTGTTAAAGGCTTAGTTTCTGGTTGCCTCTTCCTTCGACCAGATTGTTCGGTAGTGATACTTGCCCAAGCCCTAATTTACTCCTGTTGTCTCTATTTCATGTGGACCGAGACATGTTTAGGATGCCCCAGACTCTTGGCAGGCCAGATTCCCACCTAAGCCCCAGGCCCTCCTATAGCCACAGGTAGGTCTTTCACCTCAGCTGGGGAGGCCAGGCTTCCTTCATGCTTACTGAATGAGTGCGCCAACTGCTCCGACAAGGAAATTCTGGTATTAGTGACTTTCTTTCTGTAGGTAGCAGACTTCCCCTCAGCTCAATGAGGGGATTCTCTGTGCTTGAGTATGAACTAAGTGGACTGATATCCTCATATAACAGATGAAAGCATATGGATTTGGTGCCAACAGACTAGCTTTTGTATCTGTATTGTAGTAGTTAAGTAAAAACACAAACAAAATGCTTAGAATGATACTAGATCTGTCCCTAGACCCACCTTTTCGATTAGAATGTGAAAGACAATTCAGGGGTGGGATTAGCCTTCCTATGGCAGAGGTTCAACTAGGAAGGCAAAGAGTGGCATTTTGCTATCCTGGCAAGTAATTTGAAACTTCTCCACACACATTTTATTTAAGCTAAAGACTGGGTTTGAATCACAATTCTAGTGTTTATTAGCATTGTGGTTTTGGATACATCATTTAACCTCTCTGAATCTAAGTTTCTTCATCTAGAAAATGGAATGAACCATTCCTGCCTTTCAGGGTTGTTGTAAACATTCAGTGTTAGAACTAAAGCATCTAAGGTGTCAGTAACACAGGAGCTTGTGATCAATAAATTGTAGCCTGTATTCCACTATTAAATTCTAGGGCCTCATCCTTAGCCTGTCAACTACTGAAACGTCATTACTAAATTTAAGCAGATTGTTACAAAGAGCTTCAAAGAGCTACAGAAGAGGAAGCTGTCAACTCTCAGTTCCAGCAGGTCTCTTGATATAGCAAGCTTGTTTTTTGTTGAATGTTCAGAGTTTGGACTAGAATAAACTGCCCTAATTGGAACAAATCCAGCAGGGTGGGGGGGGGGAGGTGCTCAAAGCCCCATTTTGATATGGACACTCAGGACCTCACCTGAGCTAATAAGCCAAAGTCTAAGGATTGAAGATGGTTGAATCTTGGATTTGGGATTCTCTCATCGATGACTCTCAACCATAATCATAGCTATTTCTCTCCACACTTAGCACAGTTAGCAGATGAATCCCTGAGGGCTTAATGACCCTGCAGTATCCACAGTGAAGGGCTACCTCTGGACTCCTTGCCAGGAAATAGTTTTAAGCCACTGTTTTCTGAACCTCTATTACCAGCAGCTGCACACAAATCCCACATACAAGATGCATACCTCTGGGTACCTTTTTTTTTTTGTATCCTATTCTTAATTCTCAGTGTTCTGGAGACGAATTCCCCCACGTGGGAGAAATGCAACTGAGGCAACATCTGGATCCTGAAGACTGAGAAGGAACCAGGTGCTCTGTCATAGTCTACCATATCTATGTGAACCTCGGAGCATCTTTACACTGAGTGCAAAATCACCCAGTGTCAGGCTGAGCTGACCTCTGCCTTCAGAATCAAAGAGCCAGTACCACAGATAAAAACGGAATTCTGAATTCGGCCCAGGGAAACTCGGCGAGCTTATTTGGGCGTCATCTAACACCTGCAGGCATTTGACGATTTCCACAAAGTGTTGATAGCAGTATGGCTTTTACTCATGTCTTTGATTACATCTTGATTTCATTGTCATCGAATCTTAATGTTAACTTTCCAGACTCAGTGAATCTTTATTGCTGTGGATGTGGTACTTTCATGTTTCCTTTATGTATTTTGTAACAATCCTGGGAGGTGTAGGTCATAATTATTTTAATAGCTAATATATATATATATAAACATGTGCCAGGCACATAGTTCTAAGCATTTTATTAACTCATTTAATTATATATCAGTCCTTTGAGGTAGTTCTTATTAATGCCATCATCATCATCCACTTTCTTTTTTTTTTTTTTTTTTAAGATTTTATTTATTTATTTTAGAGAGAGAGAATGAGAGACAGAGAGCATGAGAGGGAGGAGGGTCAGAGGGAGAAGCAGACTCCCTGCTGAGCAGGGAGCCCGATGCGGGACTCGATCCCGGGACTCCAGGATCATGACCTGAGCCGAAGGCAGTCGCTTAATCAACTGAGCCACCCAGGCGCCCCATCATCCACTTTCTACAGGTGAGGAAATTCAAGTACGAAGTTAGATTATCCAAGGTCACACAACCAATAAGTGGTAGCACTTGGATTCAGACCCAAGCAGTCTGGCTGCACAGTTCATGCCCTAACCACTATTCTATATTGCCTGCAATTTTAAAATAAAGCCAAGACGCAGAAAGTAAGTGAATTGGCCAGGGATCCACAGCTGTTAATGAATGGAACCACTATTCTAACTCAGGTTTTTGGATTCTAAGGTTCATATCCTATCTATTCCATGCGGCCTCCATTAGCTACAATGTATGTGATTTTAGGCAAGTCACTTGATTTTGTCAAGCCTCATTTTCCACCTGTAAAATGGGGATAATAATGCTGATTTCACGAAGGTGTTCTGTGATTAAGTACAACTAATTATATAAAATGTTTCACTCACTGCCTGGCATATAAATAAATGCTTAAGAAATATTAACTTGCCAGCCAATAGTTGGATTCCCAAGAAAAGCTCTTTATTCTCAATGCTTGGTAAGTATTAGGAACATGTTAACCCTGAGTATGTTAAGAACATGTTAACTCTGGAAAGAACACAGTATATTAAAAAATTGTTGGTTTTACAGAATTTCTGTTCTCTAAACCTTGATAATTACATTTAGATTTGCTTTAGAACCAGATGGTTGTTGTGTCATGGAAATACTTCTAGTCAAGGGCGAAAAAATTATTATGTAAGCCCTTAAAAACCCACTCCAATTAAGGCTCTTTAAAAATATCTAGATGTTTGTGATCTGTGTCTATATACTGTCTTAAAATAGCATTCTTTTATTTCCATATCAAAATTTTAAGGTGAGCTAAGGCTGGAACACACACAAAAAAGTCTGTTGACCTGATTTACTCTGTTTTCTCATTGTCTGTTGAAGCTTCTGTTGACAGAATCAATGGAAATTATCAGGTTGAGTAGTAAGGCTCTTTTCTTTGTTCCATTCTTCTAAACAAAATTATGGTGTACTTGTCAGATTTCAAGGATATGAGGGAACATGGTTTAAAAATGCCTTAGATAATTGTACTACAGAAAGTAAAAAGTCTGACACAATAAAAAGTAAGAGCCAAGAATATTTTGAACTCAAAATAGATAGGAATATTTTTATAATGTAGGTGATAGCTGGAAACAGATCAATAGAACAAGAATGTTAATGGTTTTTGGAGCATGGTGTCCATTTCAATGCATATTTGGGGTTATATGTAATATTTTTTGCATTCACAGGTCCACTCCCGTCCAAGTACACTGCCATCATTTCAGCCCACCAACTCTTACCTACATGATAACATTAGCCTTTTGAGCCTTAGCATTTATGTCTTATTATACACCAACTGAACATATTAATTGATTACCCACTGCCCTCAAGATGAAATCCAAACTGCTTGGTCTGACATCAAGTGCACCATTATTGTGAGCATTGTGTAAGATAACATAAATTGATTCGTGAATTCATTCATTCAATATAAATTGACATTTTGCTGGCTGATTCCCTGTGCTAAACTTTGGGCATGCAGAGGGAGATCATGGTCCTTGACCTCAAAGCAAAATGTTCTCATCTTATAAAGGGGAGGACAGACAAGTAAAGCATCATTCATCGTGCAATGTGGTAGTGGTGTAATAGACACAAAACAAGGATACTGAGGAACAGAGGAAAGGTACCAGTGTTTCCCACTTACCCCCCATATTTCTTTATTCAAATCCTGTGCTACATTGGTCTATTTGCCATTACCCTAAATAGGATGCACATTTCCATCTCTCTGACTTTGATGATATTGCGTTTTTTTTTTTTTCATGCTCAATCCCTTCTTTGCTGTTTATCCATTCAACTAACATGGATTGAAAATGTACCGCATGCTAGAATAGGTGTGCTACACACCACAGATCAGTGAATGAGGACCACAGCCTTACCCTCTTGAGCCGACAGTGTTGCTTTTCCTATCCCCTCCTGCTCGCTCTAAACCCCACCTTGCCCTGAACACTCAGCCCATGGTGATCTCCTTCTTGAGCTCCAGTAAACTTATTGTCAGTCACATGTCAAATCTTGTATAGTTATCTGGGTATCAATCAGTATTTACTGGTTAATTTATCCATAGTAATGAGAAATGCAAATATCATGGGGAGATAAAAACTTTAGATTATTTTCCTTAAATTTTAGATCATTTTTAAACTCTGCTTTTATTCCTTGCATTGGATGATGCTTGGCAGTTTCCATGAGACTCTATCCACACCTGTTAAAAAAGTAGCAGCATGAACAAGTTCCAAGTATGAAATTATGTTTCTAAGATTTTAGTATGCATTTAATAAGCTAGATCAAATTTCTTCACATTTTATTTCTAATGCTCATGGATATTTAGAGCAAGGGGAAGGAGGCCAAGGTAGAAAAAGAAGGAAGAAGATGAAAAAGAAAAGAAGCAAGGGCTCCCCCAGGAAGAGGGTTGGAAACACCGAAATAAGGGCAAAGACCTTTCTTTGCAGAGAATATTTCATTTTCAGGGCTTCTTTCCTCCTATTTCCCATGTCAAATTTTATGAAGAAGCTGGGTGTGTTGTTATCCTTTGTGTGGGATTCATATATTGAAAAGCAACGGCTGGAGTGTGGAGTGAGATTTATATGATTGACCTCCTAAATCTCCCAATATATTTGTCATATAGCTGAGTAAAAGAAGCTTTTTTTTTTTTTAAGATTTTATTTATTTATTTTAGAGAGAAAGAGAGTTGTGGGAGGGAGAATCTCCAGCAGACTCCATGCTGAGCATAGAGCCCAACCTGGGGCTTGACCCCATGATCCTGAGATCGTGACCTGAGCTGAAATCAAGAGTCAGATGCTTAACTGAGCCACCCAGGCACCTAAGTAAAAGAAGTTTTAAAAAAAGAGACCAAGAATCTCTCTATATATACATTTTAATAAAATTCAATGTTAAAGTCTTCCAAAATAAATAAGCAATCTGTCCTAAGGTTCTCATATATTTCTGATATTATAGTCAAACGATCATGAACTAACTCCATTTTTTTTTTCTTAGACATATTGTTCAGGTCAGGTCTACTGAATGATTCACTTTATTTCAGCATTTTTTTTTTTTTTTAACTGAGCACTTGTTATATGCTAGTCAGGGGGTTTGGAATGCAGTTTCTACTTGCAAGGTGTTTACAATCATTGGGGGTAACTATTTTTAGTCATCAAATCATGTATGTTATATTTTATATGACATGCATATCTACATTTATTTCAAATTTCTTCACACTTATATGTGTGTACATGTATGTATATGTAATTGAATGTGTATGTGTATATACATATATAATCATATATATGATAAATATATATAATACATATATAGAGAGAACCTCTCCGAAGAAAGTGCTCAGAGATGTGAAATTTTAGAAGTTTGGTAAACTCGTTGAAGTCTATCTTTGTATCCTGGATTGGAAAACTCAGACACAGGCAAAAGCAGACTATGCTATGGAAAATTTTGAAAGTGCAGGGAATTGTCTTGTCCAAGAGGTAGACGCCAGCTTTTTAAAATTAAAATGCCCACAGATCCCTGTTAAAATACAAATGGAACACCTAAACTGCACCAGTTCAGGTTCTCTGTAGTGAATTCAACTGAATGTAAACAACTCAATGAATTAATCATTCATAAATATCATTTTATAATTTTGTATAAATCAGTACATATAAATCCTTTTTTTCCCTGTAGCAAATCAGTGAGCAGTCATTGATAGACTCTTACAGTTATTGATGGAAAGCTCTTTCTCTTTAGGGCAGAGGTAACATCACCTGATAGGATTTTGAGAACTTGATTTATTGTTGGCTGTTTTGCCCATGCCTTTTCCATCAATTTTTCTGTATCAGATCTAAGCTGTGAATATCACGTTGTTAGTTTTTTTGTTTTTAATAGCAGCGGCTGCTTTCTAGAACTCTCCTGTCAGTATGGGCAGCTTGGTCTTGTTCTCTGGTGTTATGCAAAACACATCTGCCTTTTAACTTGCCCAATGGAAACCTTATTTGCCATGTGCATTTTCCACCCTTTGATCCCTCTCTGCGTTGTTCTTCATCAGTATCAAAAAGCTGCAGCTGGAAGCTGAGCAAATTCTAAGGTGCCCAGCACTGCTTTTGGCCCCGAATCCATAAAATTAAGTCAGTCACACAGCTGGTAGGTTTTTCTCGAACCGGATTTCGTGCATCATAAGAGAACTGCTTTCCCCTTTCCTTCCTGAGTCCTGTAAAGAACTGAATGTGAGCTTTATCTTTAGAATACTGAGTAACTTCCCCCAAATTCTAGTACACAGCAATTTAGTCATCTATATGAGTTCCTTTTCAAATATTATTATATAACTTTCCTTCTTAACGATTACCACAGCCTGAATTTTACATTATATTCGTGTGATGAATGAACATCTGTCTTCACTATTCTACCGTAAGCATCACGTGTCAGGAAGCAGGTCTAGATGGCTCAGTTTTCTATTCCTAGCACCTAGCATGGTTCCTGGCATATACCAGTGGGTGATGATTAAAATATGTTGAATGAATTTGACCTTGCCCAAAGACAGTGGAGTTTCTCCTCTGGAATTGTCTTCACAGCCAGTTGACCAGCAACTAGAGAATGTTTTCTGGATTTTGTTCACAAGCATCAGAGCATCTGGGTCTGCCTGTGTTTTCGTTTCTCTTTCTTGTACTGCACTCAGCTCCCCTCAGTTGGCCTCCTTTCTCTCTCCTCTTGGTGCAGTTGAAGCCCCCACGGGAAGCTGTACTCAACTGACCTGGATGCCTTGCAGGGACCCTGGGACTGAGGGATGGAAGTAAACGAAAGCCTTCGGTGAATACTCCCTGCACTGACTGAGTTCATCTGGGTGCTACCTCCCTGCTGTCATTGCTGTGAAAGCCTGAAGTGGGTGCAACTAGCTGAACACTGTAAGTGCGTTGCTGAAAGTTTAGGACTCAAGTTTTAAGCAAGTTCGTTATAACCGAGGTGGTTTAAAGGAAGTCGATGGTGTTAATAGTGATTACTGGTGGTGTGGAGAGGACTGTAACTATCTTCTTATAGATTTCTATAATGTTTTACTTTCTTTTTTTACACTGGGGTTATGTTTACTTTAGTAATTAAAAGAAAAGACATACAATGAATATTTTATTTTTTAAAAGATTTTATTTGTTTGACAGAGAGAGAGAGTGAGAGAGTACAAGCAGGGGGAGTGGGAGAGGGAGAAGCAGGCTTCCCGCAGAGCAGGGAGCCCGACGCGGGGCTCGATCCCGGGACCCTGGGATCATGACCTGAGCTGAAGGCAGACGCTTAATGACTGAGCCACCCAGGTGCCCCTACAATGAATATTTTTAAGTGTTATAGGAAAATGATGCCCTTGTGAAGTCATGAAAATGTCATTTCCAAGAATTTACCAATTTAAAAAGCTTCAAAAGCACAATATAAAATTGAATACATTTATAATAAAATAAATACAGAGAAAGTTATCAAACTGATAATAAAAGCACCTAGAACTAATTTATTTTGAAACCCATATACCTAAACTTACATGGCGTACTGGCCCAGAGAGGACTCAGAGCCGGGGTGCTCCGGATGCTACGGCTTGTGACTCGCAGCTTGGCAAACTTGACGTGCCTCAGTCTTCTCATCTGTAAAACCAGGACAGTCCTGGTTCTTCTAGAGTCTGAAGCACGCAGATGAGGCTTGGGGCTTAGCGCATAGTCAGGCTGCATCACTGTTGTTGCCCTTGATGTTTCGTCTTTCAAACAATCTGCATATCCATTGTGAGAGATCTCAACACGTCAACAGCCTACTGATCTCTCGGAGCTTATTGTTCATATATACAATTTATAGTTGAGAAAGATAAGTGGTGATAACTTGTTTGGTATCCAGAAAGTTCCTCCTTCTCCCATGATTACATCCACCCATTATTAAGTAATACTTGGATAAATTTACTTAATTGTGGAGTCTACAGACACGTGGGCAAAGGAATAGTATAGAGGGTGGTCATGTACTCAGAGAGAAGGCGGTGGTCTGGTCTGACGACGATGATGACGTCAGAGCTTATATACCAGCTCTACTGCATGGATACTGGCTGTGTGAACTTGGACAGATCACGCGACCTCTCAGAGCCCCTTTTCTCATCTCTGAGATAAAGATATTATCTACTTCACTCATCTGCTGTGAAATAATGTATGTACAATGCTTTGTGAACATTTTTGGGTTAGATTTAGTGTGCTAGTTCCCCCTGAGAAGCCATGTACCACCCATGTTTCCCTATGCCCCTCATCCTCATGTTTCCTTTCCCTGTCCTCCCTGAACCCCTCCCTCCTTGTCCATATTCCCTTTGAAGTTGTGTATCTATTTCAGCCCCTAAGCTAAGGGCGGGCAGTCATGCATTGGTATAATTTGTCCCCAGATTGCTTTCCCACTAGTCCTGCCACTAGTTTGAGGCACTGAAAGCCAGGGAGGGAGAAATGGCTTAAAATGTTCTGAAACACAGCTTAAAGCCACCTGACTGTAACTGGGAAACCGTCATGCCAGACGGTCGCTTCTTCGTGAGCTAGAAGCAGTAGTGTCCTCTTTAAGAGAAAGCAACATGCAGAAGTGGGTCTCCAAGAATCACAGACATCTACGGGTTTTTCAATACTGACTTTAGTTTCATTGTTCAGGAAATATTTCCTCAACAGTCATAATGCCAAGCAGGAGGATCAAAAAAAGAAAACTGAGTCATCTGTGCCTCTCAGGATCCTATGTTCAGGTGTAATATTTAGAGGCACAAATCCATGTTCATAGGAAGGGCTGATAGTACACACACACACACACACACACATTGTGTTTGAAAACAAGGCAATGCAATCACTTAGAGCTATCTTTGAGTGCTCTAAGCGTTGTTTAACTTCTTAAACTTGTGGTTTACTTGGTAGGCAGATAATACAAGTAGTAGTCAAAGTAAAATGCAAAAGAATATTTAAAAATAGAAAATACTAACTTTGAAATCTTATACAGCTTTTTCTTTAAAAAAAAAAAAGGATTTTATTTATTTATTTGAGAAAGTGTGTGTGAGCTGGGGAAGGAGCATATTTTTCCTCTGTATCTCCTTCATTAGCCTGGAGAGGGAGAAGACCTGGGGCTCTGGAAGGCCTAGGATGCATGCCACTTGTGACTTGTCCCATGGTTTGTGAGTTCCCTTTAATTATCTTCCTCTTTTCAGTGGATATTTGGAAATCTTTCACTTTGTAAATTGAAAATCCTTGTGGGGATAAGTACAGTAGAGATCAGAATCCAGGCTAAAAGAGGATAAACACTGTCTGGCCAGGAAAATGAGCTATGTGAGAGGTAAAGTTGATGTTAGTGAAGTGAAGGAATGATGACTTCTCTCAGCGATAATGGGAAATGGGTCAAGTACCACAGTATTGGCTTAATTCACTGCTTGGTGAGCCCATTACACTTGCTGGTAACTCTGTTGGATTATTTCCAGCTCATCTGGTTTAGTGTTGTGAAAAATAAGAACCATTAAGGTGAGGTATAGTTTCCAAGAAACTCTTCAGAAGCCCTGGGGTGGGGGTGGGGAGCAAAATATACAGAGTCATAAAGTCTCCAGGGATCAAAATATAAAGGATAGAGTAAGAGCCGTTGCTCCCTAAAATGCTATTATCATGGAGCTTCCAGGGTCATTTTCTCTTTTCTTGGTTAGTGAGCTGGCCAGTTATGACACATTGCCCTTCCCAGTGTGTTTGCCTTGACTTGAGTCTGGGCATCTAGCAGCCTCTTCCTGCTCTCTGCTTCTTGCCACTTAGTTACTTTTTGCCTGTGACAATGGAGATGAAAGCCAAAATCAGCACTTTTTTTTTTTCTTGTTAGCAACACTTGTACATGTTTGAGGGGAGGAGGCGATAACTGACAATTAAAGTTTTTCTAATTATATCTGAATATCACTTGCCAGTGTATTTCCAAGTTACCGTGGATCATGGCAAACTAATGGATCATTATTAAGTAATACTTCTCAGTTTTGTATTTGGATGCCTTTATCTGAAATCTCACTGCTACCCACTTCCGTATAACAGACCTTTGACATTTGCTGTGGGTCCTGCCAAGAGGTACTTGAAGGTAGAGGGTGAGGTAGAGGTACCAAACTGTGTCTGCGTATGAGGCAATGTTTGTTCAGCATGTTGGGCTGGGTATCCCCTTGCCATTCTCCGAGAAGGGCTTCTTTATACGAGGTTGGTGTGTCCCGGCCATTGTTTCATGACATCTGAGACTACTTCTGTTACTTCAGGGGATTACACAATCCTGAAAATAGTCTCAAAACAAAACTTAAATTGACCTTAGTTTTGTATGCAGGCCCCATGTCATGTAGTACTCCCTCTCCCCACCTTTCGGGATAGGGAGAAATGAAAGATGGCTGTCACAATGTGAAAAAGCAATTGTATTTTTTTCTTCTATACCATAGAAACCATGTATCAGAGACCTGCAATGTATCTGCCACTGCGTGCATGTGAGAGACACAGTAACCTTATTCAAGGAGTTTATGAAATCCAGATTATATGGCCCAGGTCATATTAACCTAGTTTCTGTAGCAAAAGCCTTTACTCTTTCCAGTACACCATCCTTGTTCTCTAGCTCTTGAATTTCAGGCACTATGTCTTAACAAATCCTTGTATATCCCACAGTGTAGAAGGGGAAACCTAGGGCCAAAGACTCAAATTTTAACCAATTGCTTGGGTAAACCACTGACTGCTCTGGGTCTCATATACTTCATTTATGGCTAGATCATAATAGGTAGACTTTATGGACTACTTACTCTATGGCAGGCATTGTTAAGGCGCATTACACACCTTAGCTTAATTACACACATTACACACCTAAGACGTAGGTTTGTTTACACCTTTTATACAGAGGAGGAATAAGACAGGGAGAGTAATAATTTGGGCAAGTTCACAGAGCTAAAATTGTGGGATCATGATTCAAATGTAGGCTTTCAGACTCTAGTCTAGAACATGGACCCTTAACCACTGTCCTGTATGGTTTTCTATAAGACAATCTCATGGCTGCTTCCAACTCTCTAGTCTATGACTCTATGTAGCTGCAGACATTGTCATCTGGATGATGTCTTTGATTCCCTAACTCTTCCTTTTTAAAAAAAAAAGATTTTATTTATTTATTTGACAGAGAGAAAGACAGAGAACAGCGGGGGGGGGGGGGGTGGCAGGCAGAGGGAGAAGGAGAAGCAGGCTCTCCACTGAGCGGGGAGTCTGATGTGGGGCTCCATCCCAGGACCTTGGGATCATGACCTGAGCTGAAGGCAGACACTCAACCGACTGAGCCACCCAGACACCCTCTAACTCTTCCTTTTAAAAGAGTTTTCCCTGCAGAGGGCACCTGGGTGGCTCAGTCGGTTAAGCGTCTGCCTTTGGCTGGGGCATGATTTTAGGGTCCTGGGATCAAGCCCCGTGTCGGGCTCCCTGCTCAGTGGGGAGTCTGCTTCTCCCTCTGCCTCTCCCCCTGTTTATTCTCTTTCTCTTGCTCACTCTCTCAAATAAATAAAATCTTAAAAAAAAAAGACTTTCCCCTGCAATTATTAATAAAGTGTGGAATCCTCTACAATTAGACTAATTCTCCACTGATTAACTGCTGATGTTCCTCTTACATATTTATTATATTATTCCATAGTTCCTGTCTAGCATAATTTACTATCTTCTCTGAAAGACTTACACAAGCCAATTCTCATGTGTACCATCTTTCTCCATTTGCAGTACCCCTTGTAAAAAGATAATGCCTCCCACCTTTTAAAAAACAGTGCAGCACAAAGTGTAGTTTTGCGTCCAATCAGGAGGCCCCATCGGAACTCCATTTTCACAATAACAAGCTCTGATGCTGCAACATTGGATTCTGTTGTAAAGGTGAGCAGTGAACACCAGGAACAGATGATCCCTTAACAAACAACAATTCTGTTTTTGTTCCATCTGTGTTAAAACCACAAGAACAAAAGCAAACAAAAACTAAAAGTCTATTCAAACAAAATATTTATTCCTTCCCCTTGGTGAATGTAAACATGCTAATTAACATTTAAATAGTGAGTGTTCTGGGCAAAATAATAATTTATATTAAATTATCACATACATCTGGCCGTTATTTCCAGAATAGGTAAATTCTAGTTAGAGATGACAGAAATACAGATAAATAGTGGAAGAAGGAAATGGTATAACATAGGGAATAGCTACTGAAAAATTTCATTTTTGTCAAACTAGATGTTCAATATCATTTATTGAAATTCCTTTGTGCTCTTTATTAAACAATTGAACATTGTCTCTTATATTTAGGGTGTTTATTTTAATGATTCAAATTAAAAAGAATGGAAATGTATATAAGTATGTCCACAAATACACTATTCTTTTTTATGATTATTTTTTAAAGATTTTATTTTTAAGTAATCTCTACACCCAATGTGGGGCTTGAACTCACAACTCCAAGATCAAGAGATGCACACTCTAGCGACGAAGCCAGCCAGGTGCCCCAATTCTTTTTTGTTATTGCTCATTTTACTAAAATGTTGCCCTTTTCTAGAAGCATATATTAAGTCAATGAATTTATGAAGAAAATACCAGTAAAATGTTAGAGCAGTTGTATTTTATAAAAAACAAAGCTTTAGGAAATACTATTTTTCATACTCAGTAGTTGCCCTTATTTACTATTTATCAACTTAAAAAATTACGAGAAATTGGCAAGCTTACCTAGTTAGTTTCCAAATATTTAATACTGTTTAAAACTGGTCTCTCTCTCTCTCTTTTTTTTTTTCCTGGAGCATCTGATAAGGTAGTATAAGGAAAACATTTCAGAAAAATACCCCCTGAGCTATTGGAATAAAAGAAGAGCTTATCTGAGACTTAACCTCATATTTTCTGAAAGACTTTAATCCATACCTAGAATGATTCTTTTAGTAGGAATGATGTGTTTATCTGCTTTAGGAGTTGAAGAGAACTGATCGATGCTCCTCAAATACTGGGCAAGTCTAAGAGAACAATTTTGAAGATCCAAGATTTAATGGGTTCAAAATGTTTGAAAAGAAAAGAAAATCTCTACTGAAAGGAATATATTGTTTTTCCTGCTTTTGTGTTTTCTGACATTGCCTACCTGTTTGACTCTTGGTATTTCTAAATTCTTTCCAGTCATTGGTTGACTGGGAATAAATCCCTCTTCTTTTATGCTACTCAATTGAAGTTTTGTTGAAAACAAACAAAACAAATAAGAGGAGAATGAAAAAATGAAAAGCAGACTGATAATGGTCAGAGCTGTTGACTTTAATACATGATATGACCTGGTTTTCAGGTCAGGGTGGGGTGGGGTTGAGGTGAGATTCAGACACTTCCTTACCACCCTGTAAGTGGAATGTCCCTAGTATGATGATTTCCTGCTTTTGCTGGAAGGCAGCCCCTGTGTCGGTTTAGAAAAGAAGCATCCTACATTCCTATATTCACGTGTTCCTCTCCCTTGCTGGGTTTGTCTTAGACTCAGATGACTCAGAGTGGTTGCCCGTCAAGCTGGTACCCACAGCCCTGAATTCTGAAGTCTTATCTTTACTTGTCTACTCTGTAATAGCTGAATCACAAATCATGTATATCCTGCTAGTCCAGTGTGGGGTGTGTGTGTGTGTGTGAAGGGACATAAACGTACTAGCACTGTGCTTCTGCTATGTCCTCAGGGACAGTGTAAGGGCTCTGTAGGGAGTGGTGATCAAGACAGACAAGGACTCTGCTCATAAGGAGCTTATGCTCTATGACAAGGTGTGGGTGAAAGTACAGAAATGAGTAAAGAAGGGAGAGAAAGAAAGGACAGAAGGAAGGAAGGAAAAGAAAGAAAGGAAAATACAGATATGATAAGTGGCAGGGGGATGAGCTGGAAAGAGTGAACAGGGGCTACTGTAGATCGAGGGGTCAGGAAAGGTCCCCTGGAGGAGACAGAAGTCAAGTAGATGACAAGAAATATGCAGTTATGCAAAGAATAATTGGAAGAATCTTCCAAGCAGGGGGAAAAGCTAATGCAAAGGCCCTTGGATTGGAATAATCTCAGTGTGTTTGAGGAATATTTCCTTTTTAGAATTTTTAAAAATTATTTTTTTTACTATTTTATTATTATTATTATTATTATCATTATTATTATGTTCAGTTAGCCAACAATGAGGAATATTTCTATGGCTGGAGTAGAGTGGATGAGGGGAGAGTAGTAAGAGATGAGAGGGGGCAAATCATGGAGCATTTTGCCAACTAAGGCTAGGAGTTCAGGTTTTATTCTAAATGTGATTGAAAGCCATCCAGGGTTTTCAGTTATGATAGGATAGAGCGTGACTCGATTTGATACGCATTTTTAAAAGATCACATTTTGGGCGCCTGGGTGGCTCAGTCGGTTAAGCGACTGCCTTCGGCTCAGGTCATGATCCTGGAGTCCCGGGATCGAGTCCCGCATCGGGCTCCCTGCTCGGCGAGGAGCCTGCTTCTCCCTCTGATCCTGCCCCCTCTCATGTACTCTCTCTCATTCTCGCTCTCTCAAATGAATAAATAAATCTTTAAAAAAAAAAAGATCACATATTGATGTACATTTTAAAGATTTTATTTATTTATTCGACAGAGAGAGAGACAGCAAGAGAGAGAACACAAGCAGCTCAGTGAGATAAAAGTAGGAAGGTGATGTCATGGAAGCCAAGAAGAGGAGATATTTCAAGAAGGATGAAGTGGGCAACTGTGTTGACTGCATGATCGTTGAAAAAGGACAGAGTAGAAGTATCCAGAGAGATCACAGTAGAACAGCTTTTGTGGGTGGAACAGGCTGTAGCATATTGGAGTAGGTGAAGAACGTGGAGATCGTGACTACAAACAACTCTTCCAAGAAGTTTGAAGTCAAGGGAGTTGTTTGTTTGTTTTAAAATTAGATTAGGAGTACATTTGTAAAACACAGTGGTGTGAAGTAGAATTCAGTATTTGGAAAACATAGTGAAATACAGCTTCTGTAGACATGCTTAGAAATTTAAAATACCACTTGATTTCTCTCAGTGGATTAAAAGGTTTTTTTTTTTTTATTTGTTTGTTTTTGTGGAAAGAAATTGTTCCTTTTCAAATTTGGAGAGTTTATTAGTCCTCAGGCAGGTTGAAGCCAAAGAATTCCTTGTGAGAGTCATACTTTCAGGGGTGAGGCTTGGCAGTTCACAGTGTAGAGTTTTTTTTTTGCACAGAAAGCAGAAAGAATAAAAGGTTCTTTCAAAGGTTATTGCAGAACTGTAGACACTGAGAAAAGAAAGAAAATACTTTCACAAGAGATATATAGAGCGGTATCCAATTCAAACCCTGGGAAAAGATACCAACTAATCCAACCTATTATTTATCTTTTTCTTTTTTTAAAATTTAAATTCAATTAGCCAATATATAGTACATCATTAGTTTCAGAGGTAGAGGTCAGTGATTCATCAGTTGTGTATAACACCCAGTGCTCATCACATCACGTACCCTCCTTAATGCCCGTCACCCAGTGACCCCATCCCTCCACCCACTTCCCCTCCAGCAACCTTCAGTTTGTTTCCTGTAGTTACGAGTCTCTCATGGTTTGTCTTCCTCAACCTATTTATTTTTAAAAATGAACATGTATGTTAAGTCTTCTTGATAGAATAGGGAAGGCAAAAGGGAGGCACTGCAGAAATAGAGATTATGGGTAAGTGCAGAGAGTCAATAGCAATTTTATGGAGAACCTGGGGAGCAATAGATGGGGGATGTTCAAATACCCAGGCAGCATGCCCAAAGACAGGCAGCCATGAGTAATATTTAGCGGGCCAGTGGGGACTCACTCCAGGCTGATTGCAGCATTGAAACTAGTGGGAAGTAAGCACATTAACATGAGTTGGGGCAATATTGTAACTGCTTTGGATGCCAAGGTAAGAACTTAATTTCGCAAGGATTTTGTATAGTTGGAAGTTTTTAAACAGGAGTAGTCTTTTTAATGATATTAAGGTGTTTCTTTTTGATATTAAATTATACATTCTGACTTTGACTTTCTCTAAGAGTTTCATAATATAAGCTTTTAAAGTGGTCAAGCCAACAAGTGTCTTGGAGAATATGAAAACTGGAATAATGTGTCTGTTTTGAGAATTATGACATGGCAGGCACATTTCATCCTTTCAACACCCAACATTTCACCCTTCCTCCAGGGTGTCCCTACATGCTTGAACTACGAAGAGCCTCACATGCCTTCCATCTGAACTTAGTAAAATGATTAGGAAAATGCTTTAAGAGCCTGAGGATCTCATTCAGAGGAAATGTCAGAAACCTATGGAAATTATTAGAAAACAGGTCAAAGAGATGTACTCACTCATTCATTCATTATTTATTGAGCACCTAGATGAGCCAGATAGAGCAGCTTCATGGACATGTGACCTGTTTAGTCATAGAGGGTCCCATGCTCAAAATGACTCTGCTTGGTTTAATGCTTCGCTGTCACCATCTTGAAGTTCTAAATATTTTTATGGTTGAACATGTGATTTTTAAGTGAAGTTTGATGGGATAATGGAGCATGAGCAAAGGAGATATATACAACATGTGTATCTTATTCTCAATACGTATACCTTATTCTTTGCTGTCCCATTTCTACCTAGCATATGTCATGGTCCTGATGAGTACAGAATTCCAGAGACCCATGATGGGTGGGAGTTCAGTGAGACTCAAACAAGTAGAAGAAAATCATGTTACACTGAGGACTAAGTATGCAGGGGGTACTGACGGCCCCCAAAGGCCACACTTTCTTTTTTTTTTTTTTTAAGATTTTTATTTATTTATTTGACAGAGAGAGAGATAGCGAGAGCAGGAACACAAGCAGGGGGAGCGGGAGAGGGAGAAGCAGGCTTCCCACCGAGCAAGGAGCCCGATGTGGGACTCGATCCCAGGACCCTGGGATCACGACCTGAGCCAAAGGCAGACGCTTAACGACTGAGCCACCCAGGCGCCCAAGGCCACACTTTCCATTCAAACCAGAACTTGCTTCAAACAGAGAAAGAAGACCAATATTAGTGTTCTAAGAAATGGACTATCAAGGAACCTTATCATATTCTTTCTTAGCTTTGTTTCATTGAGAATGATGATATAGAAAGGGAAAGACCATTCCTTTTCCTTTCAGCCATCGGTACTCATTAGTAAGCTGAGGGTAGATGGTGTTGGTAGAATGTGCATATACAAAGACATGAACTAAAATAGTTGACTTAGTTGTGTGCAGCATTTCTACTATGATGGTAAAAATATCATAAGCATGTGCAAGCTACGAAATACAAACTGTAATTATGATGATTCCACATATGAGTTAATGCTAGTATATTTGCATTTGAAGCTGGCAACATACAATGTAAAGATGAATGGTATAAATCATGCTAATAAATTAAAATGAACATTTTGAACAATCTTAAGTAGCAAACAAGAACACCATGACCAGCTGAGAGAGAGAGAGAGAACATAGAAGAAAGAAACTTTATATTTTAATACTTAATACTTTAATAATATAATAGTACTTTTGTCCTACTTTTAAACAAGGAGCCCTACTCATCATTCTGCAGGGGCCCCACAAATTATGTAGCTGGACCTGGGGATGTGTATTATGCTGGGAAACAGGAGTATAATGATAGATAAGTAAGACAGACTCTTACCATCATGGAGTTTGTTTCAGAGGGGTAATTCCATAACAACAATTGTTATAAGAGATGCAAAGGAAAGGTACGAGCGCTATGAAAACAGAGAAATGGGAGAACCTGCTGTGGCGGACATTGTTGATTGCCTATTCAATAGTCCTTCTCCTTCGCCAACAAAATTTTCCTACTTTAAAAATTGAAACTGCCAGACCCCCATGCCCCCACCATACAGAATATGGGCATGGGAATAAATTCTAATGCTGTCGGAATGGAAGGTTGCTGGCATAGATGCACTTCAGGGAAACCTTTTCTTCCCTGATGAAGACAGAAGCATTTGAGGAGAAAACCCCTCCCTTCTTTCTTACTTTAGACATTGCTGTGTAAGGACATGATGCTTGGAACTGTGGTAGGCATCTTGTGACTAGAAGGGAAAAGTCAAGAAACTGGCCGGAAAGCTCACCCAGCCCTTGAATGTAACTTTGAACCTCTGCGTCAGCCCAGAACTAAGTGCCTGTAGAATTCCCGTCAGGTGGGCAAAAATGAATTCTTGTTGCTAAAGACCTTTTCAGTTGGGTATTCTGTTGCTTGCAGCCAGCACTTCCCGACTCATATACTGATCTACTCCGGATGATCAGGGAGACTTCCCCCAACACAGTGGTATTCATATACACCAAAGGATGATCAGGAATTAAGTTTTCCAAGATTTGAGAGAATAGAGTTCCAGGGAGACAGAATAAATGTATTCGACGGCCCTACCTCAGGAAGGTGCGAAGAGCCCCAGGTGTATGCGCCGAAGACCAGAGCAGCTGTTCAGCATCCTGGACACCGGCTTCGGGCACAGACCAGCAGACGACTCCACCCTTTTCCTTCAGGAGGATGGTGATCCGCTTGTTGCTGCTGCTCTCTCACCTGTCCAGGAAATGTCAGGCTCCAGCACTCAGTGCCTCCGCTTTCCCACAGCTGGTGGGTAGCGCACGTTTTCTCTGCATTTGCCCTGACCGTTAGTTACCCTTGCGGGAGGCGGGGACCCTGTCTGCACGTAGCTACTGTGACGCAGAGGTCATCAGAGCTCTTAGCAAACTGTAAACCTTTTGGCACATCACCCTCTTTGTTTTGATAAATAGGCACAAGGATGTGGAGGTGGCAGAGAGGAGAGAGAAAAATCTGTGGGGGCGTGCGCGTCAGCAGAGATACTTAAAATATTTCTGCAAAAGACTTGGGTGATTCCCCACGTGATAAAAATAATGAGAGGAGCAAAGTCATCAGGAGTGTTTGTATAATTGCAGTTTTAATGTTTGGAATCCAATCAGCCTCCACGGTGTGGCCTGGGTGCCCGATGATTCCTACAATAATGACACCTAAAGGAAGAAGGCTGACAGAACCATTATCGTCACCGTGTTTATCAACAGAGCAGCTCAGTCTTCGGGCTCAGCGCCAGGAGAGGGGAGAGCAGGGCTTGACGAAACGGATGCGTACCTCAGAGGCCCGTTTAGATTGCAGTTATGCAATGGTAGTGACTTTCTGTAATTTGTGGGGGGAAGGAGATGAAATCCCCACCCCGGGGTTAGACACAAGAAGAAAAGCAAGGAGAGGAGAAGGAAATCGCATTTTAATTATGTTTTTCATAAATTTACATGGCACCTGTTGGCATTATAATGTCATTAATCCTCCTAATAACGGTGCTAAGCCCCGGGAGAAGAGAAGACTGAAGTAACTTAATGTCTAAGTGGCTTGTCCAGAGCATGAATGCACCAGAGACCCCATGGAAATAAAACCAGCGCTGTTGATTGAATGAGGGGCTCTCTCTCACCTTTTCTTCTGGTTTTTAATCCTTGACCCAGATTGGGCAAGAAATCAAAGACTCCCTGGAGCAAAAAGCTGCTGTTGGCCTTGTGATATTCAAATGGAATTACCCAGCATGATTTGGTCACCTAATAATCTTCTAAAAAGGAATGTTTCTGAATCTCTACTAGGGGTTTTGGTGGAATTTTGAGGAAAATCCAACAGGAGTGTCTAACTGGAGCTGGAATGGGCATTTGCAGTCTTCCCTGTGTTCATGTTCTCTCATTCTCTCTCTCAATCATTTGACAAATATTAGTCAAGTGCCTATTTCTTATGTGCTGGGCACAGTGCCAGGTCCCAGTAAAACATTAATGAAGGGGGAGAATCTGGTGAGTCTGGAGGATAAGGTAGCCAGGGAAGGAGTCTTTAAAACATGAAATATGGGGACGCCTGGGTGGCTCAGTGGGTTAAGCATCTGCCTTCAGCTCAGGTCATGATCCCGGAGTGCTGGGATCGAGCCCTGAATTGGGCTCCTTGCTCAGCGGGGAGCCTGCTTCTCCCTCTCCCACTCCCCCTGCGTGTGCACATGCGTTCTCTCTTTCTCTCTCTCTCTGTCAAATAAATAAAAATAAATAAATAAAACATGATATATGAGTGAAGCCCTGTGGGAAAACCGGGGACAGATTCCTGGTGGAGAGGTCTGCAAACACAAAGCTCCTGAGACAGGAGCAAGAAAGGCAAAAAGAAACGATGTGACTGGATTTAAGGAGAAAGAGGGTAAGGGGTAGAAGAGGCAGTTGGAAAGCCATTCAGTCATGAATACTCCTGCCAGCCAGTGTGCTAGGTGCTGCTTCAGAGGAAAGTTCTATGTCTTCTTTTTTTTTGTTGGTTCTTTTGCAAGATTCTCCAGAGTCACAAAATTGAAGACAGAGAATGCCCTGCCCAGTAGCCCTGAGTGTCTTGTTTCTCTCCTGCCTGTTCTGCAGTGAGGTGCTCAACTACCTTATTTTGCCTTAATGTACTTCATAGAAAAAACCCTAAGATGTTATTCCATGCTATTTTTAAGGTAGTTTATGAACCAGGAATGAACACCAGCACAGTTTGTTCCTGTGAGTCTCTAGTAACCAGATGCTCCCTTACTTGGCATATTGGGACTTCCACAAAGGGATTCTAATTGAGAGGATTTTTGCAAAATCAGCATTTAGGATTCGGAGACCCCCTTTCAACAAGTACTTTTAGTGTAATCGGCTTCAATATGTAAAGTAGTTTGAGAAGTGGTTCTGAAAAGAGTCTCTGACCAATCTCTGTGTGGACCCTGACAAATGACATAGAAGAAGGTCTCCATCCAAAGGGTTTCAGCACGGATTTGTGCATTTATGGATTTAGTTTCTGTGTATACATCCAAATCACTTAACTTAAATCCTGGATCAAAGGATATCTATGCCTTCTGTTTTTCTGCTGTGGCCAAAGCTGTGATCATGTACTGAACCTCTGAAATCTCAAAAAGACTTACAAATCAAATGTTATTTGCTTCTTGCCTTGACTCCTTTTTGGTTTAGATTTTAGGGTCACTTGAGCCTATGCAGGTAATGCTAGGTCCACCTAAGCTATTTTAGCCTAGCTGAGTGAAAAGGTTTAATAGGAGGAACTGAGCAAAGTTGATGATGACAGATGATCTCCATCCTTTACTACTGTCAATGTCTTGAGTCGATCGAGGCCGTATCTTTGTTGTTGTTTTCCACTGCATCTAGTATGCTGCCTGGCAGATAGTAGATGCTCATTAAGTATTTGTGGAATGAATGAAATATTAACAAAAATAGGAACTACAGTGAATGAGTTATAATTAAGACAATCTTCTCTTTGTGTAAGCCAATTAAAAAAAAATTCCAACATACTCTCCTGTAGTATTTCATTTACTTTTTTATTGTTAAAAATGGCTTTATATGTAACTACTAATTTCACAAATGTATAAATGTGGTGATATTGTAATATTGTTTTCCTCATTCATTTTTTTCCACTCCCTCTGCCTTTCAGCCCTTCAGACCTCTGCTCCCACCTAGTAATGTGTGTAATTAGGAGCCCGAATTTAAAGATTTTTTAAAAATGTATTTACTGGAGAGAGAGAGCATGAGTGAGGGGACAAGGGCAGAGGGAGAGGGAGAAGCAGACTTCCCCCTGAGCAGGAAGCCCGACCTGGGGCTCGATCCCAGGAACCTGAGATCATGACCTGAGCAAAAGGCAGATGCTTAACCAACTGAGCCACACAGGTGCCCCAAGAGCCTGAATTTAAGAGGCAATATCCTTTATTCTCATCCCAGCACATCGCCTTGTGGTGTGACCTTCGGAAAGTTTAATAAATATTCTGTGACCCAGTTTTCTTATCTATAAAATGAAGATCATGAAACCTACCTCCAAAATGAGAATTAAATGAACTAATACATGTAAAGTGAGTAAGAGGAGTGTCTGTCACCTGCTCCTATCCATATATATGGACCTGCTGTGGGCAGAAGGCTTCAGTTCCTTACCAGGTGGGCCTCTTTATAGGGCTACTCACAGTGAGGTAGCTAACTTCCTCCAGAAGTTGCAGTGCCTTTTACGACCCAGTCTCCAGTCCTTGTGACATTACAGTTTAAATATGCTTATATTGATTTTTAAATGGCTACGTTTAAAATAGCTTCAGAGTTTCCAGTCTTGGTTAAAAGGTAACTATTTGTTTGCATATGTATCCACCAAGAGTTCTTACAATATTTGTTTTATTTATTTACTTATTTATTTTTAAAGATCTTATTTATATTTTGCCGGGGGGGGGGGGGGAGAGGGGGGAGTAAAGGGGGGGGGGGGGGGGGGGAGAGGAAGAAGCAGACTCCCTGCTGAGCAGGGAGCCTGACTCAGAGCTCAATCCCAGGACCCAGGGATCATGACCTGAGCCGAAGGCAGACGCTTAACCAACTGAGGCATCCAGAGGGCCCTATTTTTCTTTTTTATTATAGCCATTCTAGTGGGTGTGAAATGGCATCTCACCATGGTTTTAATTTGAATTTCCCTAAATACAAATGATGTTGATCATGTTTTTAGTGCTTATTTATCATTTGTATATCTTCTTAGGCAGAATGGCTAATTCATTTTCTTTGCCCATTTCTAAAATGGGTTATTTGCTTTTTATTGCTGTGTTGTAAGTGTGCTGTCTATATTTTAGGTACTAGACCTCCATCAGAGGATTTGCAAATATTTTCTTCTATGAATTGTCTTTTCACTTTCCTGATAGTGCCCTTGAAACAAAAAGTTTACATTTTTGTCAAGTCCCGTTTATCTATTTTTCTCTTTTTGGCTTGTGCTTTTAGTGTCATATTTAAGAAACCATTGCCTACTAGAAGGTCATGACAACTTATACAATTTTTTTCTAATGCTTTTTTATTTAATCTTTGATCCATTTTAAATTAGTGTTTGATTATGGTGTGAGGTAGGGATCCAAATACATTTTTTCCTTTTTGCATGTAAATATCATGTTTTCCCAGCACTGTTTGCTGAATAGGTTATTCTTTCCCCAATTGAATTTTCTTGGCATTCTTGTCAAAAATCAATTGCCCATGGGTGCCTGGGTGGCTCAGTCTGTTAAGGGTCTGCCTTCGGCTCAGGTCATGATCCCAGGGTCCTGGGATCGAGTCGCACATCAGGCTCCCTACTCAGCAGGGAGTTTGCTTCTCCCTCTCCCTTTACCCCTCCCCACCACTCGTGCTCTCACGCTCACATACTCTCTTTCAAATAAATAAATAAATAAAATCTTAAAAAAAAAAATCAATTGCCTACAAATACATGTTTCCCCCCCCCCCCCCCCCGGATTCTCAGTTCTCTTCCATTGATCTACATGCCTATGCTTTTTCCAGGGCCACATAGTTTTACTTATTTTAGCTTTGTAGTAAGTTTTGAAACCATGATATGCAAGTCCTCTAATTTTGTTTTTCTTTTCTGATATTGTTTTGTGCTATTTTGGATTCCTGCATTTCCATATGGGTCCCATGAGAATTTCGTTTTGCATTGCTCATTGTTAATGTACAAAAACACAATTGATTTTTATACATTGATCTTGTAACCTACAACCTTGCTAAGCTAATTTATTGGCTGTAATAATTTCTTGTGGATTTACTATATAGAACATTATATCATTTGCAGATGGAGATAGTTTTACTACTTCCTTTCCAATCTAAATGATTTTTAATTCTTGATCTTGCCTAATTGCCTTGTTTGGAACCTCTGTTATAATGCCAAATATAAGTGCTAAGTCTGGACATTCTTGTTTTGTTCATGATCTTAGGGAGAAAGCTTTCAATCTTTCACCATTATGTACAATGTTAGCTGTGGGTTTTTGTAGATGTCCTTTACCAGGTTGAGAAACCCTCACTGCCCTCTCACTGTCCACTCCCCAAGCCCTTTAGGAACCAGAAAGCAGCCAGCAAGAAGAGGAGGTGGAAAGAACAGATGAAAAGGCTACTACCATATTTTTCCCAGGGTAGAAGTTCCTACCTGGAGAAAAGGAAGTATCAAGAACTGTGAATGGTTTGAGAGTTTACCCTACTTGCAAGTTAGCCTCCTACTCCTTCGTGGATGCTAAATAGAAGACAAAAGACTTCTGGGCCAGAGACAAAGAATGGTTTACTACTCATAGCAGTGGTGTTTTTATGTTGGTTCCCTGGGCCTCAGTTCCCATAGAGTGATGCAAAGGGAGCCAAATTATGCCTGCATTTGCAGTGGATTATGCTAGGAAAAAAAAACTCTAAATTTAGAGAACCTAGATTTTTAAAAAAATTTTTATTTAAATTCAAGTAATTAACATATAGTGTATTATTAGTTTCAGAGGTAGTTTAGTGATTCATCAGTTGCATATAATATCCAGTGCTGATTCCATCAAGTGCCCTCCTTAATGCCCATCACCCAGTTACCCCATCCCCTCCACTCTCCTCCCCTCCAGCAACCCTCAGTTTGTTTCCTAGAGTTAAGAGTCTCTTATGGTTTGTCTCCCTCTCTGATTTCATATTATTTTATTTTTCCTTCCCTTCCTCTATGTTCATCTGTTTTGTTTCTTAAATGCCGCATATGAGTGAGATCATATAATTGTCTTTCTCTGACTGAATTATTTCGCTTAGCATAATACTTTCTAGCTCTATCCACATCATTGCAAATGGCAAGATTTCATTCTTTTTGATGGCTGAGTAATATTCCATTTTGTGTGTGTGTGTGTGTGTGTGTGTGTGTGTGTGTGTGTGTTGTGTGTATACACACACCACATCTTCTTTATCCATTCATCTGTTGATGGACAACTGGGCTCTTTCCGTAGTTTGGCTATTGTGGACATTGCTGCTATAAATGTTGGGCCCACGTGTTTTTAAATGGTCAGTAAACATGTCTGCCCTTTTCTCCAGAGGAAGACATAATTTTTATTTCACTGGACAGCAAGCGATCTGTTCTTTCCTCCTGAGGGAGACCCTCTCTCTGTCTTCTATGGCTATTCACTATACAAAGATCCTTGAAAAAGATGGTACAGAAAAACGGAAAGTCAGTGCCTCTCTAGCAAGATCTGCAGAAACATGGGAAAATCATCTCCCACCACAGGAAGTAGCTATAAGTTTGAATGAAGTTGGAAGCTTTGTCTCTAACATGGAGCAGGACCTTCTACGTAGTAAGATTTGAGACTTTTCTTCATCATTTAAGTTGGCCATAGAATGTTTTGTTACATGAAAATGATCAGAAAAGAGATTTCAAGTGGGCAGAGCAAGAACTCTCTTACCCCAAATAAAATGTAAGGGGATAGCAGGAGAAAACAGTTTAAGTTGTTTTATTATTAATTCTTAATGATTGATTAGTATACCCATCTTATAAGAATTTGATAAATAATCCTAAAGCCATCTATGGCCTAGAAATCTGGAAATAAAGTACAGCCATACCTTCTGCAAACTGGAAAGGAGAATTGCAGAGTCAGGATTAGATTAAATCCTATCTTCTCTCCTCCTTTTTTTTCTCTGTTTGGTCTCTCATCAGTGCTTCTTCGATTTCTTTGTTTTAATTTACTTTCTGTTGATCACCTTCCCCTGCTTACTCATTTGCAGTCTCAATGTGTGAGAGGCTCTGATATGCCATTGTCCCCAACTCTGATCTTGCCTCTGCATGAGCTTTTAACACTAGATCCCGGACTATTTGGCAATAGTCATTTTGCTTCTTGGTTCAAGTTCTCCAGAGAGGAATCATGGTTATGTTCAGCCAGTGAATTAACCTCCCTTAGTCAAGTGTTCAATTTGATCCAATATTCTGGAGGTAGAGTTGGGACTAGGGTCTAATGAGGTCATGAGGCAATAATAAGGCCACAGCCCCTATAAACGTGGGAATGTTCTGCAAAATGGTAGCTGGGGAAGAGGCAAGTGCCCCAAAGTACATTTCTAAATCCTGAATTGAATACGATCTGAATTCAGAAGAACTTCTGGGTGTGAGACACACTATGACTTGAAATAAAAAGTGACTTATTTGTTATATCAAAATTAAAAATGGGAAACCTCACTAAAATGAATTCCAGAGGTTTCAGGAGGGGTAGCTCTCATGCACAACCACACGCAATCAATTGCAGACCCCGCAGGAAGAGATAGATTTGACCTTACTTGGACTTGGCCTTGCACATGGATACTACTCTCCACCTGGAGGAAGAGACACTTTTCTCATCCGCCTGGGCAACAGCTCTGCCCATGAGAAGCCACCGCACTTTGATCTCTGTTTCCTCCACTGTACTTTTATTTAGTTCATAACAGCCTTCCCAACTGACCTCCTTTCTCCTTAAAAAAGCGTGCCTCTCCTTGGTTCCCTGGTCTTGCCTATGGTTTTGGGGTACCTTGTTTGTCCTGGATTGCAATTCTCTTTCATTCTCCAATAAATTCATCTATTGCTGGTAAAATGACTGGCAGTTTGACTCTTAAGGTTAATAGTTGGTAACGTCCTTAAAATTTCAAGGAATTGTAATTGAATTCTGTAAATACCTGATATTGGCCGTGAGAGCTTGGTGTGTAGAGCAGGGTCAGGCCAAACCATCCCACTCATAGACCACTGCAAGCCTCCTGTTTCACTGATGGGAGATGGGGCAACCCTGCTGACAAAGAGGAAATGACCTGAAGCAAGGGAGGGGGACAATTAGCTACCTCCCCTAAAATGCACACCAAGGACATTTTTCAAAGTTTTCTTATTGTGGATAAATCTAATGCAATTGTGCTGTTAATGTGATCTCTATAATGATTTAAATGACTCTTTAAAAGATACCAAACAAGAAAAGTCAGGCATCTTTTTGTTTCTGGATGAGAACTGAAAACTTGGGGTAATCCTAAATCCTCTTAGTAGCAAAAGTAATTTTTATTAGCATATATGACTTCTGGCTTAGAGAAGACCATGGCTTTTTAAAGTGAGACAAAGTGATGATCCTCTGTAACAGAACTAGGGGTAAAGACCAGGCTAAAGGTGAAGTAAGAGAATGAGACAGTGTGCCAATTTTGCTAATTCTTTTTAAAACATTGCTTTCCTTCTCTGTTATTCCCAACTAGTTCTTTATTTTATGGTGTAATAAATCAACTTTACAGATTGATTTAAAAGAAAGCTTTCAAAAGCTCTTACGAGTTTGCAGATACTGACTTGTATTTCCCCATTTTACCTTTTTTTTCCCCCAGAGAAAAGCCTTCTTATAAAGGGCTATGGTTGAAATCACTATATTTATTATTATTATATAAAGAAACAAGCATTTCTTAAAACATAAGGAATCCATTCTCTGATTAATGCTTTTTGAGGAATGCTTGTCAGTACAATATTCTCTTTCACGTCTCCCTGAAGAGCCTACAAGAAGGTTTATCGGGGGACGGACAATCAGTTATGCAGGCATTTTCTAAAATGGTGAAACGTGTATTTAGTGCGTATTTTCTCCTGGGGGAGAATTCTTCTGTTGTTTTGTTTTCTCTCCCCTTGAAAAGATAACTCCTTCTCTGGTATCATTTTAAGGGTCACTTAAGCCTAAGCTGCTTTAGGCCATCTTCCATTTTCATGTAGATTTGTTGGCTATTTTGTTTGTTTGTCCAGAAGGACATTTTGTTCTTTGTCCTAAGGCTAACTTTGAAAAGGAAGCTAATCGCATAAGTGAAAAACCTTCAGTTATGCTCCTTGGCTAAATTTAACATACTGTTGGTTTCCCTGTTGCTCAGCCTGGCTCTAAGACCTCAAATCAAGGGCGGAGACACCTAAAAAAAAAAAAAAAAGAGAGAGAGATTTTGCTTGGCTCTGGTGTGTGTGTGCGTCCACACATGCATGTGTGTGAGAAAGAGAAAGAGAGACACTGAGAAGCAGATTCTCAGAAAAATTGCAGAATGCAGAGCAAAGCTCCAAATGTAGAATTTGGTTTATAAACAAAGACCATAATAGTGTGGGTCCATGCAATTAAAATATCCTGAGTTATAAGTCAGTTCAGTAATGCAAAATGGTACAGCCACTTAGAAAATTTAAGCAGTTTCTTAAAAGGTTAAACATACACCTACTGGACAATCCAGCTAGTTCACTCTTAGGTGTTTACCTAAGAGGAATGAAAATTTATGTGTACCTATCCACTGGGATGTGAACTTTCATAGCACTGTTACTCATCCTAGTCGTGACCTGGTAACACCTGAATGCCCATCAACTGCTAAATGGTTCAACAAAATGTAGGCATCCCTATTCAGGGGAATACTATTCATCAGTAAAAAAGAAGCAAACTACTGACATCAGCGACAACACGCACAATCTCAAAAACAGCACGCCGAAAGGAATGGACCACATGCAAAAGACTACTTACAATATGCCTTCGTCCCTTTGGGCTGCTGTAACCAAACTCCAGAGACTGAGTGACTTACAAACAACAGAAATTTATTTCTCACAGTTCTGGAGGCTGGGAAGTCCAAGATCAGGCTGCTAGCATGGTCAGGGTCTGGGGAAGGCCCTCTTCTGAGATGCAGACTGCCCACTTCTCATGTCTTCTCATGATGGAAGGGTTGAGGGATCTCTCTTGAGCCTCTTTTATAAGGGGCACTAGTCTCATTCATGAGGGTGAAGCCTCATAACTCAAGCAGTCCTTGTATTTGTTCGCTAGTTTGTTGATTTATTTCTCTTGGCTCCTTCACCAGCACTGAAATCAACTTTGTAATAAGGTTAGCATCTCTTATATGTTACGTTTTTCAGAATGCATGGAAAGGAAGGTGAGCAATGACACTTTACTGAAGTCAGGAGTAGGAAGAGCTTATTTGTTCATTTATTCGTATTTTTTTTTTTTTTGCCACGAAACTATTCATTCTTATTCCAAATGTTTGTGCTTAAAAACTGAACTGTTCCACATACTTTCTTTTTCTACTTTTGGGCATGTTACCCTTTGGCTTTCTGTTGTTTCCAATGTTCTGATGTTTGCTTTCTGATGTCTACCCTGTCTGTACTTGTAGATAGATCTATATGGGAGTTAAAATCAAACATAACCCACTAAAATTGAGGTATTTCTTTGGTGTTAGCACCCTCACTGGAAGAAAGGTGACAGCCACATCTCAAATTACAGATGATTTACAGGGGAGGAAATTGAAGTTCAGAAAAGGCAAAGGATTAGCTCGATACCCCTGTTGTTGGCCTGGCTAGAGCTCTATCCTTTCTGGAACCGTCCTTGTGCCCTTTTCACCAAACCTGTAAGGCACTACTTTTCCAAATACCTCCAGCTGAATAGATCACTCATTCTTGAAGAAGATGCACATATTCTTATATGTAGGCATTGTTTTGACCCCAAATTGTAGAACAAACCAACACACAGAAATTTATTTTAATGAACTGAAATTCATTGGAACATTCAAGGGAACAGGTGGTTCTCCGTGCGCTTCACTGTCATTCGTGAGAAAGAATGTTCAACAGCTCTGTACCAGAAGCAGGGCCGGGTTCTTGTACTAAAGGCAGGGCTGGAGCTAGGGTGTAGGGAGGGGAAGGTGTTAAGGATTGTTACCCTGTGACTCTCTATAGAATGGTCTTCTGGTTTACCACTGGTGTTTCTGCTGTGGCTTGAGCTGAGTTACCTTTGCTTCTCTAACACTTCCAGGCCTTTGCATGCGGTGTTCTCCCCACCTCCTCTTTGTCTCCTCCCTTCAGCCTCTCATTTTTTCTTTCTTCACATCTCAGCTTTGAGCTTTCTTCATCTGCATACATAAAGTTTGTGAGTTCTTCGGTTTATGAATTCTTCTGAATCTTGTATAATTTTCTAGGCATCACTGTTCACTCCCTATTATAAGTATCTACTGACTTGTCTCGGATTTTTTGAGGACTTGTATTTGTAGCATCTGGAGCAATGATGGGCAAATTGTAGGCTCCTGAATTAGTATCAATAAAAACCCAGCACAATGTACTTAGTGGTTCCTTCAAAATATTTATGTAATTCTGTTTCTGAATTGATACATAAATATGGAAAATAGAATAAGTATTGTGGTCAGAAAACTAAATCTAGGCATTAAGAGTGTAATTGATATGTCTTGCTTTATCAGTTTGAGGGCATGAAATAACATCACTTTGCCTTTAGAATTCAAATGACTGTGACTTGTAGACCCCAACTGCTGAGATTAGCAACATGTTTAGGATTTCTTCAGGGTTGCCCTCTCCAAATATTCCTAAAACTCCATGAATCAGTCTCCTATTTGTTTGCCTTTTCTCCTTGATCTGAATTTCTGGAATTCAGAAATACCTCTGGAAGTCAACTTCCCAGGGCTGTAGGACCCTCGAGAAGCCCTGACCCCTGGCTTCCAACTATTTTCAGCTATCCTACAGGCTGGTGAGAGAAAAGATCTGGGTTACCCCTAGGGTTACCATGTGGTCCAGCTATTCTGAAGAGATGCCCAACACATCCACTTCCACACCCCAGATTACTTGTATACTTAAGGAGGATGGTTGTTTTAGTGTAAAGCTCATTCAGGGTAATCTCCAGCCAACACTCTCTGGGATCAAAGTATTATAGTTATGGTAGATTGGATCTTTCAAGTTATATGTTTACAACAATGTTTCCCAAGGTTCTCTGGGGACTAGGATGGTTAATGGAGGGGGAGGGGCAATGGAAGCATCAGCCACACGCTCTGCCCAGAATAACCTTATCTCCTCCAACCTTGGAAGAAGATTTTGCTCTCCCACTTCTGAAGGCTCAGTTCTCATTCCTTCCACACTTACCCATGGAGTGTGAACTGAGACATATCACTTGAAACTGGAGGTCTTTGATGAAGAACGGAATTCTTTCAATGAGAGAATTGAGATTTCTAATTTCTAATTGAGAGTTCCATAGAACAAGGTCTTTGTGTATTAAGCAAGCAAATCTGAACACAATCCTTATCATAAGAAACAAAGGAAAGAAACTGGCTTTCTGAAGTCCAAAGAGATACACAATTAAAGGCAGTGGTCTGTTGGGAGCCTGCCTAGGTAAGAGAGGGATGGTAGAAAGCTCACTTGTGAATGAGCCAGGCCAGGGAGATCAGAGAGGAGGCAGAAAGAAGCAAAACTTCTTAAAACTTCAAGGCTGACTCCAACTCCCAGACCTTCATGGCTCTGCAGAAGGGGGACTTTCTTATGATGATAATCATTGTAAGTTTGTCTGTGAGAGAAGCTTTCAGTCTTGCCTTCTGGTCACCTTATCCCATTATTAGAAAGACTTGACTATAATCCCAAAATAACACATCTTTTCCCTGTAATTCTCATTTCATCATAAAAACCTTCCTGGAACTACCATAAAAACCACCTGCAATGACAACAACCATTTTTAAATGTGAAATTTTCAGGTATAAACTCCAATACCTTCTAAATTTATTTCTTAGTATTTTACAGTGAGAGCTGATGTTCAGAATTAGGTATTACAGGGTACCAAGCAATCATGAAGATTCAAGTAAAAAAAATGGGTAATTGTTTTTATTCCCTATTTTATAGATAAAAAGACTAAAGATTAGAGTCTGAAGTCAAAACAGGTGGTAAATTAATGGCATAGGATTCAAATTCAGGTCTGTGTGACTCAAATCTGTGTTCTTTTCAACCATCTTAGGCACCCTGTAAGCATTAAGAAATAGGGGCACCTGGGTGGCTCAGTCGGTTAAGGGTCCAACTCTTGATTTCAGCTCAGGTCATGATCTCAGGGTCATGGGATCGAGCCCCACTTGGGGCTAGTTGGCTTGGGATTCTCTCTCTCTCTCTCTCTCTCTCTCCCCCTCTGCCCCTCCCCCAACTCATGCTCTAAATAAATAATAAATAAAATCTTAAAAAAACACAAACTGGTATCTCTCAGAAAAGTTTTAAGCTACAGGGGTAACAACAGAAATAATTTTTTCCAGATAATAAGAAAATTTAACTCATCATATTATAGTCACTAAAGGTCCTAGTTTACCAATTATTATATAAAATCCACAGACCAATCACACTTTCAGTAATGAGTAAGGGTATGATTTTAGAGTAAGAAGACATTATCAACAAAAAAGGAGTCCAAATAGAGGAAACATTCACTAAGCATCTCAAAGCATCTATAGTAAACTGAAAAAGAAATAAAACCAGAATTCTTTTTGTGATTTTTCTCAAATGATTAATTATAATTGCTAATATATATCAAGTGCCTATATTTGGCAGACATTGTGTTAGGCCAAGTACATGGAGGATCTTGTTTAATTCTTATTCTCAAACCTTATGCATTAAGGGCACTCTTTATCATCAAGACCCCATTTTACAGATGGGAGAACAGGAACTTACTAATGGAAACTCACTTAATGTCATGCACTGGTATGTAGTAATCTCTCTCAGTCAAAAATTTACTATAGGAATTTACTGGCAAAAGAGTCAACTAATAACGTATTATTTCTCCTTCAAATAAGACTGTTTTTCTACAATGAGAATTTGTTTTTACTAACACTATAGCACCAGGATGCATGCTTAAGATGAAATAAAAATGTCTTCGTTTAATGAACGGTTGTTCCCATCTGCCTGTTTTTCCAACTGAAATTGGAGCACTGGCGCATTTTGTACATAAATGGAAGCTGGCAAATAGGCCTCGGTTTTTGAGTAAAAAGACAGGTCAGACATACACTATTCAGTAATTGAAAGAAGGATACTTCAACTAGAAACTTCCAGAGAAAGCAGAATACCTCAATCATTTCCATATAAAAAACACTGGGGTTGGAATTCAATAGCTCTGTTTCTTCTTTGGAGAAAGAGAATGTAGCTTCTGTCAGCTGATAAAAGTTTGATCAGTGGAAGAGGGGCCCCTGTACATCTTCCAGGCAGAAAATAGTTCTGTGACTGTTGCCTTGTACTTGAGGTCTCCCCACGTCATGCCGCATGTCTAGAAGACGATGTCATTGGCCTCCAGAGAAAAAGCAACTAAGGGCACCAGTGGAGGTGTATGGGGTGGCCAGGTCATCTGTGTCTTCTAAATTTGTATTACTGAGGTGTAGGTCAAGTTCTCAGCTTGTTATTCATTTTGCTGGATGAATAGGGCCAGGTTGACACATGAGGTTTGGAAGCTTCCACATTACAAAGCAAAACGCTGAGGCAAGAAACCACATAACACAGGCCTTAGATGTGTGAGTTCAAGAACTTGACTTCATGAGTTTGTATCTCAGCTCCCACTCTTTGAGGATGGTGATGTTGAAAGTGTTTTTTAAATGAAGGTTGGAAGCGTTCTATCTATAATGCAATCAGAATAGTATGTAACTCATTTTAGCTTAACATATACACACACACAAACACACATGCACTGCAGGCCAATCCAATCCAACGTTGTTGGTGGTCTTCTATATTTTCATAAGAAAGAGCACATCTTTTATGATAGACCCTGTATATGGGCTTCACTTGTCCTGACCTTCAATTCTGATGCTAGCTGGGACTCCCCGCTCTGCCGTCTCCCCAGGGCTACCATGTTTCTAGATGTGGGGTTTTTATCTTGGTTTGGTGCCTTTACCTTTCTGGGTACATTTGTTTCTTAGAGTTAGCATTTATTAAGCACTTGCTATATGCTAGACACTAAGTACTCAAAATGCATTTAAGATAATGTGGGTAGGGGCGCCTGGGTGGCTCAGTCAGTTAAGCGGCTGCCTTTGGTTGGGGTCATGATCCTGGGGTCCTGGGATCAAGCCCCACGTCCGGCTCCCTGCTCAGTGGAGAGCCTGCTTCTCCCTCTCTCTCTGCCTGCCACTCTCTCTGCCTACTTGTGCTCTCTCTCTATCTCTCTGTCAAATAAATAAAATCTTAAAAAAAAAAAAGATAATGTGGGTAGTATGATTTCTACTTTACTTATGGAGAAACCAAAGCCCAGGCTGAGTAAAAACCTATCAAGGGTCACAGAGCTGAAAAATAGTAGAGTGGGAGTTCACGTTTAGGTTGGCATGACTCCAAATCCTATCCTCATAGCCACAAAACCCTCTTACCAATCAGCTTTATTTTGGTCACTGGGGAAAGATGAGAGGTCCCAACCTAAGCAGACAAATCTCGTAAATACAGTCTATGGTTCACATGGAGAATAAATAAATGTACATGTGGATGGGTGTAGCACTACTAAAGACTCAACTCAGTCTGTCTGTGTTCGGTCAGAGTTCAAGAGTGAGACCAGGAGTGGGTCCGTTTTCCTGTGAAAAACAGTGGGCCTCACAGATTCCCAAGTCACGGGCAAAACAGAAGCAAGCTTTAGTGTTGCTTCTTATTCCCTGTAGACTTAGTAGGCGGGAAAATTAGCAGTGGGAGTAAAGGGTTATATGATTTCTCACCCTCAGATATCAGCAGCTGCACACATGGGAAAGGGGGATGTTGTCTTGGTCCCTGGTGGGCGTCCAAGAAACTGGGAAGACGGTGGTCCTCATTCCGTCAGGGAAAGTAGCTCTTCTTCCAGCGGGTTTTAGCAGGTACAACAGCAACCAGCGGCCCTGAATATGTGCCTTTTGCCTCAGGCTGCCCTGGAAAGACCTCGGTTACAGGGGGCTAGCATAGATCTGACGTGTATCAAGTGCAGTTAAGCATTTAGAATCTGGGATGCCCAAGCAAAAATGACGCACCCATCTTTTAAAGTATAGACCTAAAACCAATCTTCTTCTTTCATCTCAAGATCAAATTGATGCTTAAATTCAAATTGTTGTGTTATTAGATTGCACAAGACAACTTTGCAAGTAAGGCTTAAGCATTTAAGCTAATTTGGAGAACAGTCTGGTGACAAAGGTAAAACAAACATCGTAACAAAATGTGTGGGTTTTTTTTTTTAATGGAGCTTAAACCCTAAAAAAAAAATTTCCCAGCAACTAGGAATCCTTACTAGCACTGAACCTTTTTGGGGGATATGTCACCTACTTCATCTGGATATGAAGTATGGCACATTTATACTTTCACATATATTTTTTTGGAACCAATGGAATCAGATATTGGCAAACTGATCATGCAGTGGCAGGGTATAGTGAGCACCTTGAAAGTATTTATAGCAAGTAAGAATTTCAAAATGAAGTCTCAGGTATAAGAAAAATAGCTTTATTTCCCTTTAATTCTGTTTCCATTATGTAGAAACACCATCTCAGTCAATTTGTGGTTCCTCTCTTCCTCTTGGGATTGAATTGAATAAATTCCAGGGGCTTATGTAGTAAGGCCCAAGGCCTTGAAAGGAGAAAGGGAGAAGAAACAAAGTCTCCATATCGTGCAGGCATCATGGAAACATCCATTGTCCCATCAGTCCTTGCATTGATCCACACTGGCACGGCCTTCCTTAGAAGTGTTGAGGGCCTGGAATAACTCAAATGGTGCAGGGCAGACAAGCGCGAGATACAGACCTTTCTCAACTTACAATGGGATTATGTCCCAGTAAACCTGTTGCAAATTGAAAATCATCACATTTAATACACCTCACTTAACGAACATCATAGCTTAGCTTCGCCTACCTTAAATGTGCTCAGAACACTTACATTAGCCTACAATTGGGTGAAATCATCTAACACAAAGCCTGTTTTATAATAAGTGTTGAGTATCACATATAATTTATTGAACGCTACAGTGAAAGTGAAAAACAGAATGGCTGTATGGGGACAGAAGGGTTGCAAATGTATCCGTCGTTTACCCTTGTGATTCGGTGGCTGACTGGGAACCGTCACTTGCTGCCACGGCCCGGCCTCATGAGAATATCATGCTGCCTATTACTAGCCCAGGAAAAGATCACAATTAAAAATTCAAAGTACAGTTTCCACTGAACGCCAGTTGCTTTTTTACCTTTGTAAAGTTGAAAAAGCATTAAGTCCAACCATTGTGGTAAGTTGGGGACCCTCTGTAATTGTAGTTGGAATGAAACTACATGGCTGGCAACCTTCTTCTAAGATCTTTGGGATATTATTAGAAATTTTAAAGTTAAAATTTTTTAAATTATGAAAAACTTTAAACATACATAAAAATAGAGAGCAGTGAACCCCCAAGTTTTCCTCTCCCAGCTGCAATGATCATAACTTTTTTGTTTCACCTATATCCCCACTACACTAGATTATTTTGAATCAAATCCCAGACAATATACGGTAGTACTGTATTTTAGCGACGCTCAGAAAACAAGGGTAAGTTATACTGTCCCATGACTGCCTCCTACCATGAGGCCGCGGCAGGTGTCCTACCTGCACAACCCAAGGCATGGGACTTGTTGGTCAGCACGAGAAGCCCCTCCTTCTCTGACTCCTTCAGGACCACACCTCTCTCCTTTCGCGCTACAATCCAGGTTTTCATTAACCCTCTGGGGCACAGTAACTTGTCTGAAATCCTCTGTGATCCATGTCTACTGAGGCATCAAAGTCACTAAATCACCCCAGCTCCAAATGGGAAGTGGGACGTCAGTCCCCCCCCCTGCAGACACCCCCCTAGGTCACAGCTCTCCCTGCTTCGCACCTGATACACCTTCTTCCTCCGTTCCCTTTATAGGGAGTACGGGGACACTGACAGAGGGAAGGCCTGTTGTATCTCACAAAGTCTGTGGCAACCATCCTCCCTATCCTGTTGCTCTCAGAAATCACAGAAGAGTCTTGTTAGCTATGTTCTACTTTTGGATTGATCATCTCTCTCCCCGGTGGCAAGGAGCTTAGAATCTAGTATCTCTGCAAATGCAATGGGAAATACTGGGAGAAAGGAAAAAAAAATTTTTGAAAAATATTTTTCCTGCCAAATGTTGTTTGAAAATTCTGTTCCACAAAGTAAGTGAAGTCAGCACAGCATTCTTCCTCGTCTTGCAAGATAGGAGAGGCAGTATAAGGCTGTGAGTTCTGGGGCAGACAGACCTGGACTGTAATCTCTTTTACAATTCAAGGTGTTTTGTGTCTGTTTCTCAGTTTCCTCATCTGTATAACGGGGATGATAATATCTACTCAATTATAATTATTAGGAGGTGAAATGATAAGTTAATCTTAGTGCTAGTTACATTTTAAGCACCTCATAACATTAAGTCTTATTACTGTTATTACAGATGCTATGAAAATGAGAATGACTTCTCATTACAATTCAAGGTGTTTTGTGTCTCTCAGTTTCCTCATCTGTATAACGGGGATGATAATATCTACTCAATTATAATTATTAGGAGGTGAAATGATAAGTTAATCTTAGTGCTAGTTACATTTTAAGCACCCCATAACATTAAGTCTTATTACTGTTATTACAGATGCTATGAAAATGAGAATGACTTCTCACTGAGGTCATGTCGGAAGATTTCTTAGGGAAGATGGATGCAAATTGGGTCTTGAAGAGTATGTATGTCTTCTGTAGACAAGTATGGCAGTGTGTGGCAGGGAGAGCATTCTAGATAAAGAAAACATGTTCAGCAGGGACAGTGACCAGAATCCCTCTTTATTGTCACACAAAGTTATTAGCCACTAAAAATAATATTTAAAAAAATATTAATTAAAGATGAAATGGGTTTTCTTTTTTTTCATATAACTAGCCCCCCCCCTTTATTATAAGCAAAATACACTTATAGAAAATATTTAGAAAATACAGAAACTGAAGAAAAATGACTCATAATATCTTTAAGATATACATTTTTAATTGTGGTAAAATATACATAATATAAAATTTACCATCTTAACCATCTTAAAGTGTATAGTTAGAGAGTATTAAGTACATTCACATTATTGTGCAACCAATCTCCAGAACTTTTTTCATCTTTCCTCACTGAAACTTCATACCCATTAAACACCAACTCCCCCTCAAATACTCCCTGCCCCTGGCAACCATCATTCTACTTTCTGTCTCTATGAATTTGACTATTCTAGGTATTTCATGTAAGTGGAATCCTACAGTATTTGTCTTTTTGGGACTGGATTATTTTACTTATAATTGATATTTTAATATAGTTTTGTTACCTGTTTTTGTATGGAAATATTTGGATCTACCATTGTTTATTTAACTATTTCTCTGTAGTGGAATAGTTAGGAGCTTACAATAAAATAAATCATTATAAATGACACTGCAATTATTATCGTTATAGTTAATTCTTTAGGCATATTCATTGTTCTTTAGAATAAATTTCTAAAGTCTCTTTGCTGGGTCATAGGGTAAGCACACATGAGGCTTTTGATAAATATTGCCACCTGCTCTTTAGAAATATGGTAACAAATTCTATTCCTATCACTGGTGTGAATACTGGTTTCTTTGTTCCCTTTTCTTTCTTTCTTTTTTTTTTTTTACAGTTTAAATTGTAACCATTTTTGATCCCATATCGGTCATTGCTTAAAGCCCAGAGCAGACTTTATGATGGATACACCAAACACCTCACTTACTCTATGCCAAAGAGCTAGGGAATCAAACTGAGAACTTCATGCTTCAAGAAATTCAGGGCAGTTAACCTAATCCTGCTTAACCAGGAAATCCAGGCTCCTGGTTTAGAACTCTCAGTCTTTGAAGGTACAGAGAATCATGTTATTTAGTGGCCTAAGTATATAATTCATATCAACTGGATCTACCTTTGTCATTGTTCTTTAAATTTAATCCCTAGCAATACTTGTTGCTGGGAAAATTTAGCAAAGAATTTAATTCAGGTTAAGATGCCAGAATAAGAGAAAATAATGTCTGACTCAACAGATGATCATACCTACCAAAAGAAACAAGTCTACAAATAATTTCCTTGAAATTTGATCTTTAATTGCTTCATTAAGAAAATCAGAATATGAGCACACTAATTACCTATGGTTAGATTTATTTTTTTTAATTATGTCATGGTATAATTATATTTTCAAATGTATACATATAAGTACATTGATTAAATGTCAAGTGCAAATTTAGCAATCCTTGGAGGTTTTGCTCATTATGTCATTTCCTAAACAATCAGTTTTAGAGATTTAGCTCATTATGTCATTTCCTAAACAATCAGTTTTAGAGATTTAGTGAGGTAATAAAAAATTAATAAGCTTGCAGATCAACAAAAACATTGCTTCTGGAAATTAGATTGACTGGAGCATATTGCTGAGTGAGCTTAACAAAACAAAAGATACCAGAAGGATTCTAAATATTCATCAGGAGGAAATACCAACTAATATCTAAATTATGCTTAATTGCTTCATCTTCATAATGCACATACACAAGCATGCACACGCCCATGCACACACACACTAAAAGAGAAGGTCAGGAAAATGTGGAACAGTGTTGGTTTGAAAGCCATTTCCTTTGCTATCCCTACCTTCAGTTTCCTTAAGGGTAGGTATCGGTTTTGTTTTGGGTTCTGATAATTCTGGATAGTGATTCAGTCTTTACTCATAACTGGTGATTTCCCCCCCTTTGGCTTGTCCCTGTCAGTTAAGAACTTATTTATGAAATTCCACTTGACTTTTTGTCCTATCTTCCTGTTTTTATCGTTTGTCATGTGAAGACAGATTCACTGGTGTCAGCAGTCCCTGACTTATGATTAAAGCTGATACAGGCAAATCCTGGCCTGATTCTGGGGTGTGGTGGGGATGGCAGAGGTGGCTGGAGATGGGAGAAGAAACTTCTGTGAGAACTTTAGGTATGCATTTCCAATGAGGGTGATCTCATCCCCAATGGGTTGAAACTCAGTCGATGAACTTGAGGCCAAAAAAACCCTTATTATTTGTACGTATAAAGCACAGATGTACAGTGAATCTGTGGTAATACACTTTCCTGAGGGGGATGAATAGGGAAAAAAGTATTTAAAAAGCCTTGGCAGGGAGAGGCGAAAATCAAAGAGAGAGAGAGAGAGAGAGAAATAGTGACTTAGAGGAATAGCAATACTTTTTTTTTTTTTTTAACAAGGCACTCAGCTGCTGAAGAACGAGTAAGTATAAGAACCTGTGTTCTTTAAAAGGGAAATATTCACCTTTATAAAATATATCCAGTGATCATTCTTTGGGCTGGGGGAGATAGACTGTCTCTCAATTTCTTTTCTACTCTTATCTTTCTAGGATTGCCAGTGCTGAGAACAGCACAGGATGAAGGTGTATGTCATACTGATTAATAAATATCTGAAACTTAAAAAAAAAAAAAAAAGAGAAAGAAATGATAGCCTGCCTGTATTTGTAAAAACCTGAATTGCTTCGAGATGATGACCAAAAGGACTGGGAAGGGAGAGCATGTTCACTGACCTTGTATTATGTGTCAGGCACTGACAGGTTAGCTGAGAGTCTATACTTGAGGGTAACTCTGGAAGATTGTTTGCAAAAATGGCTACAATTATTCCTACAGCTGTGTCCTCTGCAATGTCACTTTGTAGCATCTCAAGAGGCACCCCTACTTCTCCAGCCTTTGCAAGTGGAGGCCTCAAGAGGCCCTTGCATGCTTTTGCTCTCTTTAGGGACCCTTGGCTCTCGTGTGTGAACAAGCCTGAGTTAGTCTGATTGAGGATGAGTGACCGTGTGCAGCAGAGATGGGCCATCCCAGCTGAGGTTATCCTAGATCAACAAGCACTCAACTGAGCCAGCACCTGACCACAGACACGTGAGTAAATCCACCCAAGACGGGAACTGCCCAATTAAGCCCAACCTAAAGTATTGACCCACAGAACTGTGAATTAAATAAATGGTTGGTGCTTTCACCCACTAAGTTTTGGGGATGGTCTGTTTATGTGGCAACAACTAACTGGTAGAGCAATTCAAATGCTGCATTAACAGGGGTGGGTAAGGACCAAAACCAAACAAAAAAACTTAGCAAGCACAGTGAAATAATATTTAAAAACACAAAAACCTATGAAAAAACCCAGATGTCATCTCTCTTCGCATGGTAAATTGATGGTTAATTTTACCTGTCAACTTGGCCAGGCTATGGTGCCCCATTGTTTGGTCAAACACCAATCCAGATGTTGCTGTGAAGGCATTTTTTTCTTAGATGTGATTAAGGAAAGCAGAATATTTTCCATAACATGGGTGGGCCTCATCTAATTAGTTGAAGGCCTTAAGGGGCTTTGAGACCGAGGTCTTCAGGGGAGGAAGGAATTCTGCCTCCAGACTGACTCTGGACTCAAGATGCAATATCAACTCTTTCTGGAATTTCCAGCCTGCTGGTCTCTCCCTGCAGGGTCAGACTTACCAGCACCCCCAGTCACATGAACCAATTCCTTAAAATAAATCTCTTTCTGTGCATCCTATGGTTCTGTTTCTCTGGAGAACCCTGACTAATACAGTAAAGATGAAGTTACTATTTAGGCTGTTAGCTTTGTCTAGAACATGGCTTGGCCCACACTAGCTGGTACAATCCGAGAACCACGATTTCCTGAGATCTCCCTCCCAGGCCTATTTCACGGAGAAGATCTGGGGCCCAAGGTCAGTGAGGATAGTACTTCAGTCTCCTCTTTTTAGATTTAGCTATTGCAGGTCTCTGAGGCCCTCACAGAATGTTAGTGTTCTCTCTGTTCCTGGCAGATACGTTTTTGGCTCTGGTGTCCCTGACTAATATCAGCGGAGGCAGACGTGTTCCTGAGTGGCCATGGCACCCAGGCAGCCTTGGAGGGGTGTGCGCGTGTGCGCGTGCCGCGCATCATGTGGGCACGGGAAGGCCCCTGACTGACTGTTATCACGTGTGCTGCGACCACCGTGCAGGGGCACAGCCTCCCCTCTAATACCCAGTGCTCCTTTAGGTTCCTCAAATGGGCAACAGTGTTTCTTTCTTTCTTTTTTTTTTTTTTTAAGATTTTATTTGCGAGAGCTTGAGGAGAACGAGTGGGGGGAGGGGCAGAGGGAGAAGCCGACTCCCCCCGGAGCAGGGAGCCTGATGTGGGACTCGATCCCAGGACCCTGGGAACACCACCCAAGCTGAAGGCAGACGCCTAAGGACTGAGCCACCCAGGTGCCCCAGCAACAGTATTTCTAACAGCTTTCTGGCCATGACACTCCTTCTTTACATGAACATTTACATACAAGTCCAAAAGGGAGAACAGTGGAGTAGCTGTGTTGAAGTGGGATAGGAGGTCCACAGCGTTTCCTCCTGGTCCCTTCTGTCCGCTCTCTGGGCAGCTCCTGAGCGGACTTCGGAACTGCTGGGGCACTGAGGTGCTGTTTGAGCACCCCTGAAACTCAGGAGTGGGAGGGCTGTCTTTATACCTCCCCAGATCTCAGCTTTCTCTAGAACAAGATGATGTTCCATTAAGTGATCATCAAGGATGCCTCCAGCGTAAATGACTTATTGCCTCTAATAATAATACTAACCTTTACTGGGCATGGACTACATCTTAGGTACTTGATCCATGGTTGCTGTGTCAGTTAATATAACCATCCTGTAGAATAGATACATTATCCCAGTTTGACAGAAGAGGAAATGAAAGTTCAATGAAGTTAAGCAGTAATTAGGTGACAGAACCAGACTGGGAACCCAGGTCTGCTTAACTCCAATGATAGCGCCCTTCCCACCAGGCCATATTACTCCTCATGAAGCAAGCCGCTCAGGTGGAGGGTGTCTGGAGGTTCCTCTGATTCCTTTCAAACACAATTTTGACCCTTGGATGCTCCTTTAGGCGTTCTATTACTCATGTAGTTCATATTGCTTTGCAGGTTCTAGTGTGTTAGCCAGTCTTAAGGCGGTTCAAATGCAAATGTCTCAAATCAGTAGGCTTTTTCTTCATTACTTACCTTTTATAAGATATCCTTAAGATTATAAATGGTAGCGCCTACACTCGCTCGAATGGACTGTGTCACAGAGATAGGCAGTATTACCTACCAAACAACCTGGTAACCTCAGATTTCCTGAATGCTTCTCACTGTAAATGGGCAGCCATTACAGCCCATAGGCCCGGTCCGTTTCCTCTCAAGCCACCAGAGGCTACTTGGAAATATGCTACCATATTCTCCTCCGTCATAGTGGTTTTGCAAGGATCCTTCTCTACAAATTGCTTCCTTATTCATAATAGCATGTGTGTATTTCTTGGTTACATGTCTGGTTGATTAAACGGCCTGAACACGCATACCCTCATCCAACAAGAAAGAAAGTCAGCTTTTTGATTGCAGCTTGATATAATGATCATGCAGGGGATTCGATGCAATCCCACCATGACGTGAGGCCTCTTAAATCTTACTCTTTGAAGAACTGTCCTTTAAAAAGACTGCCATATTCGGCTTCTCTTTCATTCTGTTACTTTCCTCCCAAAAAATACTCCGCAGTTTCCATTTTGCTCCACGTCATTACGACTCTGACTTAGCTGAGCCGCACATCCGTGGCATCAATTTTCTTTTTCCAATATGAAATGTCAGAAGGTTAAGAAATCAAGTACTCAAGAGCTACATCCCTTTTGTAACACATATTCTTTTATTTAAGAGGCAATATTCTCGCGATCCTAACATGAAAGCAGGCTCCATTTTCCATCTTCTTTAACCCTCCTCTACGTTGAATCTTAAGGTAAAGTGCCCTCCTTCCTGTGGATGTTTAGGTAGCAGCTGACAGTGGAGTTAGCTGGAGGCTCTTCTGAGAGGAGGCTTGTATACAAGAGATTCTTACCCCCTTCCTTCTTTTTTTAATGATGGGAAGATAGTTTTCCGGGATAGTCACCGCATTTTGTTACTTTAGAGAGAAACAGAAATCTTGCAAGCCTATAAATGGATTCTCTCTAAGACACAATACTTTGATTAACAAGAAGTATAATACAGCCAATTATTTTTTGTAAATAAAACCAATCTTTTCTTGTAAAAGTATGCCTCTTAAATTTTACTTTTCCATAGCTACTGAAATAAGTGGTTTACTTAAAAGACAACGCCAGGGGCACCTGCCTGGCTTAGTTGATGGAGCAGGTGACTCTTGATCTCGGGTTTGTGAGTTCCAGCCCCCACGTTGGGTATAGAGATTACTTAAAAATAAAACCTTCTTTTAAAAAAAGATAACTCCAGATATTTAAAAAAAATATGTTCAGCTTTATTGAGGTATAATTGATGAATAAAATTATAATATATTTAAAGTGTACAATGCAATAATATGTATACACTGTGAAACAATTCCCAGTTAATTAACACATTCATCCACATTTTGCTCCACGTTATGAATGACGTGGAGCAAAATGGAAACTGCGGAATATTTATTGGGAGGAAAGTAACAGAATGAAAGAGAAGCCGAATATGGCAGTCTTTTTAAAGGACAGTTCTTCAAAGAATAAGATTTAAGAGGCCTCACGTCATGGTGGGATTGCATCGAATCCCCTGCATGATCATTATATCAAGCTGCAATCAAAAAGCTGACTTTCTTGTTGGATGAGGGTATGCGTGTTCAGGCCGTTTAATCAACCAGACATGTAACCAAGAAATACACACATGCTATTATGAATAAGGAAGCAATTTGTAGAGAAGGATCCTTGCAAAACCACTATGACGGAGGAGAATATGGTAGCATATTTCCAAGTAGCCTCTGGTGGCTTGAGAGGTGTGTGTGTGTGTGTGTGTGTGTGTCTGTGTGTGACTACTTAAGTTTTACTCTCTTGGCAAATTTCAATTAAACGATAAAATGTAATCAACTATAATTGCGATGTTACACACTAGAGCCTTGGACCTTATTCATTTTATAAATGGAAGTTTGTACCCTTTGATCAACATTTCCCCATTTGTCCCTCTTCCCCCTGTTTCCCCCCTCAGTCCCTGGAATCCTTAGAATAGATATATTATCCCAGTTTGACAGAAGAGGAAATGAAAGTTCAATGAAGTTAAGCAGGAATTAGGTGGTAGAACCAGACTGGGACCCAGGTCTGCATAAGGCCAGTGACAGCGCCCTTTCCACTACCCTGTTTTTATGAGTTTGACTTTTTTTGTTTGTTTTAGATCCCACATCTAAGTGATATCATGCAGTATTTCTCTTTTTCTGTCTGGCTTATTTTAATTAGCACAATGCCCTACAGGTTTATCCATGTTTTTGCAAATAGGAGGATTCCTTCTTTTTATGGCTGAATAATAGTCCATTGTAGATATACGGATATATTACATTTTCTTTATCCATTCATCTGTCAATGGATCCTTCTGTTTCCATATGTTGCTGTCATGAACAATGCTACAATGAACGTGGGAGTGCAGATATCTCTTTGAGATAATGGTTTCATTTACTTTGGATATATACCCAGAAGTGGGAGTGCTGGATTATATGAAAGTTCTACTTTTAATTTCTTGAGGAACCTCTATACTGTTTTCCATAGTGTCTGTACTGGTTTACATTCCCACCAACAGTGCACAAGGGTTCTCTTTATCCATATCCTCGCCAGCATTTGTTATCACTTGTTCTTTTGATAATAGCCATTCTAACAGGTATGAAGTGAAATCTTATTGTGGTTTTGATATGCATTTCTCTAATGATTAGTGACGTTGAGTACCTTTTCATGTACCTGTTGGGCATTTGAATGTTTTCTTTGGAAATATCTCTTTAGGTTCTTTGCCAATTTATAATCAGGCTATTTGTTTATTTTGCCATTGAGATGTATGAGTTCCTTATTTTGGATATTAATCCCTTAGTGGATATGTGTTGTGCAAATATTTTCTCCCACTCCATGCGTTGATTTTTCATTTTGTTGATGTTTTCCTTTGCTGTACAGAAGCTTCTTAGTTTAATATAGTCCCACTTATTTATTTTTGCTTTCTTTGCCTTCACTTTTGGTGTCAAATCCAAAAAAATCTTTGCCCAGACGGATGTCAAGGAACTTACCTACAATGTTTTCTTCTAGGAGTTTTATAGTTTCAGGTCTCAGTCTCCAGGTTTAAGTCTTTAATCCATTTTGAGTTGATTTTTGTATATGGTGTAAGACAGTGGTCCAGTTTCATTCTTTGCATGTTGGATATCCAGTTTTACCAACATCATTTATTGAGCAGACTATCCTTTCTCTCCACTGCATATTTTTGGCACTTTTGTTAAAAATTAATTGACCATGTATGCATTGTTTATTTTGGGGCTCTTTATTATGTTCCATTGATCTATGTATCTGTTTTTATGCCAGCACCATAATGTTTTTGATTACCATAGGTTTGTAATACAGTTTGAAACCAGGAAGTATGATGCCTTCAGCTTTGTTCTTTTAGCTCAGAATGGCTTTGGTTATTCAGGATCTTTTGTAGTTCCATATGAATTTTCAAATTGTCTTTTCTACTTCTGTGAAAAGTGCCATTGGAAGTTTAATAGGGATTACACTGAATCTGAATCTGTATATCACTGATTTTAAAGTTCATGTGGAGAGGAAAAAGACCCTGAATAACCAACACAAAATTGAAGGCAAAAAACAAAGTTGGAGCATCGACACTTCCCAACTTCAAGACTTACTATAAAGCTACAGTAATCAAGACAATATAGTACTGGTGAAAGAACAGACAAATAGATTAATGGAACAGAGCAGAAGGTCCAAAAAGAGACCCACATAAATATAGTCAACCAATTGTTGACAAAGGAATAATGGCAATACAGTGGAGCAAAGATAGACTTTTCATATATAACTCCTATAAATACTAAAAAAGACAAGATATTAAGCCCAGAGGTAACAGGTTATGGACTTTTTTTAGTCATTATTAACTAAAAGTCAATGGCTACATGATGAGATCCACCAAAAAAAAAAAAAAAAAAGTCTTTCAGCAAATAGTAATAAAATGGTGCTAGACATCCACATACAAAAAAATGAATCTAGACCCAGACCTTACACCCTTCACAAAAATTAACTCAAAATGGATCATTGACCTAAGCGTAAAATGCCAAACTATAAAACTCCTAGAAGGTAACATAGGAGAAAACTAAAAGGACCTTGGATGTGTCAGTGCCTTTTTAGACAAAATATCAAAGGCACAATCAGTGAAAGAAATAATTGTGAAGCTTAACTTCATTAAAATGAGAAACTTTTGCCCTATGAAAGACAATGTCCAGAGAATGAGAAGACAAGCCACAGACTGAGAAAAAATTTTCAAAAGACACAGCTGATAAAGGATCGCTGTTCAAAATATATAAAGAACTCTTAAAACTCAGTAATAACAAATGAAACAATCTGATTTAAAAAATGCACCAAAGACTTTAGCAGACACCTCACCAAGGAAGATATACAGATGACAAATAAGCCTATGAAAAGATGTTCCACATGATATGTTAGGAAAATGCAAATTAAAACAGCAAGATACTAGTGCATTCCTATTAGAATGGTTAAATTCCAGAACACTGACAACACCAAATGCTGACAAGGAAGTGGAGCAACAGGAACTCTCTTTGATTGTTAATGGGAATGCAAAATGGCACAGTCACTTTGGAAGGCAATCGGTGGTTTCTAACAAAACTAAACATACTCTTACCATATGATCCAGCAATATGGCTCCTTGATATTTACCCAAAGGAGTTGGAAGCATATGTCCACAAAACACGGGCAGATGGCTATTTATAGTAGCTTACTCATAATTGCCCAAACTTGGAAGTAACCAAGATGTCTTCAGTGAATGAATGTATAAACTATGGTACATCCAGACAATGAAACACGATTCAGTGCTAAAAAGAAATGAACTGTCAAGCCATGAAAAGATGTGGAGGAAACTTAAATGCATATTATTAAGTGAAAGAAGCCAATCTAAAAAGGCTATATACCATATGATTCCAACTATACGACAAAGGTAAAACTATGGACAGAGTAAAAAGATTGGTGGTTGCCAGGGGTTAGAGGGAGGGAGAGCAGAGTAAATGGAGCACAGAGGATTTTTAGGGCAGTGAAACTACCCTATATGAAATTATAATGGTAGGTACATGTCATCATACATTTATCTAAACCCATAAAATATATACTACCAAGAGTGAACACTAATATAAACTATGGACTTCACGTGATTATGATGTGTCAATGTGTGTTCATCAGCTGTAACACATATACCACTCCAGGGCTGGCTTTTGGTAGTGGGGGAAGCTATTCATATACAGCAACAGGGGATATACGAGAAATCTCTGTACCTTCCTCTTAGTTCTGTACCTACAACTGCTGTAGAATAAAATCTATTAAAAAGAAAAAAAATTTAGATAAAATCTTGCCATGATTACAGCCACAATCTAATTGTTCAGTAAAGGATAGTTCTTATTATGTTATGCATCTAACAATAAGAAAATGAATAATTACATAATAGCTCTTCTCTACAAAGAAATAAGATAAAATCATTAAAAATTATGAAGAATAAAGACATGAAATAGTATTCATGGTAACATGTTAAATCAAAACAATGAGGATTTAAAATTGTATGTACAACTTTGTCTCAATTTTGAAACATATGCAAGTATATTTGTTAATTTGTATAGAAGAAATACTGGAAGAAAATATATGAAAATATTAAACATGATTACCTCTGGATAAGTGACATTGTCTTCTTTACATGGTTTCTTTCCATTTAAAGTAAGCTCAGATTACTTTATAATATTCCCCAAAAGACAAAAAATAGCCATGGGAGTTCTTGCCATATATCAGAATATTATCCTATTGGTAAATGCTGTTTTGTTATCCAATTAAAAAATTTAAAAAATAAGTGTTTTGGGTATTGATTAAGAACTTTTTTTGTAGTACTGTATTTCCTTTTGGACAGTGTTTTTGTTGTATAGGGAAGGATAGAATTGACAAAAACAGAAAAGGGGCAATAAGGCAGAGTTAGAGAAAAAAATTGGGACCAGTAAGATCTGTGACAAAGGTGTAGAACTTGAGAAAAGAGTGGTGACTATTTAGACATGGACAGGCAACAAAAAGACATTTTGACTCTTCATTTCCATATTTTTTGAAAACTGTGTTTTCCCAGTTTTGTGTACCCTTTCTATGATTATGGCTTTGGGGTAATTTAGAGATAAAACTAAACACATCTCCTGAAGGATACAGTTTCAGGAAACTCCTTTGGATATGGCTTCTAATGGCCATGTCTTACACTTATGTCTCCTAAGGCATGTTATCACAAGTACATCATGATAGTGATAGATCATATTTCTACAGTGCTTATGTTTGTAAAGTATTTTGACAATTCTTATGAGCCTGTGAGATAAACAGGGCATGGATTATCTTATTCATCTTGTAGAATAGAAAAAGAAGAGGAGAACTTTAAATGAATTGTCTTATATGTCACAACTAAGCATAGTAAGGACTAGAATTTAAACTCCGTGGTCCCATATCTAGGTTTATTCACCTCAACTGTGCAGAGGATTTTAAAGGTAACTTGTAACATAAACAAGAGCACAGGGAAAAGAGAGAGTAAAAAATGAAAAAACCAGTAAGGATGAATGAAAACTGGAATGCTTGGTTACATTTTATATTACTTCCTGTCCCTGAGAACACATTAGTTTGAGGCTATAAAAAAGTAAAAATATATATTTTTAAAAGTACAAATACTCAAGTCCTCATCAGCTATCATGTATAGATGGGTAATACGTGTTTTTTAAAGACACTTGAGGAAAAAGTACATAATGGGAAGAGCTTTATGTTTAATTATAGCTGTGCTTCCTGCTTCCTGCTATAGTCAGAGGCCTGGCAGCTTTTCTTCTTAGTTCTTATAGAAATACAGAGCTAAGTACAGAATTGATTTTTAGAAAAGAACATTTGCCAATATTATGAAAACACTCTACTCACAAAGTATTTCCAGCATTAACCCTTTCCAACTAAAATCCACCCTTCTAGAGGAATTCAAATAATAGAGAGAACACTGGTCAGGAAGTAAGTACTTGGCCACTAGCATCTGGGAGACCCTAGACAAATGATGTAAACTCACTGGTCTGAGTCTCCTTTTCTGTAAAATGAGAAGTTTAGATTAGGCTAGTAGTTCTGGACTCAGGGTACATGACACAGAACATAGCTTTTTACAAATGCTGGTGTTTGACCCAACCTCCAGAGAGTCCAACTTAAGCAATCTGGGTGAATCTCTGCAGGTTGTGCTGACACCAAGAAGAACTTTCTGGCCTATTCTTAGAGTAGTAATTTTCAAACTTCAGTGGTGAGTAGTAGTAATAGCTGGTTAAAAATGCAGATTCCTAGGACCCACCCCATGAAATTCTGAGGAAGCTGATCTAGGGCATTGTCGGGGAATCTGTATTTTTAACAAGCATGTAGGTGATTCTGAGACCATTGGTTGAGAACAACACTTCAAGAAACACTGTCAAGAGTATAATTTGTAACTTCAAGAATGGGGTTTTGCCTGGGGAGTCCTTGGAACTCTGGTTCAGTCTGGAATACAACTTTCAGCTCAATAATGAAATTGAGGTACCCTGTACCTCACAGCTCTGAGCCTTCCTCTTCATATGAGCTCCAGTCCTGTAGCCAGGAACGTGACTTCCATCAAAACCTTCTCTGAATAGGTAAGAGAAAGAGGATTAGAATCCAGAATAGAAAAATAATTTCTATAAATAAATATAAAAAATTACAATGCAAAAATGGGCAAAAGATATGAATGGGCAACTCACTGAAGAACAAACACAATAGTAAGCATTCATAATATCAGAGAAGTAAGAATTAATAAAAGAGCAAGACATCATTTTCTACCAAATCGGCACACATTTAAAACATTTGATAGTATCAAGTGACTGCTGGGGAAACTAGTACTGTTAGGCATTCATGGGGGAATATAAATTGGATGAACCAGTTTAGAGAGCAAGTTGATAGGATCTTTTATTTATTTATTTATTTTTATTTTTTAAAAGATTTTATTTATTTATTTGACAGAGAGATTGACAGAGAGGGAACACAAGCAGAGGGAGTGGGAGAGGGAGTAGCAGGCTTCCCACAGAGCAGGGAGCCCGATGCGGGGCTCGATCCCAGGACCCTGGGATCATGACCTGAGGCCGAAGGCAGACGCTTAATGACTGAGCCACCCAGGCGCCCTAGGATCTTTTAAATATGTTATATCCTACAATGCTAAAACTCTAATTTCACTCCTCAGTATTAACCTTAGAAATACTGGAACATAAAAATAAGTGTATTTGAATGATTTAAAATGGAAAAAATGGGAAGTACCTAAATGTCCCTGAAGGAGCAAGTATTTAAATAAATTGTAATATAGTCTTAGTAAATATTATGCAAAATTAGAAGAAATGAAGTAGATCTATATGGACTAACTTGAGTAGCTCTCCCAGATTTATTGCTGAGTTAAAATCTAGTTACAGAAAGCTATTCATTGCAGTAACTTGTATTCATGGTAGCATCATCAGTTCCTTTCTTCTGTATATACTTGCCATTACTCCAGTAAGAGACTGAGTCTCATCCTGCCCTCTTGAATTTGGGCTAATCTTAATGACTTCCTTGATCAGTGGAATGTGGCAGAAGTGATTCTGGGACTTCTGAGGTTAGGTTATAAGAAGCTTTACAGCTTCCTCTTGGGTGTCTTGGAATGAGTTATTGTAGCTCTTCCTCTGGGGAGAAGTCCTCTGCTATGTGAGAAGTGCAATTGATGAGAATTGTGTGCATGGAGAGGGGCTATTCCCACCATCCCAGCCAAGCCCACTGAGACAACAGACATGTGAGTGAAGCTGCCATCTTGGATACCACCATCCCAGCAGATGCCATGTAGAGAAGAACCAAGATCCCAGACATATGCCCAGTCAAATCATCCTAGCCATCCCTAGCTTTTTTTTTTTTTTTAAAGATTTTATTTATTTATTTGACAGAGAGAGACACAGCGAGAGAGGGAACACAAGCAGGGGGAGTGGAGGAGGGAGAAGCAGGCTTCCCGCCGAGCAGGGAGCCCGATGCGGGGCTCGATCCCAGGACCCTGGGATCATGACCTGAGCTGAAGGCAGACGCTTAACCATCTGAGCCACCCAGGCGCCCCCATCCCTAGCTTTTTAAGCCATCCTGGCTGAGACCCCAGACATGTGGAACAGAGATGAGTCATTTCTGTTGTGACCTGCCCTAATTTCTGACTCAGAATTGTGAGCATAATAAATGTTGGTTTATTTTATGCCAGTAAGTTTTTGTGTGTTACACACCAATAAATGACCAGAACACTCACAATAATAAAATTGTGCATTAGGAAAAAATACTACACAATACCAGATATTTTGGGGGTGTGTGTGTGTGTGTGTATGTATGGTCTAGAAGGGCAAACACTAAACTGATGACAATATTCATGAGTAGGTTAGAGAAGTGGAGCAAGATTCTACATGGTGATCCTTAAAAGGAACTTTATGTAGAGTCAGGGCCCAGTCAGGAAAACAGAAATTACTGTGTAGATTCGAGTAGGAGGTATTGAATTCAGGTAACTAGATGTTTGCAAAAAGAGCAGAAGAGGAAGTAAGGGAAAGCTGACATCAATACTCACATGTGTCACTAACTTTCAGAGAGTCAGGAAATTGCAGGAACTGCAGGAAAGAACTGGGGATGGTCCCCTCTGCTGGGAGCATGAAAGAAAATGTTTGGAGGCTGCAGCTAAGCCTCACGGCCATAGGATATTTGCCCACACAGCCTGGGAGCAAGGATGGGTCTGTCTCCCTTCTGCCTTCCAAACCTTGACTGAGTGCCTCCCATTGATGAGATTTAACCCAGAATCCTGTTGGCAAGGAGTTCTGGGAAATACAGCACAGAGAATGTAGGAGGTTGTGCTCAGACACCAATAGAAGAACTGCTCTGAAAAAGTTGTGAAACACTAGCCTTCTGAAGTGTACATAATTGAGAATTTCTTTAGCTGATAACTCTTCGACAAAAATGTAGATTTTATGCTGAAGCTCATAAGAAAAAATTAGTAATTTTCAGTATTTATTTTTGCATCTTTTCCTCTTTGGTAGTAAATGTGATGTGGCAAGACAGACTCTGAAGGTAGTCCCATGATCCCCACTTCCTGGTGTTCACTTACTTGTATGGTTCCTTTCCTCTTGAGTTTGGGCATGCTTGTGACTTGCTTTTAAGTGATGGGGCAAAGATAATAGGGGTATGTGATTATGAGTTAATGATCATGTGATTAGTCTACATAAATTTGTAGCTCTGGTCTTGCTGGATTCTTTCCCAACCTGGCTCTGAGGAAGGAAGTAGCCATGTTGAGGAAATCCATGTGGCAAGAAACCATGGGCAGGTTCTAGGAGCTGACAGCAGCCTCTGGCCAGCAGCCAGCAAACTCTAGAAGTTCTCAGTCCTTCAATCACAAGGACCTGTCAACAACTATGTGAGTGGGGAGGAGGATCCTTCCACAGCTTAACCTCCAGATGAGAACACAGCCCTGGCCAATTTCTCAGTTGCAACCTTGTAGAATCCTAAGCAGAGAAACTTAAGCTAAGCCATGCCCAAACTCCTATCCCAGGATGTATGAGATAATAAATGTGTGTTGTTCCAAGCCACTAAGTTTGCTGTACTATTGTTATGTAGCAATAGAAAACAAACACAGTGACTTTTTTTTTTTTTACCTCCAGTTGGGCCTGCTTCTGTTGTGGACCCACAAGACCATGCTGTGGAGTTCCTGTATTTAATTGGGCCCCTTTTCTAGCAGTGATCAGCAAAGCAGAGGACAGATGGGGGGGGGGGCAGTGTGTCATCCTTAATTGTGGACAAAATGATCCATGGGCATATGAAAAGAAAATGTTTATTTCTTTATTTTTTCTAAAATTATAGGAAAGCATTTGGGGAGCCTGGGTGGCTCAGTCGATTAAGCACCCAACTCTTGATTTTGGCTCAGGTCATGATCTCAAGGTCATGAGATCAAGGCCCAGGTCAAACTCTGTGCTGGGCATGAGCCTGCTTGGGATTCTCTCTCTTCCTCTTCCTCTGCCCCTACTACTCCCAACCCTGCTCTTGCTTTCTCACTCTCTCTCAAAAAAAAAAAAAAGAAAAGAAAAGAAAAAGAAAAAAAATGATAGGAAGGCACTTAAGCATTTGGAATATTCAGTATATAGAATGACACTTACTTGGTTCAATTCACATGTCATAGGGCCACAAATTGTGGAGGTAGCTAGGGTACTTTTAGAGCAGAGTGGGAGTCATGGAAAGAGGTGAGCTTTCTTCCTCTCTTCACATTAGTGCTTTGTGACAAAGGACAGTGCAGGGTAATTAGGTGTTACTTTATCTAGTTTATGGAGGATAATCATCCCCAATTGACCGGTGGCTTAGAGATTCTTACAAAGAATGTAAGAAATGATAAGATAATTATGCAAGCAAAAGTGATCTACAAGAAAATGGCCGTGCAGACATTTTTTATTGGTGTGAACTTTTTTTCACATTATGAGATTAAAAACTGACAATATAATCTCACATAATAAAATGCAAAATTATTAAACATTATTTGAAATGTGGAGGGATGTAAATATTATGACATGTTTTTGTGGGGTTACTTTTCTGGCTTCTATAGCCATTAAAACCAAGTATCCAAATAAACTCAAACCTCTGAATTGCAGTAAGATGAGGAAAAAAAAAATGATGTGAGAACAAAAAGATGTTTTTGTAGCATTAAAAAGAAGATACAGAATAATTTTTTTAAGATTTTATTTATTTATTTATTTGACACAGACACAGCAAGAGAGGGAACACAAAGAGGGGGAGTGGGAGGCGGAGAAGCAGGCTTCCTGCCAAGCAGGGAGCCTGATGGTGAATTCGATCCCAGGACCCTGGGATCATGACCTGAGCCGAAGGCAGATGCTTAACGACTGAGCCACCGGGGTGCCCTGATACAGAATAATTTAAAATATTTTATCACATTTTTCATTTAAAAATTCTCTTCTTGTGTATGTGTTTCAAAATGTTTTTAAATATTTGTAATTTATAAATACAAACATGGAGGTGAGAGTTCAATCATATTGATATTATAAAATATTATTATAATAATATTTAGGGAGATCAAAAATATTTTTGTGCCATTATAAAGGAAATGGAATATATAATTACCTAAACATTTTATCATATTTATTTTTCTGTTTTGAGTATGTTTTGAAAAGTAGATAGGGCGCCTGGGTGGCTCAGTTGGTTAAGCGACTGCCTTCTGCTCAGGTCATGATCCTGGAGTCCCGGGATTGAGTCCCGCATCGGGCTCCCTGCTCAGCGGGGAGTCTGCTTCTCCCTCTGACCCTCTTCCCTCTCATGCTCTCTCTCATTCTCTCTCTCAAATAAATAAATAAAATCTTTAAAAAAAAATGTAGATAAATACTAGTAGATATGCATATTTATAATTTGTAAATAAACATCTGTACATTAGAGATGTGTGCTTATACAATTTTGCTCCTGAGGTATAAAATCAATTTGTTTGAAGGTCTGCTCTAGTGAGTGAAAATATCTGGTTGTGTCTAGAATTGAGTAGGCGGGTTTCTCTGATATTGTTCCGACTTATAATGCAACCAAGTGTTTCTCCAGGTTGGAGCTGATGTCCGCCATTGTGTGTGTATGTGTCCTACAGAGTTTATGGGAAGACAAGGAGACCAGGAAAATTAAATTTAGTTATTTTGGTAGCAAATTCAGTTTCTTGATTAACTATATTCAAATCATTAACTATATTCAGGTCACAGAAGGGACTGGATTCCTGCCCCCAAAGAGCTTACAATGTCCTTGTTATTGGAGAAAAAGACATAAATAAGGGCATGTGTGGTGTAATAAAGATATAAGGTAATCTCTGATGGAGTTTAGAGAAAGTAAATATATCCAGGGCTATGGATTACAAACTAGACTTTGGACCTCAGGCTAATTACATCTGCTTACATACATAACAGCTGTTATATATTGGGTTGCTTTCCTAGTCTGTAAAATTCAGATAACAATACCTCAAAGATCATTGTGAAGTTAAAATAATTAAAAGTTGGGAAATTACTGGGGTGCCTGGGTTACTCGTTCAGGAAAGCATCTGCCTTCAGCTCAGGTCTTGATCTCAGGGTCCTGGGATTGGCTCTGTGCTCAGCGGGGAGCCTGCTTCTCCCACTCCTTCTGCCCTTTCCCCTACCCATGCGCGCATGCACGTGCACTCTCTCTCTCTCTCTCTCTCTCTCTCTCGCTCAGAAAAATGAAATCTTAAAAAGAGTTGGGAACTTACTGTAATGTATATAAATAATAGAAATTATATTTTAGTTTAGAAATCTACATTCTTTTAAAAGCTTTAGTTTGAATTATTCTTTTTCTTTTTCCCCCTGCAAATGGAAATGATGATGCTGGATCTTTGTTTAAATCCTGGTTTACTCTATTAGAATGTATGCAGAACCTTTAATTTTAAGCTGTATATAAGATGAAGGGTCAAAGTGCGGAAGGAGTCTTCTGCCCATGGATCAAGGATTCTTTAGGTTTCTTTGGAGAACTGTTATTTCTTTTACTTCTTTAAAGATTGAGAAAAACTTCCATGCTGCATGTAAGTTAATTATAACTCTCCTTGTTCTAAAAACAAGATTTCAAATGGAAAATATTGAATAAGCAGGCATTTACTGCCCTCTGATGGCCAGACTTAAAACTGCTATGTTTACCATGATGCACATAATGACAATATAAATCTCTCTCTGGAAACTGCCCAAATATTTATTGGAAGGCAGTAAAGAATGACTGGCCGAGAAGAGGGAGACCACAGGTGTCAACGACTCAACGACTTCCTTTTCCCAAGCTGGCTTTTGTCTAAATGAGCGTAGGCTGAAGCTCTGTTAAATCAACGGTGATTCATTTAAAATTCATTTAAAAATGCTTCAGTGTGTAAGTCAGAGTAATGTCAAAGTGTGTGCCAGTTTAATCTACACCCTAGGAGTGATTAGAGCATTCAAAGTATTCTAATCAGAATCCACACTCCATGAATGGTTAATTAGCATTTGAAAGACTATTCAGGAATCCACACTAGATAAATGACTGACTGCAGCATTTCAAATATTGCTATCTAAATCTGCAGTAGAGTTTGTTAATTAGCATAAGAGATATCTGGAACAATGTTTCTCTGGAGAATTAATGGTGTTTGAGATATGCAGTTGGCTGGAAATATTGTACAGGTATCTTAGCTCTTGTGTGAACAGCATATAAGGATGTGGTAATAAATGTTTGTATGTGGAGGAGAATTCAGTACAAATTTTGCTTTCTTCAGAGTGTATCAGGTAGCAAGGTCACGAGGCAGGAGATCTATAGCTTTTACTTCAATCTTTGGAGGCATCAAGAGTTATCAAAGAGAATCTGACAATTACACACTGGCTGAATTGGCTTAGGTCAATTTGTGACAGGGCATCCATTTTATTCTTAAAACTCGACAGAAGAAATTATTACAAAAGCTGCTTTGATAATTTCTTTCCCTGTGTTTGATACCATATTTTGTCAAGATAGTCCCCAATCTCACCTGTTATCACTTAAATAGGGTTCCACTGAAGATATAAAGAGAAATGAACTAATCCCAACCAATATATGTCTCCAGTAGAGTTAGTTAAAAAAAAAATCCATGGTCAAAGACCCTTGTTTTAGGGAATAGTTAGAAGGTGGCATTGTTCTCTGGTTGGCTAATGGGAGCTGGGAGGTTGTTTGGACATCTTAGCAGACACTATTGGTAGCCCAAAATGTAGTCATCATTTTTGGTGCACAAGGAACTTGTGTTATGTTAGCACCATTCTTTTGTCAGTTTACTAGAAGGGGAAGAGGTGATAATGGATTGAGATGATGTTATTTTTTAAACACGTGTTGTTTCATAGAGACAAGTATATACATTAAAAATGAATTTGTGGGCGCCTGGGTGGCTCAGTTGGTTAAGCGACTGCCTTCAGCTCAGGTCATGATCCTGGAGTCCCGGGATCGAGTCCCGCATCGGGCTCCCTGCTCAGCAGGGGGTCTGCTTCTCCATCTGACCCTCTTCCCTCTCGTGCTCTCTGTCTCTCATTCTCTCTCTCAAATAAATAAATAAATAAAATCTTTAAAATAAATGAATAAATAAAATAAAAATAAAAATAAAAATGAATTTGTACCTATCTTCGAAAAATGGATTGGTACTGCTTTGAAACCTGCATCGAGTACTCAACAGTTGGCCTTAAGGTCATGCAAGATCTGGTTTTAGGGAATCTCTGGACCTCGCCTCCTCTCCTTTCTCCTCATTTACTCTTCTCTGACTCACTGGCTTCCCTGCTACTCCTCTAACATGCTCACTGCACCCCCACTTGGGGCCTTCCTGCTGTCATTGCCTGGAATGTTCTCTACCTCTCTGAGGGCCTCCTCCCTTTCTTCCTCAGGTCTCTCTGTTCAGATGTCATGGATAAAGGTCCCCCTCACGACCTTATCTAAAGTATTAGCCTCCATCACTCTAGCCTCCCTATCTGCTTCATTTTCTTCACCACGCTTATCCTTCATAATATTTATCTTTCTCTTGTCTCTCTCATTAGAAACTAAGATCCGTGAAGGCAGAGAATTTGTCTCATTCTGCTATGGTGCCTAGCTCAGAGTGCTCAATAAATAGTTGTTCGATGAGTGGCTCTTTCCATGTTAACACCCCTATATCTATATTACTATTAACTTTTAAAGTTGTAAAATAGAACACAAATGCTGAAAATGACACAGAACACTGAATTATATTTACAGCCTAATCTAATTATTGTAAAGTAAACACCTTGGTAACCATCACTTCAGGTCAAGACATCAACTTTCCCATTTTTCCAATCACCACCTCCTGGTTCCCCCTGCAAGCAACTACTATCCTGATTTTTTAACAGTAATTACGTCCTTGTGTTTCTTCAGAGTTTTAATTCCCAAGGGTGCCTCCCTAATGTTTTAGGTGAGTCTTGCCCATATTTTTGGTTTGATTGTCTTTTCATTTTCTTTTTTTTTTTTTTTTAAAGATTTTATTTATTTATTTGACAGAGAGAGACACAGTGAGAGAGGGAACACAAGCAGGGGAGTGGGAGAGGAAGAAGCAGGCTTCCAGCCGAGCAGGGAGCCCAATGCAGGGCTCCATCCCAGGACCTTGGTATCATGACCTGAGCCGAAGGCAGACGCCCAACGACTGAGCCACCCAGGTGCCCCTGTCTTTTCATTTTCTATATTTAGATTATATAGATCTATATATTTACCTTCCGTTCCTTTCATTTTCTCATAACTTGTTCTCTGAAGAACTCGGGTTGTTTTACCCATAGAGTTTCCTATATTCTGAATTTTGCTGATTGTACACTCAATTTAGTTTAGGGCTCTATCGAGTGCAGTTTTCAATCAACCAACTCCACAGTCTCTTCTTACCACGTCTACTGTTTAACCAAGTGCATCCAGTTGGAATCCGGACACTGCAATCATGTAGGAACATTTGGCCTGATCTAAAGGCCTTCTTCTACCAGCCCTACATTCATTCCCACACATGATACCATGATTTCTGCAAATATTTATTAGCACAATATTGCAATTAGTTTGGCCTTACCTCCCAGCATCCGACTCTATACTTCTCCTTTGAAGGCGTTCTGGAATCTGACTTTATTTATAGGTCTAGGGCCAGTAGAGTGCTAGTAAATCAGCTCTCTGAAACACCTGATTCACAGCATTTGCTGGGGGTGTAAGCACTCACCATGGCTGTTTTCAAACACCAACCCAAAGTCTCTGTACTTGGAATTGGGAAGAGATGAACACGATCCGTTCTCAGGAGCTGGTAGAAACTCCTGCCATTGTCTGGGCAAATAAGTGGGCAAAAGGAGGGGGGCATGAGATGAACAGTTACCCTTTGGAAAGCTAACTTGTGACTATGTCACATGAGGTTCTTCCAAAGTATTCAAGCAAGGCAGGAGTAACTGCAGGCAAGAGAAGAGAGACTTGCATTACTACTATAGGTAGCCTTATGCGTGGCCCTTGTGTTCTCCCTCTTGGTATTCACACCCTCTGTAAACCTCTCTCCTTGTGTGGGGGTGGGTATAGTGAGAGTTTACAATAAAATATGGGAAAATAATGGAATGTCACTTGTCTCTTTTGAGATTAGGATACAAAGAGATTATGACTTCTGTCTTGGGCATCCTTTCTCATTCTTGCCTGCTTGCTCGGAGGGAAGCCACCTGCCATGTTGTGAGCTGCTGTTGGACAGGCCCATGTGGCACAAAGTCTGTCTCTGTCAACAGCCAGTGAGAACCTGGGGCTTTCCAATAGTCACGTGAGTGGGCTTGGAAGTGGATCCTTTACCAGTGAGGACTTGAGATGACTAGAGGCCCAGCTGCAGGTGGATAGCATCCTGGGGCGACCCACAGCTCTGCTGGGTCCACATTCCTGACCCTCAGAAGCTGTTAGATAGTCAGTGTTAGTTATTTTAAGTCACTAAGTTTTGGGGTAATTTGTATGCAGCAATTGGTAACAAATGCAACTGCTAGAGGAGATTTAGTAGGTTTGGGAAGATCAGAGTCATCTAAATCCTTCCAATGATCCTATTCTAGTTCTTAAGCCTCAGTCTTTCCGATTAATATCCATCTTTCACATAAAGAGCCTGATGAGCCTCTGAATTAAACTGAAATTGTAATTCTGTACTCCTCAGGATCATATTCTAATCAATTTTCAGGTATGTGACACCTATGTTTTAAGGACAGAAGAGATTTGTTTAGATCAGGCAAAGGAGATTCCTGGTTCTCTGACCATATTTTAAAATGAAAATCAAAAGAAATTTAAAAAATTAAATTAAAATTAAAAATTTTTTTCTTAGTTGTGTCACCCTCTTTAACTGCCAAGCAATCTGGTAAAGCTGTGTCTGCCTTTGGCACTTCATTCTAAGAAACCACAGGTGACAACTTAAGCAATCATTTTGCTACTGCATGAACTATAAATGTCCCAAATTTATAGTCTCCAGATAATCCCTGAATTCAGTGCAATCAGATCAGATCATCGATTACACATTTCTGCCCCCGAGGGCCTATTCCTGCAACTGCTTTGGGTATGTATGCCAGGCCTGGTTTAGTGCAGGCATTTTATTTATTTATTTATTTATTTTTAAAGATTTTATTTATTTATTTGACAGAGAGAGACAGAGAGAGAGGGAACACAAGCAGGGGGAGTGGGAGAGGGAGAAGCAGGCTTCCCGCAGAGCAGGGAGCCTGATGTGGGACTCGATCCCAGGACCCTGGGATCATGACCTGAGCCGAAGGCAGACGCTTAACGACTGAGCCACCCAGGCGCCCCTAGTGCAGGCATTTTAAATACCAGTCTAGGTATTTTAAGCAGAAAGAGAGAGAACGCATGGAATAAACTTCTCGGAAGGGCTGATGTAACAGGAGTCGGGAGGCGCTGATGGAACAGTTGAGTTCAAAATTACAATAGCACACTGCCCTCTCTGCCTCTAGGTTCCGGTAATGACCCCAGTGCCCTTCAGGCCCAGAGAGGCGACTGTCACCGTCGCTAGCTGTAGAGTACGGTTTATTCCTTTTTAATAGTGTCTTTATTAAAACCTTGCTCAGATTTTCCTGGTCCGAGCGTGCTAGCTATTTCCTACTGATTTATAAATCTAATCTTTTAGCTATTCTAATATGCCAACTTCTCTTCAATATTATAAATGCTTTATTTTTTAAAAGATTTTATTTATCCATTTGTCAGAGAGAGAGAGAGAGAACACAAGCAGGGGGAGGGGCAAAGGGGGAGGGAGAAGCAGGCTCCCTGCCAAGCAGGGAGCCCTAGGACCCTGGGATCCTGACCTGAGCCACCCAGGTGCCCCATTATAAATGCTTTAAAAAGGAACCCTCCCAAGTCAAAACCATTGCTTACAATATTTATTCTAGGTCCTAACACAAAAGTATGAGTATTCTTTCTGGAGGTAAAATACATTTACTCAGGAAGACTGCTGCGTATGGCTGCACGCATGGTTCCCCAAACAACTCTGGGGGTCACATTCGTATCAACCACCACCTACGAGGTAGACCCTGGAGTTGGGCAGTGAGCATCCAGCACAACTGCATATGGTGGCCGTGTCCCTGTCAGGGAAACATCTCTACCATTTCAACAATATGGAGGTGATCCTCTCAAGCAGATTCAGGTAAAAAAAAAAATCCCAGCTCATGGAGGCTGCTGATTGGCCAGAGAATTTTGGACTTGGTCTTGGGTTTGATTCTCTCCTTGCCAGTAACCAGTATGAGATTTTTATCTTTTTAGTTCCATGCCTTCCCGGTAGTGTATCCTCACAGTACACATGTTCTAGATTCACATCGAACATCATCTTAATTCTATCTAATTTGGTTAGTTTCCCACCTGATTGAATTAAATGAATCTGTTTATTGCCTGCTTCTTCTCAGGCTTTCTGTCTAGCAGGCCACAGCCTGAAAGCTCAATCTAAGTGTCCTCAGGTTGAATCCTGGAGCTCTCTCTGTCTGTGGTGACACAAAAAGAGGTGGGCAGAAGTCGGCCATAGAGAAATGAGACTTTGAAAGGAAGTGTGTGTACGTGTGTATGTGTGTGTGTGTGTGTGTGATTCCACAAGGAAAGCTATATTTTATTTTTTTTCCCAGTTTTATTTAGGTATAATTGATAAATAACATTGTAAGATATTTAAAGTGTACATCATGGTAATTTGATATGTGTTGTGAAAGGATCCCCCCATCCAGTTAATTAACATATCCATCACCTCACATATTTTATTTTTTTAGTGACAAAATTTATATTCTCTTCTTAGCAAATTATATAACACAGTGTCATCCACTATAATCACCATGTGATACATAAGATCCTCAGACCTTATTCATCTTATAGCTCAAGATTTGTACCCTATTATCAGCCTCTCCCTATCTCCCCATTTCTCGGTTTCTGGCACTACTTTTCTGCTCTCTGCTTCTAAGAGTTCTACTTTTTTTTTTTTTAGGATTTATTTATTTATGTATTTGAGAGAGAATGAGTGCACATGAGTGGGGAAGGGCAGAGGGAGAGGGAAGAGAGAGAATTCCAAGCAGACTCTCGACTGAGCCTAGAGCCCAAGGTGGGGCTCCATCTCTTGACCCTGAGATCATGACCTGCCCTGAAACCAAGATTTGGACACAACCGATCGGTTGAGCCACCCAGGTGCCCCACTTTTTTTTTTTTTAATTCCACATGTAAGTGATCCTTGTAGTATTTGTCTTTCTCTGTCTGGCTTATTTCACTTAATATAATGCCCTCAAGACCCATGCATGTTGTCACAAATGGCAGGATTTCCTTCCTGGCTGAATAATATTCCATTATGATATATATATATATATATATATATATATATGTATATATATATATACATACATATATATATATACATATATACATATATACACACACACATATACATACATATATATATATATATATATACATACACACACACATACACACACAATATCTTTATCCATTCATCCATTGATAGGCACTTACATTGTTTCCGTATGTTGGCTATTGTGAATAATGCTGCCATGGACATGAGAGGACAGATAGCTCTTCAAAATCCTATTTTCATTTCCTTGGGATAAATACCCAGAAGTGAGATTGCTGGATCATATGGTAGTTCTATTTTTAATTTTCCAAGGAACCACCCCTTCTGTTTTCCACCAATTTACATTCTCACTGAGAGTGCACAAGGATCCCCTTTTCTCCACATCCTTACTGAGAGATTTTAAAGAGGAGGCAGTCTTGATGCAGCGCTTTAAAAAGATCTCTCTGGCTGAGTTACAAAAATGAGTTGGAGGGGTCACGTGGGAAGGCCTGGAGATGAGTTAAAAGCCTATTTGTCAGGTTCAGATGGAGATGGAAGGGCTTGGATTAGTGACAGTGGGACACAGGGACAGGTAGATGGATTGGAGAAGGATTTTGGAAATAGAATTCATGGGACCTGGTAGTAGCTGGATGTAGGGCCTAAGGAAAAGGGAGATACAAAAAAAGATCCTGGAGATGGTTGGTGGTGATGTTTACTGAGACACAGGGCACGTTCGTAGTAGGGATGGTGAGGCATTGTGTGAGAGACTAGGGAGCATGGAAAGACAAGTGCAGTTGGCTGTGTCTGTACGAAAATCATTCAAGAGCTGATGTTGAACAAGCCTTAGATGTGTGGTTTGAGAGGTTGCTAATGGTAACTGGGGCAGACATGAAGTTCTTAAATTTTTTTTTTTAACGTGGTCTTTAGTGAATGGGGGAAGTAGGAGAAAAGGTAGAAAAATCATTTATCTATCTATCCATGCTACAGTCATTAAAAGTATATTTACTCAGGGCTTTGCTTACATCAAATATTCTAGGTGTTGAGTAAAGTGTGAACCAGACCAACTTCCTACATTCAAAGTTTCTGCTCTCAGTGGAAATAAATTCAGAATGTTGAGATTAAATGGCCAATGTCACCTTCAGAGAGAAATAAACAGATCGAATTTAGTTTTATTTTATCTTTTAAGACAGGCCACATTTATTTTGCTTTTTCCGTTATTTTGTTGAACTTTTTCTAAGTGCTCTATTGGGCTAAAAGTTCTGAAGTTTGTTAGTTAATTTCCATAAGATGTTTATATTTGTATATCCAGAAATGCTGATTGATAGAGTATTTTTCTTTTAGATATTCTTTCTTGAACTTTATTAGCATCAAAAGATCACAAGGAAAGGCTTTTTTTTTTTTTTTGGTATGTGTGTAAAATAACTTTATAACCCCAAATATGCTACTGAAATATACTTCATATAGCAGTTTACAAATGTAATTTAAAAATATTCAATAAAACTCTCTCCCAAAATTTGGATACATAAAGCTAAATTCTATGGAAAAGTATGCTTTCCTTAAAAATCTGTGTAGGTTAAAAAGTTATCCAGCTTTAGTTGAAACAAAATAAATGAATCCATGATCCCATCTGTATATCTCTGGCAGACTTTGAGTCTTTCAATGTGATAATGCTATATTGTTGACTGTTGCTGATAATATTAATTGTTGGTTATTAAATTGTTAATAACAGTTGGTTGGGGAGGGATTCATCCTGCCCAGGCAAATTCAAAATGCTAAGTAAACATTTATTGAGTGCTCAGCTGTACTAGGCCTTGGGATAAGGACTTGGGCTACAAAGATAAAAAGCCTTAAAAACTCTTAATTCAGAGAAAGTTTCTTTCCTTGGTATCTGTTCAGCAAACATACATAGGTTCTCATGTGTTATCCAGTGCACACGGCTGGAAACACCAATATCTACCCATTCCTACTTGGTTTGGGAACATTGCTTACCCTTTTGTGTCTGTACAGTTCTGAGAATGAAGTGTCATATTCACAAATTTCCTGATATTTTGGATAACTGATGTTTCATCATTGTATCAGTCAGTTTTCTTTCAAGAAAACGGAAGTTGTTCTTTGTATTTTAATATAGAGAATTAGAGGTTTCACACCTGTCGGATGGGACAGGGAAGGGCAGGTCGAGAGGCCAGCTACCAACCCTCACCCAGCACCATTGAAGTGGGTGGTCTTCAAGAGCATGAAAGACAGTGCTCTGTGCCTCTCATCCGCCATCTGCTCAGCATCTGCCTACAACTTCCCCTAGAAAACAGTGGCCTCTCCTCTCCTCTGGAATCTCCCCAAATGCCCCGTCCCAGTTCTCCTGGCTTGACAAAGTTCACTGTGAATTCAGTGTTCATTGTTATAGTCAATGATAGGATCACATTTTGGGGTTGATTTGCAGCTATTTCAACCCTGCAGGTACAAGAAATAAAAGGTTCTTTCAGGGCAGTCTTAAAGACCTTTTGGCTCTCTGACTATAGTTGGGAATTCTGAAGACTTTCCTTCTGTAAGCCTGCAGTGTTATGTATCCAGTCAGCTCCATGGTGTTTGTCATCGAACTTTCTACTAGAACATTATATTGCAACAGTTATATGGTTTTTCAGTACTTAGCTTCCTATAGGCACATCATTCCAGGCAACTGGAGGTGGAAATTTAAGGATTTATTTTGCCCTTGCATGCTGTACACCAAAAAGGCTCACTTTCTGCTAGCAATGAAGTTATTACTTCCTTTAACTTCATTCACATCAGAGAACAGAGTCCGAATTTTCTTCTTTGAGGTTCTATTTTCCTGACACTGCTGCTATATGAAATGTTCTCAGAGCCAGAGTTTGGTCATTAAAGCAGAAGTCACACTGTAGATTTCAAGTTTGAAGGGTTTTTTTTTTTTTTTTTAAGATTTTATTTATTATTTATTTGATAGAGAGACAGCGAGAGAGGGAGCACAAGAGAGAGGGAGTGGGAGAGGGAGAAGCAGCCTTCCCGTGGAGCAGGGAGCCCGATGCAGGGCTCGATCCCAGGACCCCGGGATCATGACCTGAGCCGAAGGCAGATGTTTAATGACTGAGCCACCCAGACACCCAAGTTTGAAGGGTTTTAATACAGGGAATTAAGGACTTGTCAACCATGGGAAAGGCTTGGGGATCAGAATCAGAGAAGCCATTTCTGAGAATCTCACCCTGAAACACTGGAGGGGGAGGAGCTCACACCGAAGCCACTGTGCTTCCTATCTGCTAACTCTCCATGGGAGAGGTTGCCAAACTATGGTCCTTGGGAAAAATCTGGCCTGCTGCCTGTTTTTGTACAGTATGTGAACGAAGAATGGATTTACACTTTTAAATGGTTGACAAAAACAAAACAGCATAATATTTTGTGACATGTGATGATTACATGGAATTCACATTTCAGCATCCACAAATAAAAAGGTTTATTGGAATGTAGCTATACTTATTGGTTTCTATATTGCTTATGGCTGTTTTGCATTACAATGGCAGACTTTAGTAGTTGTGATAGAGACCGTATGACGTGCAAAGACTAAAATATTTACTATCTCGTCCGCCACAGAAAGAGTTTCCCGATCCCTGGTTTGTGTATCTGACTGTAGCTACTTCTGGCAAATAATGGCTTCTCTTTCTCTCCTGTCTTCCAAGTCTCACTGGCAAATCCTCAAAATACGGGAAAGTAATTTTGGGAAATGGTATCTTAGGTTCCCTTCTGTATTACAGAGAAGCAATAGTCCGGGGTTGACAGCAAACAACTTCTCTGAGCCCAGTTTTTCCCACAGATTCTTAGTAGGGTTATAGTAAGGATTATGTGAGAACTTGTAAAATGCTTAAGTCAGGCTAGTGGTCAAGATGTGATAGGTATAAAAGCAAAAATTATTTTTCATTTATTCAATAAGCTCATTCAAAGCCTATTATACGGATGTAAGTGGGAGGAAAATTTGCTACTCTACTAGCAGTACAGGAATACACCAGGGAAATACACCAACACCAGGGAAAAATTTGTATCAAGAGAGTTGTTACTTTGTTTTGGAAAATGCCCGGAGGGCCCCTTTGATAGTGAATAATTAGACTCTCCAAGGTGTACTCTGCAAAGAAATTGATTAATTGTGGGGCGACTGGGCGGCTCAGTTGGTTAAGCGGCTGACTCTTGGTTTTGGCTCAGGTCATGGTCTCGGGGTCCTGGGATTGAACCCTGAGAGGGCTCCGTGCTCAGCAGGAAGTCTGCTCAAGATGTGTCCTCCCGCTTCCTCTGCTCCTCCCCTGCTCATGCTCTCTCTCTCTCTCTTAAATAAATAAATAAATAAATAAATAAAATCTTAAAAAAAAGAAATTGATTAATTGCTCTGCAAAATAATGGAATGAAAAAGGCAGCAAGAGGGGAGAGGAGAAGGGAATAGGGCTGGAACTAAGGGTAAAAATGAGAAGTTGGAAATACTTCTTGAGAAGCTAGTTGGTGCCAGATTGTTGAAAGCCTTCAATTCCACATAATTGAATTGCCTGAGGTAGAGCTAGTTAATGGCACAGCAGGGACCAGACATCTTTCTAGAAACCCACACTGCCTCTATAAAAACCAAAGTTTTTTATCCCAACCACTTTCACTATGAAATTATACCTTGTGATATTAAACAGAGTATACAACTCTTTTGCTAGCATCTGTAATTCTCGTAAGCTATCCACTGAATACCTGGGGTAATATGTATTTTAAATAAGTAATTAAATATTTACTTGCCAAATAGAAAACTGTTTACAGTTCAGTTTCAGAGAAAGCTTAGGGGAAAACAGCCAGGCCCGCAGTATCATTATAAACATTGTAAGAGAAAACAAAATAGTGTTTCATGCTTGGCTACATTTGGTGTTTTGTATGAAACAACGAATGGTTCTTGAAATTATTGTTATTCCTTTGAATTGATAAATGCCCATGGTCTCATCCAGCTAACATTTTTATATGGTAACAGGGAAATGTAGGATTTTCTTAGTTTCTGGAAACCAGCAAAGCCTGAATTTTGCAAGTTGTTGAGATCTAACATGTTACACTTAAGCGGTGCTTTGCTTGAGTTGCAGATCTTGAGAGATAATCCACTCCAAAGATCACAGACAATAAAGAAATGGAGAAGTTGGCCAAGTATTTTCTTTTTCTCATTTTCTGTTTGTGACAGTGAGCAGTTCTGGCCCCTGCTAGACGTGCCTGGAACTTCTGCAAGGTCCAGCCTTGCAAGGATTCTATATTAGTAGTGAGTCCTTGTGTAGCAGTAAGTAAATTGCCAAGGAAGCCCCGTGATAACAGTTATTTTCCTTTTTCTAACTTGCTTTTCTAGGGATTTCCCATTCCATCTTTTTCAGCCACTTAACTCTTACTCCTTGCTGCTACAGATCTCCATGTTCTTGGAGCCATCTTTCAAACCTTTGGTCAATTCTTCCTTGGCATCTTTGTTTTTTGGGTGTGTAGATTAAATTATTGATTAGAATCCTTCATCTCTGTTAGTATCCTACATCCCTGGCTATGGCCTTATGGTGAACCCACTCTACTTCTCCGCTTGAATTTGGCCTTGGCCATGAGACTTGTTTTAGCCAATGGGATTTCAGCAGAAGTGATGCAAACAGAGGCTTGAGATCTGCATACGTGCTTAGGTTTGCCTTCTGCTACTCATGTCAATGCCATGAAGAGAATGTGTGCCAGCTGTCCCCTCTGGTCTGGGGAGAATGAATGGGACAGCCCTGGACCCAACCTGCACTTGGAGTGGAGACCACATCAGCCAACCCCAGTTGGCCTGCACACATGTGTGTGATTGCTGTTTTAAGCTACTGGGTTTACGGTGTTTTATTCCACAGCATTGTAACAAGTGCTGGCTGCTACCGTCGGCAATGTCAGGACTTACAGGAGAGCACGCAAGAGAAGAGAGCAAGAAAGCACAAACTGTCCCCAAATGTGCTCTCTTCTTTTAATTGGCAGGCTGGTTTTATCATTAAGTCAGGCAGCAGCTGACTGGTGATTGAACACAGCATTCGACTGATGGTTTTCCCACTTACTACTTTGGACTAGAATTTTTGAATCTGAAAAGTGACGAGAATAGTGAGTATCTCTTCAGACTCCTGGGCGCACATAAACAATGTGAAGCTCCTGGGTTCGCTGTCATCCTCCTCCCCCCTAGCAGTGGTAGCAGAAAGCAGAAGTAGGAGCAACACTGAACTCCTCTTTGATGGGGTCCTACCTGTCCGCTCTGCCAGGCACCCGTGTGCTGTTTTCCCATGGGGTGCTTGTAACTTTGGTGAAGGAATACTGTGACCGAGGAAGGTCCTTCTGGGATAGCTGTTTGAGATTTTTCTCTGAAATTTAAGATTAGTTTTCCTTTATCTTAGTCCTAGCCTATATTTCTATTTGTCCTGAGTTTAGGTAAAAAAGAAAGCTAGGAGAAGCTTTGGCAAGGGTCCTCTTTATCCACAGGGGAGAGATTTGGAACCACATATCCCAGACTAATGAAGGTCTGGAGGGAGGTGAACAAAGTTTGTGAGAAAATTAATAAATACAGCATTGTGTAGTGAGAAAAAGATTTAGATCTGGGTTCACTGACTCTCTGGGGAATATCAGTGGCATGTCATACTGTTTGTTTTTAAAAGTATATGGAAACATTATCCTTTCCCCTGGTTTCCCCAATATTAGTAATGGTAAAAAGCCATGGGAAACCTGCAAAGGGAAACCTCCTCCAGAGGTGAGGGGCTGAGAGAGTCTGTGGGTTCTGTGCCCAGGACTGGTGCTTTTCCTGGAATAAATAATATCTGCATGACAGGAGGTCTGACACCTTTTCTCTATTTCTCGTCTACCTTCCTTTTCCACCAAGGAGCTTGGCCCAGACTTTAAGAGCATTCACCAAGGAATTAGAATATGAGAGATCATAGTCACCGCTTCCAAAGCTGTTTCACTGGGGGAAATGAATTTGGTTTCCAATCTACCAACTTAGAAGTTCCTACTCGTCTTTACTATAGCTCTTTGAAAATAGGGAGCTGTCAAGTACTTTGAAGGAGTTTGGCTTGAAATGACGAAGAAAAAGCATTTCCTTTTTTTTTTTTTTTTTTTTGAGGGACTAAAGAATCCCCTAGGAGTGAACTTACCCCTTAGTACCTCTAGCTTGGCCTAGAAGGGCAGAAGTGAGGGGGTGTTTCCGAACACTTTGTTGTTTCCTCAGCTCGTCCTTAGCCCAATCCTTATAGACTGAGTGGGATCCGGTGATGATGGTAGATCATCAGTAAAATCTGAAAGAGCTATTTTACAAAAACTCTGTTGGACCCTAGGGTACCAGGGTCAACATCTTGGTACTTCCTATCACCTTCCCAAATCAGCTCTGGCACTGAAGGGGCTCCACCGTGACACTGGTGGGGGACAGTGCTTGGCAGCTCTGGCAGCAGCAGCTGGTGGGAGGCTGGTACCTGGAGGGCTCTAGGAGGCGACGGGATAGGGTGTCAGGGAGTTAGAGCAGGGGGGAGAAACCCGGCAATTTCAGGGCAGCTAAGTGGCCACTGTACTCCATTTGTTTGTGGCAGGTGGGACTCTTTGGGAGGCTGGAGTCCCACATGGGGAGGCAGGAAAAGAGCAAGTAAAAACGCAATACATTTAAGAGCCAAGCACTTCAGTTAGATTATGCCATTTCATCCTCACAACAACCTCATGAATTGCATTCTAATTTGTCCCCATTTTCCAGATAAGACTCATGAGGAAGATGTAATTTCAGTACATTGTCCAAGGTCACTTGGCCAGCAAATGATGAATGCAGGTTTGAAACTCAAGCAGTCAGACTCCAGAGCCCTTGCTTTTCCAGTCATGTCCTCAGCTGTGCCCTCGAAGTTGTGAGCGCTGGAAGAACTAGGGGCAATCCTCTGTTAGCCCTGTTTACTTGCTCCGACACAGCTTCCAAGGCTGGAAATCCCCAGTTTCACATCAGAGCTCAGAGGCAGAATCAAGAATGTTCCCAGCGAAATGCACACGTTTTAACAGTAACTACCACCGAGGGTATCCTGTGGTCAATTGATCATTTTTTAAAACACTTTATAAGAATTACACTGAGGCATGCATTAACACCACGACAAAAAACCTGTTTCGCATCTGTATTTTTTTTTTTTTTTTTTTACTGTGAAAGTCTTAGAACAATAAGCACAACTTTCCCATCCTTAAATTTTTCTGGGTGGCAAGTTATCTGTGGGTTAGGGAGTAGGCAGAGAATTGATTAACCTCTTGAGTTAATAAAATGAGATGTGGGGGAAAAACAAAACAGGACATTATCCTACTTTTGTAAGGTGGTGCCATCCACGTAAAGAAGGCTGAAATAGAAATATGACCAGTTAAACTTAATTTATATATTACCTTTCTTCTGAAGAATTAAAAATGGCTTCACAGATTTCTTATCATCACATATTGTTTTGAAATATAGCTATCTCTTCATTCCCATTTTTAGTCAGTAAACATTTTTGAATGCCCATGTTATGTTGAGAGTCACTGTGCTAGATACTGCGGGCATGAAAGTGAAAATAGACCATCACCAACTACTGGCTTCTAGAACCGCCATCTAGTGGAAGAAAGGTGAAAGGGCAGATAATTATGCCAGGCATAATGTAGATAGGCACAGAATAGTGTTACTGATTTGCACAGGGTATTATTGAATTATACTCATCTCTAGGGATGAGGACATGAGTATGTAAGGAGTAAGAAAGTGGTTCTTAAGGATGGAACTTCTTTTCTGAGTGCTGCAGGATGCACAAAGTTAGCCAAGCAAAGGAGGGGCGTGGCAGTGGGAGGCAGTAGTCCATCTGGGCACAACCCACCGAGGCAGCTGAAGCAAAAGGGGAGGCGGTGGTGGTGGGTAAACCACAGCAGTGAAGAGTTGCTGGAGCTCAGGCTGGGGAGGCTAAGGCTAGCCTGGCAGTCAGGGGCCTGCTCACAGGGGGCCCTGCCTACCATGCTAGACTCTGCAGACTCGAGCCAATGTGAGGCAAAATCCTCAGTTTTGAGGATGTATAGAGAGTTTTTCACAAAGCTGAATTTATTCAATGGAGGTGACTGTCCATTTTTCTGAGATGACATTGTGTGTGTAGCTTTAAATTATCTTTTTCTTTTATCAAAGGATTTTGATCGATTTTTTTTTTAGTTGTCTATCTGTAGCATATAAATTTGGCACCTTCATTTGTAAGTTTCTAATATTAAAAAAAATTATCCTGCTCTGCACGTTGAACAGTCTGAGAACCATTGCTGCAGACAAGGAAGCCTTTGAAGGGATTTAGCTATGGGATGCCAGAGCTCACTTTACATTTTAAACAATTTCTTCAGCTGTGTGGAGAGAGAAAGGGAGTTAAGATCAGAAGTCAGAAGACTGTTTATGAGGTTAATACCCTAAGCTAAGTTGTAGAGGCCACTTTTAGGCACCTGGCTTGAGCAATGGAAACTTGATCAAGGTAAAAAGGGCCGCAGTGACCCCCAAATCCTTGGCTGAATCCAGACAGGCCCATCAGGTGACCCTGGGGGTCAAAATATCCATAGGCTCTCACTGACCAATGGGCTACTTACAACCAGGAACAGTTACCAAATAAGGGAGAATTCCATATGTCCCGTACCTCCTGACCTTCCCCCTTTAAATACAGCCCCCCCCCCCCACTGCCTCCCTGCAGACAGTCTCTCTGCTGCTGCCCTGCCCCAGCTCCCTTGAGATGTATTCAATAAACTTCTATCTCCTTTGTTCTGCCTCAGGTGAATGCTTCTACCGCCTTTGCCACAGGCTTCCACCTGATCAGGTCAGAGCCCCACATTTTAGGGGCCCCCATCTGATAGGGGAAGGTACCACATAAGTGAAAGATAATGAAGGCCTGACTTAGGGCCGAAGTAGCAGGGATGATGGGGACTAGGATCATTAAATAGTCATCATTAAAATATATTAATAAGATAACATCAGCAGGACTTGGGGACTGGAGACAGAAACGAGGGAATATCATCATCTTATTCCATACCCATCACTGTGGTGGTAGAGTGAGTTTCCTCTTGTTCCTCAGGGGCTCAGGAGGCAAATGGAGTTTTGTGCTCCCATTTATCTCTGTCCAATACAACAGGCAGAAAGATGGAGGAAGACGGCAAAGTTACCTTCATGTAAGACCAGTTGCTTTTTTTTTTTTTTTTAATTTTATTTATTTATTTATTTGACAGAGAGACACAGTGAGAGAGGGAACACAAGCAGGGGGAGTGGGAGAGGGAAAAGCAGGCTTCCCGCTGAGCAGGGAGCCCACTGCGGGGCTCGATCCCAGGACCCTGGGATCATGACCTGAGCCGAAGCAGACGTTTAATGACTGAGCCACCCAGGCACCCCAGACCAGTTGCTTTTCAAACCACTTTGGAAAAAACCTCCACAGGCCTGAGCTTTAGGTTGGGTGTGAACAGATCTTCTTTATGAGAGGGGCCTGGCGGGCAGCAAGGTGGTGGGGGGGTAGGTATTGAATGGTCAGGCAAATGGGAAGGTCATTATGAAAGCCCAGCAATGGTCTGGGACAGATGTTATTCATGTGTGTGATGCTTGCCCTGGTTCTTTATATCATCAACGCAAGCACTGAAGTCTTCTCCTTTCTCCTCACTGTATTAATCGTGTTTTTAAAATTGTTTTCTGCATTTTATGATGCTTGACATCTTGGGGTCTTGCTAATCCTAAAGAGACTGCCCCTCCCGGGGCTAGCTAATTCTTAGAGATAGTAAACAAAATACCCATGAGCCTTTTGTATGCAAGCCAGCCAATCTGAGGGCAGTATCACCAATTACTTTTTTTATTTAACTCTCACACATCAAGGCAATATTTTCCCTGTCCTAAATCACCTCAGGGTCAGCTACCGCAACTAGAGACCAGCCCAGAGCCCAGAACCCACTGAAATTATTAAACCATCTAAACCTAAGATTGCTCAAACCTGCCTACTTGAATTGTCCATTCCTTCCTGTAGAAACTATAGTAAATGCTCCGGGCCACGCTTTCCCCTGGCTCCCTCTGCCTCCTGACTCACCCTGCTTTCAACCCACATGGCCCTGGGTGGCATGGCAGGCCCCCTCATCTTGGGACTTGTAAGTAATAAGCTTTTCTTTCAAGGACAGTTGTCTCTATGTCTGTTACATTACCTGATCAAAATAAATCTTGAGCACATTTTAACACACATCTTCTATCCTTTGTCCCCCCACCCCCGACCCCAGGTCTTACAAGAAGTTGAAATTAGCAGTCAGCTCCGGTCAGATGTCCTAGTTCAGACAGGTTTTGGTTGCAAAGGCAATCATAAACCTTTGGGCACTCTAGAGAAAACTGGTTCTAACCACGTATTGGATTGGAACTAGCTGTGAAATCACATTGCTTTTGTTATTGAAGCACAAACCACACCCTAAAGTTTATCTGCGTGCTCTCTGGAAAGAGGTTTTGCTACGCTAGTCAACATGGTGAATTAGTCAAGGAGCTAGACATCAAATTGCAGATATTCTGACCCAACCATGCATTATAACTCAGCAGAGAGTAGTCTTATAAATTAAAATACTGAGACCCTTTGCTTGGGAGCTGGTGAAAGACCCAGCAGAGCCCCCAGGGGACTGCTGGGAAAGATTTGTTGCATGATAATAAAACAATACAAGGCCATATCCCCTGAGTTTTGATTCTACTTGGCCCTGACAGAAAAGTATGCTTGAAATGTGAAAAACACTCAGAGAAGGACTTGACTTTTGGAAGGCTGCATCACGTGGTATTGCAGCAGGAAATTGACCTTGATAGGAACACAGCATGGAAATAAGATTAAGTGAGAAAGGTATTGAAGGTTGTTGAAATCCCTTGTTCTTGAGTGAGTGGCCTGTCTTTGAAGTCGACAGCCAGTAGTTAAATCAAAACATTAAATAATCATTCTTAGCAGTTCGCATTTGAGGAGCAGAATTGTGGTAATCTCTCTGAAGTAACTCCATCTTATCAAATTAAAATGTTTAGTGCTGCCATAAGGCAACGGGAGATAAATGACCTTCAATCGCAGTAACTTGCAGTAAGAGCACAGTGCACTTAGAGTAAGTTAGCTGATAATATTTCATGAGACAACACATTTATTAAAGATATACGGAGCACCTATATGCCGTGAAAGATTTTAACTTGTGGGCACAGCACACACGGTTTGTTGCCTATACTCCATCAATTCCCTTTCTTTTATCCTTCTAATAGCATTCAACTTTTTTCTTCGGGAAGCTGCTGTTCTCCCTACCGTGTAGCAGCCCCATAGTTTTGGTGCGATGGACCCCACCTCCAGCTGCCGATCCCTAGCAGATAAGCTCATCTTCCACGCCACAGGGACTGGTTGAGGGAACCCTGGTTTAAGCCAATCAGTGCATGGTTTTTATCCTGGTCAGAGCGTGGTCCAATCCGTGTGAAGCTCAGAACTTCTGGCCTGAGCGGCAGGGTTACTCTTCCTGGTGTGAACAAGGAGACGTGCAGTTCTCGTGGCTGCAGGCGGCCATCTGGTCCTGAGAGCAGCTCCCCGAAGACTAGGTCAAGATGAAGAAGAGAGGAGCGAGCCAAGAGGAGTGTGGAAAAATGGAGCCAGAGCCTTTATGAGACCAGGTCCAGTGCCTTCGCTCTAGACTTCCCAGTTTCATGATGCAGTAAATCCCTTTATTGTTTGCCAGATTGTTTGCTTGTTGATTAATTGGTTGGTTGGTTGCTTGCTGATGGAGAGGAGTGGAAGTATAAAGCTTGTCCTTATTTTATTTTATTATTTTATTTTTTTTAGAGAGAGAGGAGGGGAAGAGGGGCAGAGAGAGAAGGAGAGAGAGAAACTTAAGCAGGCTCCATGCCCAGCGCAGAACCTGACATGGGGCTGGATCTCATGACCCTGAGATCATGACCTGAGCTGAAATCAAGAGTTGGAGGCTTAACCAACTGAGTCACCCAGGCGCCCCCTCCCCCTTTTTATTTAGAGAGAGAGGGAGATGAGAGAGAGAGAGAGAGAGTTTTGTCTTTACATTTATACAAGAAACATAAACCTTGGTTCTTTTTATTTTAGCTTAATTATGAAATGGCTGGGTTTTCCCCTTCACCCTTTTCTGGCAGACAGTATTAACAAGAGAAAGAGTTTTCTTTTTAAAGAATATGTAGATATTTCATTCTGAAGAACCTGACATTTCCCCTCAGGCTCTATTGAAGGAAACACAAGATGGTGTATGTTGCCTGTGGGAGCCAGGCCTAAGAGCATGGGAACTATGAAGAAGGACATGAAGGGAAAATGACCACAATTTCCCCTGATTCCTTCTCAAACAATAATGTTAGGACATCATTTTATGTACATATAGTAAGAGGCTGGTGCTTGGAGTTAAGACTTGTCTACCAATGGGATTCAGATTAGTATAAACATGCCTGAGTAATGGCAGTAAAAGCTCTGCCAGGGGCTTATGAGCACAAGGACTGAGGACTGAGGAATCTCCCAAGGGAGATCTCATTTTCTGGGAAGCCCAGGAGACAAACTTGATCTAGTGAGAAAACCCTAAATTTCTAGAGCAGAGAAAGAATTCAGGGTAGAGCCTTAAGTGGCCTTACACACGGTTCCTGAGATGGAAAATAGAGGGTGATGGTAAAAAATGCAAGAAGCTAAAAACGAAGAAGGAGGAGGAGAGAAAAAGAATGTGGCTGGACAAGAGCGATCTACAGGCACTGGCTATGGCCACTGTCCTTATAAGATTGGGTTTCTGTTGCTTTTTCTGGGGAGGCTGTGTGTCTAGCCTCTGTGGATGATGGCCACCATTGGTGTGCTGTGCATTAGTTTAAAAAGGCACAAACAACCCCAAACTCCATGATGATAAAATAAAAGGAGATCAGATAACAGCAAGGAATGTAGCTATTAACAGTCACTTGGAAGGGAAGGCGGCAATTTCATGTGAAATTACTAGTTCTTCAAACATTAACGAGCTCTTAAACTTCTTTCACCAGAAAAATGCAGGGAAAAAGATTTTATTGCTCTCTTGTGCAAAATAATACTAATTTGATGGATTTGTAGAAGAATACCTACCAGTTCTTATCTCTAAGGAAATTCTGGTGCCAAGGAAAAATCTGTCATGTGGGAAATTACTTTGATGCAGTAGTAGACTCCTAGTGCACTCCAGGCAAGCCTTCCAAGAGGTCATAGCAGCAAGTCTCGCAGACTAAATGGAGATTCTCAAATCACATGGTTTATTGGATCAATATAAAACATATACCCAGTAGCAAGGGAAAAGAGATCTGGGGTAAGTTTACACTTAGGATGGAGTGGAAGGACCACACAACTGAATCCTGTGTTTCCATTTTTTTTTCTTTTAAGTAGGCTCCATGCCCAATGTGGAGCCCAACATGAGGTCCAATGTGGGGCTTGAACTCAGGACCCTGAGATTGAGACCTGAGCTGAGATACAAGAGTCAGATGCTCACCAGCTGAGCCACTCAGCTGAAGCCTGTGTTACACAGTTGTTTCTAGGTCCTCTCTCTATCCTTCTCCTTCTGTCCTTCTTCCTTTTACCCACTCTCTGTCGCATTAATTTTGGTATGGTTCCAAAGACTGGAGCTGAGTTTGAACAAGGAGACTTAGCAAGCTCAAAGTGTCTGGAGTCAACACACATTTGTTGGCACAGAGACAAGGGTGCCTGGTCACAACTGTAGCTCACTCACTTGTTTGCTGGACAGCTGTGACCTTTACCTCTTGGACAGAGTATACGCAAAGCCAGAATGGGGCCCCAGTGGCTGGCCGGTTTAGAGATGACATATGGCAGTCTGAAGGGGGCTTGGTTTGTACCTTTTGCTTTGGTCCTTCCATCATTTTCTCTTTATGAGTAAACACTCTTGAGTGTTCCGTCTTTTAAAAAAATCCCACATTTTATTCATTCTGTCTTGAACATGTCTTCCAGATGGCCAGTGATCTACACTTAACAGCACATCCTTTAAATTTCACTCACATCGCGCAAGCCACTCACTTACTCACTGGTGCTATTTAGCACATCATATGAATCTTATCCATCCTACTTGCTGTTTCTTGTTGGCTACAGTAGAACAGAATATTCTCAATTAATAGCAAACACGTGTGACAGAATATAAGTTTTGCCTGCCTCACACACAGAGCACATCTCACCATCACCTGTGTTTCAGTGAAAGAATAGAGCAAAACAAACTGAAAATACGGTCTGTGCCCTTTAGCATCATAGAGATGAAGAACACTGCTGCTACCACTATCTTTTTTTTTTTTTTTTGAATGTCTGTCTCACTTATATGTCTGACATATGTTATCCCGTCCTCACAATGAATCCAGGAGGTAGGTATTATTATAACATGTCTACAGGTAAGACAACTGAGGTTTGAAGAAGGAGGATGAACTCTTAGGGCCAAGTGGTATGGGGAGAGCAGAGCAAGGAAAGGAGCCCCGTACTCTCTGATCCTCAATTCTTCTTCTCCTTGGACTGGGCTCTTCTCTTCCCAGCACTTTCTCGGGGGCCCCCCCCGGCATTCTACTCCATAGTGTCCCTTTCCCATTCCCCGCCCCCACCTCTGTGAGTGCTTTGGATCCTGCGGGGACCTCCAGAATGGCTTCTTCTGCATGTGCTTATTTCAAATAATGATGTGGCATTAAAATTCAGGCCACATATAAAACAGAGAATTATTGATTTAAAAATAAAGAGCTGCTTGGCACATTTGGTCACATCGTAAACGTAAGTGGGTTGTGAAAGCCATGTGTCAGAAGGAAAGGCCAAATTGTTTCGTTAGCAAAGAAAAGAAACGTAGCTGGAGAGAGGCAGCATTATATTCATGGAGGACAGCACTCATTTGAAGAAGAGAATTGCTGTACTTTCCTGGTATTTTTATGAGTCAGTTACTGTACATACATTATTTTAAATCCACACCACACTCTGAAAGATGGATAGACAGAGAAGAAAATGAGGGGCACGTGCCAAGTCACTCAGCTGAGAAGCAGTGGAGCTGGGTTTTGATCCTAGCTTGTCCCTGCTCTTTCCCCCACGAACCTACACAAGATGGTAGACATGGAAGAAAGTGGTGGTTAAATGAAAGTTGGAGGTCAGAGAACCTTTCTGTTTGCTTCATGGAAGAGCCAATGGAAGCCTATAAAAATGGAATATATGAAATCAGAATTATAAGTCACCTACTAAGAGGAAAAGTGCCTTTGGATAAATGAAAAAGAAGCAACCGTTGCTTATCCAAGTTTACCCAAGTTTGGTACATATAGCATACTTTCTAAGCCCTGAAACGTTTAAAAATACTCTGCATGTGTGTATGTGTGTGTGAGGAGTGGCTTACAAAGGTTATTAGTGAATTTATTAAGCTAAAGACAAAAATCTCAAGTCAGATTACTGTGTGTTACATATTCTGAGCTTTCTCAGCCACGGTCCAAGGAGATAAGAATTGTCAAGTGTATGCAGCATATATTCTTGTGAGTTTAAAAATACAAATTTTAATTTCTTTGAATCCATGGACATCACATTTTGTACAAAATAACTTAAATGTAAAATGGCATAAAATTTGACAACCAGAAGGTGGAAATATTTCATCAGTTGGACCTATTGTCAGTCATTCCAGATCTTTAACTACTCCGATTGAATTCACTGGGAGTTTTTTTCTTATTTTTTCTTTTCTTGACTTGAATCACATTTTTCCCCACTGACTGTAATATCTTGGTTTAACTTCTGATGGCTAGGATGGTTGCAATAATCGATATCTCCATATTGTAGCTGTGCTTGACAAGCTTAAGTTAATAAAAACATATCTGACACTTTCTAAATCCAAACATATTAGTAAATCTCATTCTTCCACGGGTTACAAAGTGAGTTCCTGGCAGAATGGGATAAAAACTGTGGTAGAGACGTGTAGGAGAGCTGTCATGAATTTGCCTCCATGGAAAACTAGTTCTGCATCTCATTTCTGTCAAAGAAAATGACCTACATACCACTCTAAAGCAAAATCACCATTTTAGGCAGCAGTCTTTAGTTTATGTAATTGGTCAACATATTTAATTACATGGAGTGCATTTTTCAGCTAAATTGTGTTGAAAAGTTCATCAGGAAGTTATATGACTTAAAATTTGACATTTTGGGGCACCTGGGTGGCTTAGTCAGTTAAGGGTCCGACTCTTGATCTCAGCTCAGGTCTTGATCTCAGGGTCGTGAGATCAAGCCCCCACTTAAAAACAAGCATGTATTATTGGATTTTAGTGGCTATAGTGGAAAACTAATGGTTACCCTCAAAATTTCAGGCTAAAAGAATCATTTTTCACTTTTGATTATTTATGTGTTAGGGGAGGAAACTGTACCAGAACTATCTTCTGAGGAAAGTGAGGCCCGTTTCTGGGTGGATCTCCATAAAGGACATGAGTCCTGGTAGGCATTTTGATTTTCATGAGATAACACCCTTATCTTTTTTCTGCTTGTTAAATCTTTTTGGACTCTTCTTGCCAGGAACAATGACTACAAACTCCTGGGGGCTATGAGCCCACCGATTCCCCTAGTATTCTGATTTCTATGCCGGAATCAAGCCAAATCATGAGGGACCACATAGTGTTGGCCCTTGGGGAATTGGACTCTCTTGGATGCTGTGTTCTTGCATCTTCTTAGGATATTAAACTGCCATGAGATGGTCGCTGTTGAATTTATACCTCACCAGCAAGGTTTCTCCTTTCTATATTGCATAAAACTTATTTTAGTGCTCTGGCTTTTGTGTCAATGGTAGAAACCAGGGGGTTTTTGCCTTATGATCTCTTGGTCTGGGTGACTACCTGCTGACTGGGACACCCCTCTGACTGGTAATTTACAATGGGGTGGGTTGGTGACAATGGACTGTTTGTGGAACAGTGGTCCATCACTTTCTCAATACCTCCTCAAGGGTCTTTCCTTCTGGATGTTCCCTAGTTTTCTGAATATTTCCTCCCACAATCCTCCTCATGATTTCCTTCTGCAGTCCTCATCACTCAAGGCTGCCACCTTTCCCCACAGAACAATAATCTTTCACTTAGGATAACAGAATTCTTGCCCTAGGTCCTTTTTCTTTCTTGGCTTTCTCCTGGATCTTAACAGTCTCTCTATTCACATTAGCATCTCCTGATTTCTCAAGAGGGAAGGCTGAACACTGGTCTCAGGTCAGGAGTTGAGGAGGAAGTGGTGGATGCTTCCATTCTATTTGAAGTGTCTAAGGTCAAACACATTTCCCCATCAATCATAAATACTCAACATGCACAGATGTGACTTCAGTATTCACTTTGAGTTGAGCTGAACCAAGCCCAGTTCAGTCTAGACTCAACTCCAGTCTGAGGTGAAGATTATACTTTCATATCTGTGTTTTTTTTTTCTGTCCACATCTCAGCTCTGCATATCTTGAAACCAGTTGTTCATATGATTTGAGGCATTTCTCCAAGATTTCCATAGAGAAAATTATAAAACTTCATGAAGAGATGTAAAAGAGAACTTGAATAAATGGAGAGACTTACCATGTTTATGGGAAGGAAGACAACATTATAAAGATGCCAGTACTCCACAACTTGAATTATAGATTCAAAGCAATTACCATCAAAACCATGGAACTTGCTAAGCTAATTTTATAATTTATGTGGGAGAGAAAAGGGTCAAAAATAGCCGAGATACTTCTGAAGTGTCAGGTATGAAAATTTAATGGGAAGCTATGATTAAGGTAGTGAGGTGACTTCATAGGGATAGGCATGGAGTAGATATTTACATAGTATCAAAGCACCCTCCAATGCTTATTGATTAGATATTACTGTAAGTTCAAAATACTTATTATATAAATTTATAAGAGAAATTGGGCAGACACCAAAAAAAGAGACACTGAAGGAACAAGAAAACAGGAAGGGCCTTCTAGCTGCTCTCCGCGCAGGGCCTGTGGCTCTTTTGGCTCCTGAAAGAGGTTTTGGAAGCAAAGTCACAACACACCCACTTGCTAAAGACAAAATGAGAGAAGTCATGACAGCGCCTCCGAGAAGCGTGTGGAGAAGGACGGCCGGATCCGCAGAAGCCCATGGCCTGGGACCTTCGGCTTTGAGTTCCGTCTTGGGACTGTTGAGACGCCGAGCGGCAAGGATGTGGCTGACCAAGGGAGGGCCCCGCTCGTTCTTAAAGATTAGGGCCGACGTCTTTGATAAATTAGAGAAACGGGCCGTTTGTAATCCTTCTCAGTGGGTTTGCTTCCAGCAAAATGGGCAGTTCGTGGGCAGAGAAGCCTGGCCACCGCCCTCCGTGCAGTCTGGCTGGGAAGCAGCAGCTGCACAGAGCCTGCCCGCCTGCCTGCATGTACCCCCCGGTCCTGAACCTTCATTGCAGAGTAAATGGCATTTAGCAAACAACTGATGGTGACTTTGTTTAGCTCTGGTTTCCCTTTTTGTGTGTGTGTGAGACCAAATTCACTACAACTGTCCACTCTTGATATAGCTACTGAGATAAAGGAACAGTGAACACATTTGACACAGCAAGGAGGAAAAGCATAGAAGCAAAGAGTTAAGAAGCTTGTGATTATCTCCCATTTGTTAACTGTGTATTGTTAATGTGCTATTAAAAAATACCAGTGGAAAAAAGAAAGCATATTTATGTGGCCAAGAAAGCCGTGATGACATATGTATCTGGCATCATTCATGGTGCTGATCAAGACCCCAGTGAGGCGCCATTTTGTATCTGTTTAACTACCAAAGAACAAAAATCTGAAACTATTAAGGATTTAGTTTCAAATGATCCATCATAAATTTCTGGACGGACTGTAATTTATTGCTGTCACTCCAAACGAGAGCTTGTCATTGTCTCCAAATGTTGAACACTTACATATCCCATGACCCAGCAATTCCACTTTAGGTATATAGCTAAGAAAATTAATACACATTCACCTGGGAACATGTATGGCATGCTCATGGCACTACTATTTACAGTAGAAAAAAACTGAAAGGACCTAAATTCTCATCAGTGGAAGAGTGGGTAAATGAACTACAGTACATCTGCACCCTAAATAAATTTAGCAATGTAATATGAAATGAAAAAAGAAGCAATCCCCCAGTCACATACAGCATGACACCATTTTTGCAAAGTGAAAATAACTAAAACTTAAGAATGGTGACTATGTAGTCAGTTCATAAAACTGTAAAGAGAAGGCAAGAGGACAGTGGACACAGAGTGTGTATGTTTGTAGCTGGAGAGAATGCTTTGCCTTAGAGGTGAATTAATGTTTCCATTTCCGAACAACAAAAACTTTTGGTAACTTTTTTTTTAAAGATTTTATTTATTTATTTGACAGAGAGATTGACAGTGAGAGAGGGAACACAAGCAGAGGGAGTGGGAGAGGGAGTTACTAGCAGGCTTCCCACGGAGCAGGGAGCCCCATGCGGGGCTCGATCCCAGGACTCTGGGATCATGACCTGAGGCTGAAGGCAGACGCTTAACGACTGAGCCACCCAGGTGCCCCAACTTTTGGTAACTTTTAATTAAAAGGCTGTTTTTTGGCTTTTATTCATCAAGCTCAAAGTCTTAGGGATCAGTCTTATCCAGGGTATCCATTAAACAGATTTGGCCTATAGTTATATTGTGGTGGACAAAATAAGAAATGTTATACACTAAAATATAGTCTTCACGAAGACAGAGATTTTTGTCTTTTGTATTTACTATTGTATCTCAAGATCTAGAAGAGTACCTGGCACATAGAAGACAACCAGTAAATAATATTTCCCCATAAATAATAATATTGAATGAATGAAAACTTTTCTCATGTTGAAGGGTAACCTTGCAGTAACACAAAGTGTCCAGTGGGTGGAGCCTGTGTTGCATTTTGTATAGGACAGAAGACTTGAAAAATTTTTTGATAAATGTGTCCATATCCTTGCATGAATTTTAGGTGGTTCTGCCGGAGCTCTGTAATAAGTTTAGATTTTCTTTGAAGTATATATATATTTTTAAAGATTTTATTTATTTATTTGAGAGAGAGAGAGAGGAACAGCATGAGAGGGGATAGTGTCAGAGGGAGAAGCAGGCTCCCCGCCGAGCCGGGAGCCCGATGTGGGACTCGATCCCAGGACTCCGGGATCATGACCTGAGCTGAAGGCAGTCGCTTAACCAACTGAGCCACCCAGGCGCCCTCTTTGAAGTATATTAATGGGCACCAAACTTCAACCTTTTTCGTTTGGTATTTGTGTTTAACAATTTTCTAATAGAGAATTTAAATCATTTGTTTTTTGAGTTAATGTTAAGTGAAAGTTTTTCCTCTGTGAAATTCAACTAGATCGTTAAATTTGTTGCACTTATTTCTGGGTAAAAAAGCTAAGAGTGTTAAAGAATGAGACAAATCTGTTTAAAAGAGAATGAGAAGTCATAGGTGGTAAAGAATGTAACTGTCAACTATGCTGACATCTAAAAGAAAACAGAATCAAAGCAATTTTCTCTATCATGTAGTTAAAGAGGACTGGCATTCATGTAAATGCAGCATATTTGAATTAAATTTTTTTATTCAGTTTTCTTTCTTGAACCACTGATCAAGATGCTCATGGTCATATGGTTCTGTACACCAGACCCACTTCTCACCCCTTCCCACTTTGGAAAACTTTGCGGTGCTCTTGGAACTCAGGATCTGTCATTGGCAAAATTCATAGGCCCTCCACTTCTCTGAATATTCTTTCTACTTTTTTGCTCACTGGAAAGCTGGATCCTCTGTGAGAACCCTGCTTCTCTGCCTCTTATTCTCCGCCCCCCGCCCCCCATGCCCTTGTACCAGGGGGCCTGGAGGGGCAGGAGAGGCCTCCTGGCCCCTCATCGCCATGCTGACTGTTCTCCTTCCACTTCCAAAAACTCCGGCTTTGAAATCCTTGACATCAGATTGTTCTACAACCCCTGCCTGCTTCATCATTGACTTCCGTCCTTCCTCCTCATTTCTTTAATATTTTTAGCTCCTGGCTCATGGCCATTGTCTTCTTAAGACTGCTGTAACAATTTTTGGTTATTTCAGTATCCAGATAAATGCTTCAACACTCCATGCTCTTGGTTCCTTAACCTTCTCTTCTCCTGGGATCTAGTTCTTTTCTTTACCTCAGTCCTCACTCCCATGGTCATACTGGCCCCTGTTTGACCAAAAATGACTTTCCTACCTTAACCTCAGTTTCAGGCACCCACTTCCCTACCACTGCAGCCTGTTTCTCTACCTCCATCTCCTTGACGCCCCCTCCACTTCTGCAGGCCTGCCAGACCTTCAATCCACTGCTCTGACCAGCTTTTCTCCTTCTCTCGCGCTCCCTTGTGACCTCATTTTACAGCCATAACTGGACTGGATTCCAGGCTTAGACATCATAGTAATACCCTTGCTTCATCCTTTGTCACTGGTGCCTGCCTGGAAAACCCCAGTCCTAGTTTAACTGATTCTCTGCCTGCTCCACGCCTGCCCTCCTGCAGATGAACATGACCGGATGAAAACCTGCAGCCAGGACCCCCCCGGCTCACGTGAAACGTACCCCCATTAACCTCACCCGGGCCTTTCCCGGTGCCTGGCTGCCCTCCTGCTTCTCCCTGGCCTACTCCTTCTCCCATTTTTCTTGGCCAGTGTTTTTCAAATTGTGCACTAAAAAAACTAGACAGATTGGAACAGAAAAGAACTTAATAGAGTTATAGCACATAATAAGGGTAAATACGATTTCATGAAATGCTTGTTTCAGTTATATGAGTACCTACATTTACATATACATGTGTGCTGGGTTAGGATGTAAAAGGTACTTTGCTTTGAAAAAAAAGTTCAAGGGGTGCCTGGGTGGCTCCGTTGGTTAAGCATCTGACTTTGATCTCAGCCCAGGTTTTGATCGCAGGATCGTGAGTTCTAGCCCTGCATTGGGCTCCACGCTGGGTATGGAGCCTACTTAAAAAAAAAAAGTTCAAGAAACATTGTCTTAGACAATTATTTCACATCTTCTCCTCTCTCCTCAAACTTTCATCATCTCCTCCATCTCACTCTCATCTGATGACCTTGCTTCCTATTGACTAAGTAATTAGGAGGAATTAGAGGAGAATTTCTTCACCTGCCCACATCCTGCTCTCCCTCCTCTTACTGTCTGCATCTGCCCTGTCCCTTCACTTGTCTCTCCTAGATCCCCATCAATCCTCAGCTACTCAAAGACACTGGTTTTATTAATTACTCTGTAATTAGTTAGAACTTCATTCAGGTTCTTTTTAATGTCTCATCACTTCTCCCCTCTCTGCTAGATCATTCTTATTAATACCAAACATTCTATAATTGTTCCCATCTTAAAAACAAATAGCAGGGGCCCCTGGGTGGCTCAGTTGGTTAAGACGTCTGCCTTCGGCTCAGGTCATGATCCCAGGGTCCCGGGATCGAGTCCCGTATTGGGCTCCCAGCTCAGTGGGGAGCCTGCTTCTTCCTCTGTCTGTCGCTCCCCCTGCTTGTGCGTGTTCTCTCTGACAAATAAATAAATAAAACTTAAAAAAACAACAACAAATATCAAAACCAAACAAAGCCTTTGGTGATTCTTCTCTAGGTACTGTGTCATTTCTCTGCTCATCTTTATACCAAAACTTCTTTAAAGAGCTGTCCACACAGGCTGTCTCAGAGGTCTCTCCTCCCACTTCCATTTGCCCTTACTCCAGTGAGGCTTTTGCTCCCCCGATTCTATAAAACCTTTTAATCAAGGGTATTAGTGACCTCCACTTTCCCAAAGATCACCCTCTCCCCCTTGAAACACTTCCCTGTGGAACTTTCAGGAAAACACGCATTGCATTCCTGGTTTCCCCCAACTTTACCTCCTAATGCATAGGTCATTCCTTGGGACTTTCAGAGTACCCATGTTGCAGTTGGAGTGCCAAAGGTCTCAGTCCTTGGACCTCTTCTCTTGTTTATTTATACTTATCCCTTGGAGATTTCATCTAGTCTCATGGCTTTAAATAACATGTATATACTGATGACTTCCAAGTTTATAGAGCATAGACCTTTCCCTTTCAACTCATATATCTAAATGCCTTCTCAACCTCTCCACTTGCTTAATGGACATCTCAAATTAAAACTGAGTGCCCGCCCTGCTCCTCCCACGATCTTCCCCATATCAGGTAGTAGGAACTCCACACTTCTAGGTGCTCAGGGTAAAAACCTTCATGCCAGCCCTCTTCTTTTGGTTCCTCTTCTTTTACACACCACATCCAATTGACATCACCAAATCCTATTGGCTTTATCCTCAAAATAGAACCCGAAGTCAACCACTTTTTACCACTTCCACAGCTTCAGCCTTGGACCAAGCCACTGTTTGTGGTAGGTATTGGGGATATAAACATGAAAAGGCATACTTGGTTGAACTCATCTGGTTAATAATTATAATGTAGCAGACCAGTGTCATAATAAAGGAATAATCACTGTAGGGTGAGACGTGGAGCTCGGAAAGGCTTTGTCAATAAGGTGACATTGGAACCAGATCTTGAAGGCTGAGTAGAGGTTGGCCAGGTGAATACAAGTGGGAGAGAGTTTGAGGCAGAGAGGGCAGCCCGTGGTGTGACCTGGGAATAGCAAGAGACTTGAGAAAGTTGAAAACATTTTCTCTTGGTGCCATGCCCTGAATACTAATAGTGGAACACTTGAAAGAGAACCAGAAATGTAGATGTTTTCTGGAAGCATTTTCAGTTCATTCAATGACCATGTTGAGGCAAACGAGGATTAAGTGTGTTATATAGTCACATCTGTGATGTTTTGACAACTTCCTGACGTCATCACACCTATAAATAGTCCTAACATTTGAAGTTCCTTAAACCTAGACCTATATGTAATATAGTCCATTTTACCCAGAGTTCTGAAACCAATACAATCACAATGATTCTGTGATTAATAAATTCAACAAGCATTTATTCAATATAGCAGACTAAATGTAAGGGATAACAAAAGCCAAGCTATCAAGCCATGAAAAGACATGGAGAAAATGTAAATGCATATCATTATTATTTTTATTATATATTATATATTATTAATATAATATATATTATTATTATGTATGTTTTTTGAGTGCTTGTGAGTTGGGGACAGGGACAGAGGGAGAGAGAGAATTTCAAGCAGGCTCTACTCTCAGTACTCAGTGCAGAGCCCGACTAGGGGCTCTAGCCCACGACCCTGAGATCATGACCTGAGCCAAAATTGAGTTGGACACCCAACTGACTGATCCACCCAGGTGCCCCTTAAACGCATATTATTAAGAGAAAGAAGCCAATATGAAAAAGTAACATGCTTTATAATTCCAACTATATGACATTCTGGAAAAGGCAAAACTACGGAGATAGTAAAAAGATCAATGGTTGCCAGGAGACAAGAGGGAGATTGATGAATAAGCAGAGCACAGAAGATTTTTAGGGCAGTGAAAATACTCTGTATGATATTAAAATGATGGATACATGTCCTTATACATTTGTCCAAACTCCTAGAATGTACACCACCAAGAGTGAACCCTAGTGTAAACTATAGACTTTGGGTGATTAAGATGTGTTGATGTAGGTGCATTCTTGGTTTAAAAATGTTCCATTCTTGTGAGTGATGTTGATAATTGGCGGAGGTGGGGTATGTATACGGTGCAGGGAGTAAATGGGAAATCTCTGTACCTGACTCTTGGTTTTATTGCAAGCCTAAAACTTCTCTAAAAAATTAAGTCTTATGGGGCGTCTGGCAGGCTCAGTAGGTGGAACATGTGACTGTTGATCTTGGGGTTGTGAGTTCAAGCCCCACGCTGGGTGTAGAGATTACTTAAAAATAAAACTTTAAAAAAAAAGTCAAGATCCATGTTCTTAAGGGGCTTAACATCTTTTAAGGGGTGATATGCTAGAAAAATAGACCAGAAGGCCAGGAAGTATACCATCTTGAAAATGTCCATTCGAGAAGTACTGAAACAGTAAATAAAACAGTAACTCCTGACAGTTAATTAGCAGATTTAAAATACTTGCATTTGCCAGTCTGCAAAGTTAACCTATCATTGTAAGAAAGTTCTGGCATGGGAATCCATTTTTCCTTCATATCTTCCTGTTTCAGAGAATGAAATGTCTCTGTTGTTGAGTCTCACACGCTAGTCCCTTGATGACTTTCTGCTGGTTTCCTCTGGGATGTTGCTTCATCGCTCACTCATCCACTGAGCAGACATTGGACACCTGTGTGTTGGGCACTGTGCTGAGACTGAGGGAGAAGGTAAGAAACAGATTACAAGGCAACAAGGAGGTCATTTTTAGTGAGTTTCCTTTGTCTTCCACCTTCCTGTTTACAGCGGCTTCTTCTCCCCAGTTCCTCACATTCTCACAACTCCTATCCTAATATAATTTTTCCTGTGACCACAGAACCACGATACCTCCTGCCTGCCCACCTCCAATATTACCCGATTTCTTTTCTTCTTATCTCATTCAGGCTTCTTTAAGGGTCATCCGACACTCAGTGTCTCCCCTTCCTCACCTGTCTTTCATATCAATTCTCTGCAATTTGCCTGCAGCCCCCCTCATTCCACCAAATCCTCCTTGCCAATGTGAGCATCAGCCCAGTGGCATTCATCTTGCCAAATCCAATGATTATTTTCTCATTCTTATCTTTTTTGGACTACTCTGCTGCAATTTTCACTCTTGATTTCTTTTTCTTTCAAACTCGATACCCTTGACTTTCATGAACTAGTCGCCCCTGGTTATGCAATTTCTTCCTGCTTCCTTTGATTATCTTCCTGGCCTAGTGCTTCTTTGCCTTTTCTCTATGACTCTGAGCTCTGTCCCTGGTTCTTTGCTGCTTTGTCTGTAGGTGTTCTCCTCAAGCAATCTCCTTTTCTCTTACCATCTTAGATTTTTTACTTTGATTATAAGAACCTGGATTGTACAGCAAATTGCCAGCAGCATATGTCTGTTTGTATATCAAATTATCTACTGCTCATGGTGCCTTGATGTCTCTCAGGTGTCTAAACTCTACACATTGAAACTGGGACTCATTTCCTTCCCCACCCCACCCCAAACCCGCTCGTTCTCCACCATCTGATTACTTTCCCCTCTCCACCCCTCACCGTGTGCCATCGGCAAGGATGCTGATCCTATGTCTGTTTATTTCCTGAATTGATCTCCTCCCCTCCGTGTCTGTTATAACTGCTCTGGTTCAGGCCACCATTATCCTTTGCTTATACTACTCATAGCTTTTATGCCATATTGTTTCGTGGCTCCGTGCCTTTAGTTGCCTTCACCTGAGGCACCCCCCCCCTTTTTTTTGGATATAGATAGAGCTTGCAAGCTGGAGGAAGGAGGGGCAGAGGAGAGGGAGACAGTCTTAAGCAGGCTCCACGCTCAGCATGGAGCCCATCGCGGGGCTTGATCTCAAGACCCTGAGATCATGACCTCAGGCGAAATCAAGAGTCGGTTGTTTCACTGACTGAGCCACCCAGGTGCCTCTTGAGGTACCCTTTCTTAAACTGATAGACTTATTCATCCTTCAAGACTTGTTCAAGAATCGTCTTCTCTCGGAAGTCCTTTCTGAACTGTGCATAATTTTATTTTATTATAGTCAATTTATTTTATTGCACTCACTGTTAAAAATAAATGATCTTTTTATATCTTTTTTACCCAGAATTATGTAGTAAATTCTGTGAAGACAGGGAGCATGCTTTATTCACCTTTGTTTTCATGGTACTTAACTCAGTGCTTAGCATAGAGTAGGTTATTGAACCTAAATGTAGCTAAAATTTTCCCACTCGGTTGCAGTCTACAAGCTTTAGTACGTTACAACGTGCTTGGCCTTTTCTCCTCCTTAAACAGAGGATGACTGAGTGCTTCCTGTGTGTGGGCACTGGGAAGGAGGGATCCCAATGTGCCTTGAGAACTGCAAGTGGACTAATAAGGCCATAGTGGGGTATTGGGGGAGGGGCAAAACCAGAGAAGTAATCCAGGCCAGGTCATGAAGGGCCATGCACACAATGGCTTTTGTTCAGAGAGTATTCTGTGGCAGAGTCAAAAAAGGATGATGAGGACAAGATTGGAAGCAGAGAAGTCTTTCATAAAAGCAAATATGGTACTTGGACCATGCCTCATTATGATGTATCTGTTTGGGTTCCCAATGTTTTCCAATAACTTTCCAGTAAGATTGTGGCTTTAAAAGTATTGAATTGTATTTATTCATATATTCATTTCATAACCCTTATTAGTGACTATTAGGTGCCAAATACTATATATACAGTATCTTGGGGATCTCAGAGTAATAGATATCATCCTTAGCCTCAAAGATCTCACGGTCTGGTGGTAGTACTGGACACAGGAATGATTCAGTATCAGTGCTGTGGGAGAGGTGAGCACAGAAGGGGAATGACCTCTTAGAAGGGAGTTTGGAGCCCAGAGAAGACAGTCTGGAGCAGTGACTCGGAGCAGAATTTTGAAGGATGAGTAAGAATTAGCCTCTCAAAAAAGCTGGAGGCCTGCCAGACACTCCAGGCAATGGGAACAGCGTGTGCAGAGACTCAAATGAGACAACGGAGTTTTTAGTGGCTTGACTCGTGGTGCATCTGGGGGTAGGAGCAGGAATGAGGTAGAAGGGGTAAGCAAGCAGGCCATTAAAGTTTACATTTTATCTTGAAGGGCATGTCCCCGAAGAACGTGAATTCTGACCCACTTTCAGTAATGTATTAGGTAGAACAGGGTAATTGCTATGCTCCATATTTAAGAAACTGAACTATACGTAGTAAGACAAATCATCAAAATCATTGGGGCCTTTTGATAGAAATATTCTTAGGGAAGAAAGGTTAGTGAGTCTTCCTGTAGTCACCAATCTATATTTCTTGGTTTGGATCTGTCTCTGGCTCATATTCAGAAATTGGATCCAAGAAATCCTGCAATTTCCCAGAGGGCCCATAGTTCCTGTAATAACTACTCTCATGACATTTCTTGGATATGATAAACTCTCTGGTCCCATATTTATAGATTTATAATTCAGAGATTTTCTTCAGTTTGAGCCCTCAGATCACTGCACAATGTGCCTCAGTGCAAGGTAATGACAAGCCTGGCAGGAAAAGCAAGGGCAGGCGTTCTCTAACAGGGGCATTTCCTGGCTGCAGTAGTCTTCTCCTGTATACACAGATTGGGTCAAAGTTTTATTTTTTGTTCCAGAATAACTTGGGTTCCTTAGAACACTGTATAATGTGCGTCAAAACGAAAATAGTTACTCACCTAGCAGAAGTGGTCAGAGTGTCTCTGCTGGTTACATATCTCTACCTTCATTCAGAGATGTGACCCTGTCAGAGAAGATGAGGAAAGAATATAGTTTCATAATTTAATAGATGTGCAACATCCTGAGGGTGATTTTATTTTCTGTACTGGGTTTCTAGAACATGTTCTTTGCAGATGGAAATAACAATGCTAGTGCTTTGGTCACTGGTGAATGTCTCTTCTAGTGTTAGTCGTACCTCTTTAGGACTGAGGAATAAGCCAAACAGCTTTCTTTTCCACAGGATGAAATTTTGTATGTTTAGATTATTTGAATAGATTTGCTTTCTTGTTTATCTGGAGCCTCCCCCGCCCCTCTTTTGGCCTATAATTAACCTCTCTTTATTATTTTTATTTTTTTAAAAAGATTTTATTTTTTTAAAGTAATCTCTACACCCAACATGGGGCTTGAACTTGCAACCCCAAAATCAAGAGTCGCTCCACCATCTGAGCCAGCCGGGAGCCCCTCGTCTGTCCTTATTGAGTGCGGTTGCCTTACGCATGTGCAATTACAAGCAGTCAAACTTCTGAGACCCAAAATGTAAGCCAAATGTTGTTCACGTGAATATAATTTTTATTCAAATTTAAAATATGTTCATTTTGCCCATACATTCGTCTGACATCTAAGCTTGTTTAAAGACACATTAGTAAGAGAGCAGGGTTCTCTGGAAAGATACGCACTGATAGCAAGGGTGGGCTGTGGAAGATTTCATAAAAATGTCAGGTCAATGAGTTAATCCCAAATATCTCCACATAGCTGCCATTTCTGTTAATCTCATATTATTAACACGTCCATAGCCAAACAGATCAACTCTCCTCCACTTTGACAGAGTCCTCAGTGTTTGTCCAACCTCCGAAGGAAGGTAGCACAAGATTAGGGGGGTACTGTGGCTTTCCAACTCAGGCGGAAAGAGGTTGGCATGCTAGCTTTAAGACCTGTGCAAGTTGTTTAACTTTTTTTCAGGCTTGTTTCCTTCTTCATGGAAATGGAATAATAATTCCAACCTCACAGGGTTGTGGTGAGGATTGAAGGAGCTACCAAATGGAAAGCAAGCAGTCAAGAGTAATGAGTGTCTGAGGAAATTCTGATATCCTCTCTTCTTTTCTCTCTCTTCTCAGTAATCCAGTCTTTATTTTTTTAAATTTTTATTTCATTTATTTTTTTGTGTCATGTTTTTATTTAAATTCTAGTTAGTTAATGTATGGTGTAATATTGGTTTCAGGAGGAGAATTTAGTGACTCATCACTTACATATAACACCCAGTGCTCATCACAAGTGCCCTCCTTAATGCCCATCACCCAGGTAGCACATCCCCTATTCACCTCCCCTCCAGCAACCCTCAGTTTGTTCTCTATAGTTAAGAGTCTCCTATGGTTTGCCTCCCTTTCTTTTTTACCCCCTTCCCTTATGTTCATGTTTTGTTTCTTAAATTGCACATATGAGTGAAATCATATGGTATTTGTCTTTCTCTGACTTGTTTCGCTTAGCATCATACACTCTAGCTCCATCCACATCATTGCAAATCCCAGTATCCAGTCTTTAACAAAGCCCTGTAATTTCGTTTCTTGGAAATATTTTGCATCTACCTTCCCTTGTATCCTTACAGCTCTGAGCTTATTACATTATACCTGGATTACTGCAAACATCTCTTAACCGGTACCTGCCTTTCCTCTTCCCTTTTACAAATCATTTTTTCTCCTTAGTGTTGAAAAGTAACTCTGAAGTCCTCCTAGAATGCTGATTTCCACAAGCCATTTCCTTCCTTTAGAACTTTATTGACACCAGGATTTTTTCAGAAGTAGGTCTAAATCACCTGTTTGACTTTCAATATTCCATGGAGGAGGCAGTATGTTATAGTGGAAAGAGCAGATTTCGGGTTCAACAAAAGTAGACTTGAGCCCTGGGTATAGGGTTTAATATCCACTAGATATTGCAAAAGTAACCTAACCTTTCAGAGAATCAGTTTATTCAACTATAAAATAATATCTGTTTGTGCAATAAAGGATTAACTTGGCAGGTTTGCACTGTCCAAACCCTTGCTTACCGAAGGCTTTGGGCCACACCAGGTAGTTTAAAGTAATGATGTGGTTTATATGTGATTGAATCTGAGGATGCTCTTAGGGACCCCCCCAAATTATGCTATTTCTCAGAAATTTTGTAAGAATTAAATGAGATAGTTCCTATAAAGCATCTGGACAGTGAGTTGGTTTTTCTTTCATACTCTTTATACTTCCCTCCCCTCATCTGTGCTGTCTTGTACCTGATAGCTCTCCTGCCTTTACCTTCTGTGACACTGAGGCTGCATTTCTTACTGACTAGACACACTACACCTGTGTGTCTTGGTCCATGCTGCCAGGCTGCCTGGACCAAACAGGTTTTCCCTTTGGCCCAAACAAAGCCTATGTCTTCCTTCCTAGCACAGCTGAAATCCTCCCTTTTCTGTGGATCCTCCAATGATTACCCCAGCCTGGGCTAATTTCTTCCCTTCCTGAAATTTTTAAAAAAGATTTTATTTATTCATTTGACACAGACAGAGAGCACAGGCAGGCAGAGTGGCAGGCAGAGGGAGAGGGAGAAGCAGGCTCCCCACTGAGCAGGGAGCCTGATGTGGGGCTCGATCCGAGGACCCTGGGATCATGACCTGAGCCGAAGGCAGACGCTTAACGACTGAGCCATCCAGGCGCCGCTCCTTCCTGAATTTTTTATTGCACTTTTATCTGGGGATAAAAGCTGGGTGCCACCTTGTGCACCTGTATATTGGGCCTCTAAGTAGATTGTAGAAAACTTGAGGGGATGGAGTATATTTTATTTTTCTTGGTCTCTCCCTTGGTAGATTCTTAGTAAATGTTGATTTATAGATTTACTCACAGTTTCATATTTTGAGCTCAAACACTCTCAGAGTGTGTAACTTTCACTTAGGTTGAATGTCTATTGTCTGTGTGCTGAGTCACTTCAGTATTTTAATGTCCCAGACCCTCTGCCACACATGCTCTTTGACTGCCTCTTCTGCTCTGGGCCAGATAGGTGTTGGCAGCTGCCAGGGCCACTCACCCGTCTTTTTCATTCCCATGGCTCTAGAAGGTTCTGGAGTTACAAATGTATGACCTGTTTCCCAGACACATTGTATCCCAAGGTATTCTTGCTTATATTTTCTTCTCTGCCTATCCAATGTCTACACATTAATTAAGGCACAGTGCAAGGGCTATTTCCAGCATTAAGCTATTCTTGATTACCTCAGCTCACATTAGTTTTTGTCTGCACTTATGGAATTGACTGTCTATACATGATTATCAAAGAGCAAAGAGGTCAACCTCCAAACCAGTCACAATTGAAGAATACCATCCTCCATGACATCCCCATTTCCACTTTTGCAGTTTACTGGAGCATCTCGCAGCACGATGCTGATATGATGATAATAAAACATTTATTGAGCACCCACTCCATGACAGGCACCATGTTAAGCTCTTTCTTGCATTATCTTATTTCATCTTTAAATTTAAAAAAATTTTTTTAAGTAATCTCTACACCCAATGTGAGGCTCAAACCTACAACCCTGAGATCAAGAGTCGCACACTGTACCGACTGAGCCAGACAGACACCCCTTATTTCATCCTTATAGCAGTCCTATGAGGTGACTATTAGTATTATTCCTATTTTACCAATGAGAAAACCAATGCTTAGAGATGTTCAGTCACCTCACACTTGCCCAAGTGCACTTCAATCCCGACAGATCCTGGATTTGAAACAGTTTGTAGGTCATGAGTATCAGGGCTCTTTGCATTGCTCTTGGCTTCTCTTGATATTTTGGGAAGGTAAAAATTCACTCCCTTGTGGAAAATAGCTGGGGCTCCTGGGCTTATACTATTTATCACCATGCTGCCTAGATAACTTTAACTTCTCAAGGTGTAATTCCTTCAATTTATTACAAACTTATATAGTGGAAGACTCATTTTAATACCTCATATTCTCCATGATGACTAGCAAAGTAGCTTGAAAACCATAACTGAAAAAATGTTTGCTACGTTTTGCCCTGTTTTGACTTATTTGCCCAGCTCCACTTTGAAGATATCTATTTACTCAACTAGGGTTATGAGCTGACTCTAGTGTCAGACCAGTGTAGCCCTCTGAATGGATTCTGTGTGGCTTGAAAAATCATCCCAGATTATTGCCATGGGAATTCTAGATGGTACAGTGCCAGTTAATGGATATACCTATGAAGTAATATTTATTATTATTATATTCTCCAGCAATCCTTTTTTCATGAGTTGAAAAAAATTTTAAGAACATATCTGATGTTTATTATGAGGAGTCACCGTTTTAATCTTAACTACCATAGGATCCAGATCACATGATATGATGCCATGAGAGTTTGCCATTTTTAAAGGGAAAATTAGTTATTGTACAAAATAAAAATACTTTCTGTAAAATAGTATCTCACAGCATATAGTTGGTAGGAAGATTCTCTTCTACTTCTGCCCACCAAATTTAGAAAGCCGGTAATGAAGATAAAGATAGCTATAGAGAGAGATGATTTTCCTGATTCAACATCAAGATGGTAAATTCAAGGAAACAAAAAGTTTTCTTCTGATTGAATGGTAGTAGCCATTGTGTGCTGAGAAGACTTCTGAGGCTGTGCCCTGCTTAGAGAGAGGGAAAGCCATAATTGATTAGTGATTCCTCACACAGATAGAGGAGAGAGAGTAGAAGCATGTGTGCCAAACATTTGTAATACCTGGACCAGTGTTTGGAGTTATTTCTTAGTAATGGAAACAGCTTTTCCCTGATTCATGGTCTTTCTTAATTTTCCTCTCTTGATAAATGAGATATACCTACAAAATGACTCAAGTGTAGTTATCAAAGACCACAAAGGTAACAAGCACACCAGAGACCAGTCCCTCACCTTACTTTCATTGTGACTGAACGTTACCCACCTAAACTCAACAGCCAGAGACCCACAAAGGAGATTAATTCAAGAAGTGGAAAAGGGAAGTCAGATCACAAAATGGTGCCTTGAAACAACATTCATCTGTGCTTCACGTGTTTTGCAAGTTGGCCCTAATGTCAATAAAAATATATTTTGATGGAATCAGTGTTTTGTGATAAAAATTGGGACAAGAATAAACTGTGCAATATTCTTCTTTTGTGTGTTTTGATTCAAAAGCAATTGTCATCCAAATCCAATTTCAGAATCATTATTTTTGTTGAAAGAATACTAAGTATGAAAAGAGGGGTGACAGCTTGAGTTTCTGATATAGTGCTGGATTTATCCAGCAGAGTGAAGAACTGACATTTGGAAATATTCTTGTTTACCTGTTCACCTAGAAAACTATTCTCTAGAAATCACTGCCAAAGGGACTGTATGGTCTTCACTAATTTTCTGATGCAATATTTATGGTCACAATAAAGATTCATGCTCCAGGTTTCAAAGTAGGTAAAGCTCTGTAAGGAATAGAAAATATTAATTTGTCTACTTATAATTTTACTTAAAAAATATTTTCTTTTTCAACTTCATTCTTAACATTTCTTCTTAAATTTCTGATTTTCTGGTAATTTCAGACAATTATCAACAAAAACATGTTATAGACTAGGTTTATGTACTTTTTGTACTTCTAAACTTGAAATGTATAATGGTTATATCTCATTGATTCTCTGAGGAGGCAATATACTCCTGTTCTGACATTGTTTAAAATGCTTTTATTTTCTTTTGTACTCCTGATCTTCCCTGCCCTCCGCCTACCCTGTGCTCTCTCATCAACTCTTATTTACTATTAACTCACTAATAGCACACTTTTTCCACTTGGAGTTATTTTCTTACATTCCATTGTTACAGATATTTATTGTTGCTCAACAAACCACCTCAAAACCCAGGGGCTATAATCTCTTAGTTCTGTAGATGGACTGGGCTGACCTGGCGAGGTTTCGCTTGGAGTCATTCATACAGTTGCAGTCAGATGTCAGCTGGGGCTGCCGTCATCCAAAGACTATGGAAGGCTGGGGGCCTAAGTTAACTCTGGCACATGGTTGAGAACGCTGATGGTGGCATTAGCTGGGAGCTCAGCTGAGGCCATGAACTACAGTGCCTACACGTAGCTTCTCTGTATAGCTTGGGCTTCTTCCTGCATGGTGGCTGGGTTTCAAGAGGGAAGTGTCTTAGGACAGAACATTTCATGAGGCTCAGGCCAAAGCTCCAAGGTTTCTTATGAACGAGTCTTGGAAGTTCAATAATATTACTTCCGCTATGGTCTGTTGGTCAAACAAATCACAATGTCCAGCCCCTATTCCAGAGGAGGGTAATTAGATGCCATCTTTTGATTAGGAGGTAACAAGGTCACCATGGAGAAGAATATGTGGAATGGGAAATATATTGGAAAATATATTCTGTCAGATTTATTTTTATTCTTTAAAAAGGCATGCATCATATCTTTTACCCTAAATAGTTCTTGATCAAAGTGACTAGGTCCTTGGAGGATAAATGTCAGATATCTTAGAGATCTTAAAAAAAATTGGGAAATGAATTCAGGTGAAGGCTGATGCCAAGCTATGTGCACACAGAGGACAGTGGAGCTATGTATGTGGGAAAAGTGCATTGGGTTTGGAATTAAGAATTGGGAATTTTAATCCTGACACTCCTAAGGTTTTATAAATTTAAATAAAACACCTTACGTCTAACCTTTATACTTCTGGTTTATAAAATGAGGGTTAGATTTGACCAGAGCTTTTCTATCCTGGCTGCACACTAGAATCATGTGAGAAACATTAAAAAAATAAATAATCCCTTACAACCATTCCAGACAAGTTAGGGTGAAGAGATTGATAGCAGGATACCTTTCTCCCACCCTGCGCCCCCATCAGTTAGGATTGAGAAACACTAGATTAGATCTGTAATACTTTACCAAATACATTACCTTTCTTCAGAGTCTCCGTTATGGGCCTTGATGGCACTTTAGAATCACCTGGCAATGTGATTGTTCAAACTCTGGGGTAGGTTGGTATTTGCAAAAACTCCCCGGATTATTTGAAAATGAAGCTGGGGTTGATTATTTCTGCCGCAGTGGAATGTTTTTCAAACTTTAGCATACACCAGAAGTATTGTAAATACATGCATTTTCAGTTTTCGGTATATTATGATGTCTTGACATCTTAAAAAAACTTTCTGGTTGGGGAGAGTCTGCCCTTCCCAGGGCTAGCTAATGTCTAATGATGATAACCTGCCTCGGAGTATGCCTTTCATATACAAAACAACCAATCCTGAGTTTATGCCCCCAACTACCTCCTTATCTAACTCTTACACACCAAGACAATTTCCCCCCTGCCCTAAATCATCCCAGGGCCAGGTACCGGACTACTAGAGAGGCCAACCCTACAGCCCAAAGCCCACTGGAATTATTCAAACTAGCCAATCCTAAACTGTCTATTCTGTTCTGTCTTGCCTTTCCCTGGCAACTCCAATAAAGGCTGTGCCTTCAACCCTCTGCTCACTTCTGTCTTCTGCCTCCTGACCCCCTAGTGTTTTCCCCTGTGACTCTGCATGGCATGCGGTAACTCTGTATGGGATTCCTGAGGATAATAAACTTCTTCCAAGCCTGTCCTCTTCTCCTCTTGTGGCATACCAACCTTACCATACCATATCCAACAAAAATCACTCGAAGGGCTTTTTAAAACAGATTGCTGGGCCCTACCCCCAGGGTTTCTGATTCAGTATGCCTGAGATAGGTCTGAAAATACACATTTCTAACAAGTCCTCAGGTGATGCTGATGCTGCTGGTCTGGGGACCACATTTTAGGAATCGCTCTGAGAATTGCTGCAGTGTTGAGCTATCATTATTAGCATGAGTGGATTGGGGAAGCCCCTGTCAGTTGACTGAAAATAGCAGTCAACTCACTAGAACAGTGCTCCGACTTGAATGTGCATCCCTGGTGATTGTGTTAAAATGTAGCTTGTGCATTTCTAACAGGTGCCCAGGTGTTGCCCACGCTGCTGGACCGCAGAGAGAATACTGTGTAACAGTTGCACATGAATAAGGAACCTATAGAAATGATGATAAACCTAAGATCAGCCATTAGGGGGATTATGATTTTTAAAAAGACCAGGTAGAGAGCCCCATGTGAGTTAGCCATGTAAACAAGTTTGACAAAAGACAAGTGGTCCTGGAATGACCTGCTGTACAGACACAGGAGCTGAAGACTCATGATCCTGCCATCTTCCACAATAATTGGGCCTTTAATGGGCTTTTCTTGTCAGCATCTTGCTTTTTCATGTATTAGATTCTTTGTTACGAATTTTATTGTGTATAATGTATGTCAGGAATGTAGAAAGTATACAGAAGAGAACAACAAATATAGCCCTAACATTTAAAAAATTGCTTTGGCCCAGAATCAAAAAAAGTCTTAAAAGTAGGTGAAAATAGCAGTCAAGTTTGAGTAGTCAAAAGACTTCACTAACACAAAACTATTCCTACCATACTCAAAGCTCCCTGATGCCTGAATTGCCATTAGAAATTCATTTTTTTTGGCGGTGGGGGTTATGGAATGTTAACACGCAAAAGCTCCTGGATTATTATTCCTTGATTTGTGTTCTGAACGAGATGACACACAAGAAGTGGACATATGTGGATGCTCTTGGGATATATACAGTTTTGGCACTATCTTCCGAGATTCAGATATAATAGATTTGCCACCAATCTCTATTTTAAAAATCTCTCTGGGTGATTCTTATGTGCATCCTCAGTGGGGATCTGTTGCCTTAGTGGGTCCTTTCCACTGAGAATGGTATTGCTCAGAATGAGGCCAAGTGAGGCAGGAGATAATGGAAAGCATGTAAGATTTAGTGTCAAAAGTCTTTTATTTGAGCCTCAGCTCTGTCCTTAAAGTATGGTCTTGGGTAAAATGTCTCTACGTCTGTAAAATGAGAATTCTTAATAATAGATTCCTCACGATGTTGTTGTCAGAGTTAAGTGAGATATTGCATAAAAGCACCTTGCAGATTCTAAAGCACACAGATATTATTGTAATCACTGAGCTATACAAAAGTTAAGTGCTGATGGTAAGAGACATGGAAGATATCCCATTAAGTTTTTTTGTGTGTGAGCTACCTTTATGTATATTTATGAAGAAATGTAAAGAGAATGGGGTTATTTAGCTTGAAGAAACCTCAGCACTACTGATGGTAATTATTCTTTGGGGTGGGTTATTCTTTGTTGTGGGGGGAGAAGAGGAAGGGCTGTCCTGTGCAGTGTAGCGTGTTCAGCATCCCTAGCCTCTACGCACTAGATGCCAGTCACCCCCTCCCACACTCCCAGTTATGATAACAAAATGTTTCTGGAATTACCCAAAGTATTCTGGGAGGCAAAACTGCCCCCCATTAAGAATCACTACTATAAAAGCAGTTACCATCTTCAATTAAGTGATCAAAACCAATTGATCAACATAATGAGTACCTGGTTTTCAACTCCACTCCACACGACAACCGAAAGCACCATTCACAACATCAAGAAGGAACTAATAGTCACGTACTTAAAACTTGGAATTGTTGGGTGCCTGGGTGGCTCAATTGGTTAAGCGACTGCCTTCGGCTCAGGTCATGATCCTGGAGTCCCTGGATCGAGTCCCGCATCGGGCTCCCTGCTCGGCAGGGAGTCTGCTTCTCCCTCTGACCCTCCCCACTCTCATGTGCTCTCTCTCATTCTCTCTTTCTCAAATAAATAAATAAAATCTTAAAAAAAAAACTTGGAATTGTTTATCAAATGCAGCCCTTTGAACAATGTATCCTGGTTTGCCCAAGATGTTAGCACAGAAAATCCCAAGTCTTAGGAAACTCCTCCCTATTCTTTATAGGGAGAGAAGGGCATCATTCCACATTTGTTGGCAATGAAGTGAACTGACATTTGCTGGGCACCTGTGTTGGGTGAATCAGGTGTCTCACATGCTTCCATCACTTTATCCTCACAGTAACCCTGCAGGGTAGGTGGTCCCATGTCAGAAGAAGCAGCTGAAACCCAGAGTAATATAGAAACTTCCCTCGGATCGCAGAGCTAGTGGGTGGCAGAGGGAGGGTCCAACTTCAGGTGTTTCTCCATTGAATGCATTCTTTCCAACACTCTCACTAGTGGGCTTAATTATTTCTGGACCCTTAAGTTGCAATCTATTTTTCTAGGGTTTTGGAAAAGTGTTTCTAAATGAGGGAAGTAGGATCATAATTGCTAGCCCCTCAGTCTATTACTGTTAAGCTCTTCTCAGTGAGTTTCCAAGATTAAAGTTATTTGGGGTAAATGCCCTTCTTGCTTCTCTCCCGGTAGAGGAAGAGAACCAGAAAACCACTTGAGTATCCTACTTTGGAAGTAGAATCAAACTGTAAGAATCCATGTTTACTAGGGGCCCAGAGACTATAGTTGGAGTCCATCAGATTCCATTAGAGTCAAAAAATCTCCTGCAATTCCATCTAGCTCTCCAGGTGAGAGAGCAATGTTTGGGTTTTTCAATATGTTTTGGTTAATTATATTGCATAATGGCCCATCTGCTGTAAAAGATACATTGATTAACAGCAAAATTATATTACAGATGTCTCATTATGTTAGAAATGCTATGATCTGTCTCAGTTCACTGTAATAGGACAGAGCACAGTAGCTTAAAATTGTCCTCAGTCATGGGAGAACCTCAGGGGGAGAGGAGATTAGGAGAATGATATAAATGAGGAAGTAAGACACTGAATGTAGCTATAGGATCTGGAAAGCAACTAAAAATAGGCTGAATGTTTCTACAGACTGGAACTAAAACCCAGGCAACCACAGGGGTGTATAATGCTTTTCTAGAGAAGTAGTCTTGTACAAATGCTAATGAGAAAATTAAGGATACCCGAAAGTTGCTACTTGTCACTTATTTAGTGAGCATGACTTGTCAAAGAAACAAATTTGCTGAAGAAAATTAGTTATTTAAGAATAACTTTATATCTGTCTACAGTTTAGAGAGATTTGTAGGTAACTTTTTAGGTAGGATCAACATAATACAACTGAGATGAACAGAACTCTAATGTGTGTGTGGTAAGCTCTTCATGTAATGAGGATACTTTAAAACGCTTGGCAAATCATTTGATTTATTGGACATGTAAGAAGAATAAGGTTCTGTATTGCCGCCTGTGTTCCAATGACAAAGTAGAACATTAGCAGATTCTGGCTACACTGACCCTTTGCTCCTAATCTCATGGTCAGGTTTTTGAAAACAGGGAATTTGTGGATTACTAATCTTCACTAGGAGCCCTGGTCTTCTAAGGAACTCAAAAATGATATGGAGGGATGGAGCATTAAAGATACTCTTTAGCTGATTCGGTCTAAAGAGACAGTTCAGGGAATGTGAAAATCATCTTCACCTATTTGAAGAAGTTGCAGGTAGAAGACAGATTAAGTTTTTATAAGTAACAAAAGAGTCCATCATTGGCATCTTGGGTGGAAGTTACCGGGAGACAGATTTCAACTTCACTCTAAGGCAGAACACCGGGCTGTTCCAGAAAGGAATGGGCTGCATGATGGGATAGTAAGTTTTCAGGCATATCAAGTTCATGTGTGTTTGTTCATTCAATCATTTATTCATTCACTTAACAAATAGTTATAAGTGCCTACTATGTGCCAGGGACTGTTCTAAATTCTGGGAATACTGTTATAGGCAAGCAAGACGAGGTCCCTGATCCTCCTTATATTCTAGAGTAGGGGTTGACAAACTTTTTCCGTAAAGGGCCAGATAGAAAATTTTAGGCTTTGCAGGCCATATGCTCTCCATTGCAACTAATAAACTGTACCACCATATTGCAAAAGCAGCTACAGACCACGAGTTGGCAAACTGGCCCACAGGACAAATTCTGCCAACCATCTGCTTTTGTAAATACAATTATACTGGAAAACAGCCCACCCATCCATTTCTGTGTTGTCTGTATCTGTCTTTATGCTATAAGGGCCAAGTTAAGTAGTCGTGACAGAAATGGTATGCCCTGGAAAGCCTAAACTATTTACTGTCTTACCCTTTGCAGAAAGCATTTGCTGATCTGTGCCATATGACATATATAAACAAAGGATTTGGCTGTGTTCTAATAAAACTTCATTTATGGGCACTAATGTCTAATTTTATATAATTTTCACGTGTCACAAGCTTTTCTTTAAAAAATTTTTTCGGGGACCCTGTGTGGCTCAGTCGGTTAAGCATCTGCCTTCGGCTCAGGTCATGATCCCAGGGTCCTGGGATCGAGCCCCATGTCAGACTCCCTGCTCACTGGGGAGTCTGCTTCTCCCTCTCCCACTCCCCCCTCCCACCACCGCTTGTGCTCTCTCTCGCTCTCTTTCTCTCAAATAAATAAAATCTTTAAAAAAATGAATTTCAATCATTTAAAACTGTAAAAACTACTCTTAGCTCACAGGTCATTCTAAAACTGAGGTGGGCTACATTTGGCTTGTGGGTCACAGTTTGCCAATCCCTGTTCTTTTTTTTTTTTTTTAAAGATTTTATTTATTCATTTGACAGAGCGAGAGATAGCGAGAGCAGGAACACAAGCAAGGGAGCGGTAGAGAGAGAAGCAGGCTTCCCTCAGAGCAAGGAGCCTGATGCGGGGCTCGATCCCAGGACCCTGGGACCATGACCTGAGCTGAAGGCAGACGCTTAATGACTGAGCCACCCAGGCACCCAGGCACCCCTGCCAATCCCTGTTCTAAAGTTATTTAGCCAATTCACATATCTGGGATATTACTATTTTCACTGGCAAGAGTATTTCTAACCTCATTTATGCTGATAATTACAAATTTCACCATTATGCTAATTAACAAACTGGTGTTAAGCAGAGAAGAAGGTCATCACAGTGCTTTTGCAGTTATCTCTAGAGTGTGGGGACTTCTTCAAAAAATTCCAGTTGCCTTCTCCCGCTTCTACCATTTCAGTGTAAAATCCTGATGAGAATATCTGAATGTGTTAGGGTTGTATTTTAGCCCATGCTATCATACTGCCTATGCTGAAGTATTTTGGAGTAAATTACAGACATTAAAACACCTTAATATTTAGGGACATTTAACTCTTTTCCTCAGCATTCCCTTTATAGCCTTTTGAGCATACTTTGCATAATTAAAAAGGCCTCTGAATCTCTCAACAGAAGAGCCGTCCCTCTGGGAGAGTATATTTAGAAGCTGGCTGTAATTTTCTTTTTTCCCCCCTCAAATAGCAACATTTTTCCTTTATGTTACACATCAGAGTCAAAGGGAAAAAAGTAAAAGTATGGGATTAGGTGTTTGACTGAAGTGATTACTAAGTTCAATTTTAAATGGTTGATCTAATACCACTTTTAGGTACTACCTGAATATTTTGTTCTGAAGTACTTTCATTTTTTTTTCCCTAGGATAAATTTTTGTTTTTGGCAAATGTCCTACCTCTGTGCCGAAATTCTCAGAGTGAAGCTGTAAATCCTCTTTTTATCTAGTCCTTATTGATCTCTTTTTTTTAAAACATTTTATCTATTTATTTGAGAGAGAGAGAGCACATGAGAGGGGGAAGGGTCGGGAGGGTCAGAGGGAGAAGCAGACTCCCTGCCGAGCAGGGAGCCCAATGTGGGACTCGATCCAGGGACTCCAGGATCATGACCTGAGCCGAAGGCAGTCGTTTAACCAACTGAGCCACCCAGGCGCCCAGTCCTTATTGATCTCTTAACCTTGAGCTATCTCTCTTTCAATTGTTAAAAGACAGATCATAGGGCCCTTCGGTTTTTAAAATCTTTTTTTTTTTTTCATGAATTTGTAGATTTAATTCTGAAAACTGAAATTATTTTTGAGTTATAAAATTGAATTTCTCTTCCCACTTGATAGATTAAAGTGTTTTTCACTTTGTGCTTATTTTGCCATTGGATTGACTCATGTCGTTTTTGAGGAGCTAACACCAGTAAGTGTCTCATTAAGAGAGCAAATGCCATGTCCTATTACTGGAAACTCCCAATGAGGGGCAAATGGGACTCTAAATAAAAACTTGCCGACAAACCATAAGAGACTCTTAATCTCAGGAAACAAACTGAGGGTTGCTGGAGTGGTGGGGGTGGGAGGGATGGGGTGCTGGGTGATGGACATTGGGGAGGGTATGTGCTATGGTGAGCTCTGTGAATTGTGTAAGACTGATGAATCACAGACCTGCACCCCTGAAACAAATAATACATTATATGTTAATAAAAAAATTAAAAAAACTTGCCAATGATCTAACCATTGGGTTGACCTTAAACTAAATAATTTACAGCAGCATTGTCCTCAAACATAAAAGGTGACATTGTTTTGGCCTATTTATTTGACTTGTTTATTTACCTTGAAATTAAAACAAATAGGTGTTTTGTGAGTAAAGGGTGGGACTGGGGTTTCCATTGACTTCAAGCATTGACTCTTTGCCCTTCTCTGCCAAGAAGCTTGCTAGAGAGAGGTCAAGTCACCTGACTAATGGGGTGGTTGTTTTATGTGGCTCAATTCTTATCTAAAAAAGTCCTTCACAGTAAAATTCTTATTTTTTATGTGAACATGTGAGATTTATTTGTAAAAGTTTATGTAGGTTACACACATAGAGAATACAAACAAATCAGTGCTCACTGCTAACACAAACACTGCTTTCCTCCTTTCCTTCCTACAAAAAGGGATATTTAATTTGAAAAGTGGAAGGATGACTTCTGTTTTGGGGGCATAGACACAAATCCTCTGAAACTGATGTTGATTCTGGGACATGGACAAATGCAAGGACACCGATGGCATAATTTGTAAGCAGTGATTACAGTTATTACATTCACTGTGATCTGTTATGCACAGACTCAATTCCCTTGACCCACTATTGCAAGGTTAGATACTTCGACCAAATCCAAACTCTGGTTAAATCCAACTCTTCCCTGACTCTGCCTGGACCCAAGCAGCTGACTGTGGGTAGGAAAAAAGCACATAATTATGAGAACTGGTGTCGGCTTCATTTCATTGCACTGACCTTAAGTTGGCCCTGAATATTGCCAAGCAACTTGACTGCACTTCTCCCTTTCCTCCACCATTCTCTCCCAGACTATCTCAAACCCAGAGAGGCACTGAGAAGTGTTTATGAGGGTTGGGGGGTGGGTTGGGTGCAGGGAGTGGACATAAATTACCAGGGCTGATTTAGAAGGGATCAGGTCTGCAGTCAAATGCGATGTCCAAATTAAAAAAAAAAAATTGAAAGATTTATTTATTAGAGAAAGAGAGAGCACAAAGCAGGGAGAGTGGCAGGCAGAGGGAGAGGGAGAAGCAGGCTCCCCGCTGAGCAGAGATTCTGACATGGGGCTCAATCCCAGGACCCTGGGATCATGACCTGTGCCAAAGACAGACACTTAACTGACTGAGCCACCCAGGCACCTGTCTTCCACTAATTTAAACAAGAGCCAACTTTGTACTTTGCTGACTTGGTGATGGTGGGGGGATGAGGTAGGACAAAAAATAGAAACAGTCTACACATCTTTTAAGTGTTTTGCCAGAAGCTGAAAGGGGGCAGAAAAAAGGAGAAGAGTACAGTGGAGTGAAGACAAATATTTAACAACAAGCTCTCAGTGGAAGGAGGAGAGGAAGTCCTAACTTGTGGCTTTTGTAGATTCCCATGGTGTTTATATTTCCACCATGGCCAATATCAAGCTACCAACATCAAATCTATGTGCTTGCAAAATTCTTGAGTATTTACCAATGGGTTTTCATGAGCTGGTCTGGTTCCAGGATTCCACCGGGAGTGTGGGTTCTACTGTTATCATCTAACCTCTCTGCCTCCAGCCCAGTTAAAAAGGGATTGACCCAAGCTGGGCAGAAGAAAAGGAAAGGCAGTAGGAAGACCTGAGAAATTCTTGGCATAGCTAGGCAGAAGGAAACTTGGGCAGCTTTATGAAATATTCCTGGCCCTCAACTGGCCTTGCAAACATTCCCCAAGAAGCAAAAGAAGACAGCGATTCATAATTCAGTATCAACTGGTGTGTAATCATGACCTGGGGCTGGGGGCTGGGGCTGGATTTGCATCATTAAGCAGCACCGCCCATACCCCTACTCCTACGCACATGCCTTAACACTGCCTAAAATTTCCAAACTCTACCTCCCGGCTCCAGGGAGTAGGGAGAAATCCAGAAAAAGAAAATGAGAAGTATGCTTTCCCCTAGAGTGGAAGCTTGGTGTCATACCTTAAGTTGTATTCTAGAAAATTCTTTTTTTAAATGGAAACTGGAGTTATCCCTCCAAAACCACATGTTTTATTATAGGAGTTTCACAATCATATTATAGATTGAGACAGCCCTGCAGTAAAGAAAACTGTTTAACTTTTTAAAAAACGTGAACATTTCATGATCTTGAAATAACTTTTAAAAAAAGGGAAAAAGGGGCGCCTGGGTGGCTCAGTTGGTTAAGCGACTGCCTTCGGCTCAGGTCATGATCCTGGAGTCCCGGGATCGAGTCCCGCATCGGGCTCCCTGCTCGGCAGGGGGTCTGCTTCTCCCTCTGACCCTCTTCCCTCTCGTGCTCTCTGTCTCTCATTCTCTCTCTCTCTCAAATAAATAAATAAAATCTTTAAAAAAAAATAAAAAAATAAAAAAAAAAATAAAAAAAGGGAAAAAAAAGCACCATTTAGCATCCTAAAGAAGTGGTTTTCCATGGAACAAATTTTGGGAAACACTATTGTGTTTTTTTTCGAGGCTTTCTTTTGCTCTGTGTGTGCGAGCGCGTGCACGTGTGTGTGTGTGTGTGTGTGTGTATAGAAATATGAACAATGTAAAATAAGAATTGTAATGTTCATACTATTTCAAACCTTTCTTTTATATTTTTTATTTAACATATTGTGACTACATCTCTTTGCTTCTTTAATGGAATATTTTCTTGCCTGTAAAACATTTCTGGGAATAATTTGGAGGCAAACTAAAGAGTTAAGGAAGGGCATGGTGAATGCTCTCTCTTAATTCCTTTTAATGAATCACAGCACAAACTTGGAAATAGCTCCTCAGCTATCCTAATAACACATCAGAAGAATAATTGAATAGGTCAACAAGTGCTCAGCTAAACAGAAAAATCTGCTCGTTACTAGAGAAGCCCCAGGAGAGAGGTTTCTAGTTGGTAGATTGGGATTTACTTGTAGATTTTAAAGACTTTCTTAAAAATATCTCTAAGCTAGATGCTTCTGTTACATCTTGCATTTCTTCCTGATTGTTCAGATTTCAGAAAAGAGGGGAGAATGTCTCCCTTTCTCACCAACACACACATATACGTGCACGCGCTCTCTCAATCTCTCTCTCTCGTACACACACACAGGCACACACACATATTTTTTTGTCTTTATGGAAAGAATTATATGCTTTGAGTTTTGCTTTTAAAAAGTTGCCAGTCATATCAACTTCTTTAGTCTATCAGCTAAAAAAAGAAGTCTACTAACTTTTCTATAGTCATATCAACTGTAGAAAGAGATTAAGAAAGTCTCTGCAGTTCATTGCTATTATTATACCTCATTCAGTACACCTTTTAAACATAAATGCCCCAATCATGTTCTAAAAATAAAGCAGCACGAGTAATAAATATCTTAAAAAGGAAACTGACTTCTGTGTCTTTGGGATTTCCTCTAGTTCCTTGCTTGAACTCTGATAACTTTCTATTGGGTTGCTCCAAATTTTCCAGGGTTGTGATTAAATAATTTAAACTCACCACAAGTGACATGGCATTGTCTCTATCTCTGCCCACATTGAAATAATTGTACTACCTTCTTTTGAAAGCGAGGCCCTAGAAGAAAGTTGAAATTTTATTCAATTTAAAGGTGTTCAACCACTTTGAAATGCTCAGGTGGAAACAGAGAAATTTAATCAAGAGGGTTACATATTCGTCCCACAGCAGCAAAAACCATGTCTTCTGTGCTTTTAAAAAATGAACTGGTGATCATAGTGCCAAACACTGGCACTCTCTAATCATAACGACCTAAATTGTAGACATAGGTTTACTTTTTTAATATGATTACAAATCATAGGTTTGGAAGGGACATAGCAAAAACACAACCAACTTGTGAAACCAATTGAGCAAAAACTAATGTGTGTTCTTGGGTTTACATGAAGGCAAAATACAGTTTTGAAATTGTCCAGGGAGAAGAAATTCCAGAACCTTCCTCATTAACCATTGGGCTGTGACGAATTGAGAACTACACAGGCTAAGTTAGTGAGGTGCAGATAGCTTTAAAAAGCATTAATTTATTTTTTATTTTTTTGCTTTTTTAAAAAATTTTTTAAAAATTTTTTTATTTTTTTTATTCTTATGTTAATCCCCATACATTACATCATTAGTTTTAGATGAAGTGTTCCATGATTCATTGTTTGTGCATAACACCCAGGGCTCCATGCAGAATGTGCCCTCCTCAATACCCACCACCAGGCTAACCCATCCTCCCACACAGCATTAATTTATTTAAAAAATTTTTTTAAAGATTTTTATTTATTTGACAGAGAGAGACACAGCGAGAGAGGGAACACAAGCAAGGGGACTGGGAGAGGGAGAAGCAGGCTTCCCCCTGAGCTGGGAGCCCGATGCAGGGCTTGATCCCAGGACCCTGGGATCATGACCTGAGCCAAAGGCAGACACCTAAGGACTGAGCCACCCAGGCGCCCCTATTTTCATAACCTTATATTTATCTTCCTTGTCCTACCACAAAACTCCCACCCAAATAATTTGTTTTCCTCACCTGCATTTAGATAAGAATAAAAAGTATTATTTTCTACTTTGGCAGGACTCCTTGAAAATATACCCTAGAATATAGTTTAAAATGAATAGTTCTTGGGCGCCTGGGTGGCTCAGTTGGTTAAGCGACTGCCTTCGGCTCAGGTCATGATCCTGGAGTCCCGGGATCGAGTCCCGCATTGGGCTCCCTGCTCGGCAGGGAGTCTGCTTCTCCCTCTGACCCTCCCCCCCCTCATGTGCTCTCTCTCATTCTCTCTCTCTCAAATAAATAAATAAAATCTTAAAAAAAAATGAATAGTTCTTTCTGTCTCTTTTTCATAGTACTTCATTAGCCTGGATTATATGATAGTAAGCTATCCATCCATTCATTTTTTCCACCTAGTCCTTTACTTACCTATTTATTCACACATGAACAAATGAAACAAAACTTTGAAAGATGAAATAACTCATTCAAATGTCATACTCTTAGTCAATTATTAGTAACATTAGTAAATATTTACTATTAGTAATTTTAAACCTAGCTCTGTCTTAACCTAAAACTGAGCTCTGAAACATCACACTGTTATTACAATTGGAGTAATACTCCCAACAACAAGTGTAGTGATTTTTCCTCCATAAGCCAGTACCCCATAATGCAGAATATCTAAATTTAACCTGAATCTATACCCCCCAAATATGAATGTACCAGTGACTCAAATTTTACCCTGCAATCAAAAAGTACTCTAAATTATTGGAATTATTGGAATTATTCTAAAACTAGTGAAATGGCTTACAAAGTCAAATTTCTAGTAAATATTTGAGATTGGGTATGATTTTCTTTGAAAACAGTGGAATTATTCTAAAACTAGTGAAATGGCTTACAAAGTCAAATTTCTAGTAAATATTTGAGATTGGGTATGATTTTCTTTGAAAACAGTACTCAGGAAGAAAACATTAGGGTGTTCAAAGACGTTGTTTCTCTCTCCATGTTTAGATGCACTATTTCTGTTTTGGAAGATGGTGGAAGATAGTTTTCTCAGTTCTTACTGTCAAGACAAGCTGTTCTCCAGAATGGCAGGTTTGGTTTAGCTCACAAACATTGTGACTCTTGTAATTGATCACATCCCCTCTTTGACAGGAAACTGAGAAAATGAGACACACTTCCGTCAACCATACAGGATGGCGTGGTACATGTTCCTGTGGCTGATCTCACCCTGGCCTGATTTTCTTTATGAAATGATTTCCCCATCATTAAAAAAGTTCTTTTGTGGCATATGGATTTGTCTGAGCAGGCATAAATCCTTAGAAAATAAAATGGAGTATGAATAAGAAATATATATATATATATAATTTTTTTTTCCTGAGCTTCACTGTGTAGATTTGTTTCTAAGACTTGGAAAAATCTTAGTGTAAAAGGAAAATGTCACAGTGAATAGAGCCACATAAGCAAATTGTTTAATTAGCAGAAGATAAACCTGTAAATCTTTTTTGCACCAATTCAATCAACAGAGTAATTGGTATAGACTAGGAAATCTCCTGACAGAAAGATCCACATCTAAGATAAAGGCGATACTCCATAGTGGTAGGATTATGAACTTGGTATAAGGCTGACCTGCATTTCATTCCCTGCTACACCAGTGACTGACCATGAGGCTTTAGGAAAGTTCTTTATTGTTCTAAATCCTCACTTTTAGAAGGGAGGGAAAAATGAAGGGCGGGGAGGGAATTGGAGGGGGAGACGAACCATGAGAGACTATGGGGTCTGAGAAACTGAGCGGAAACTGAGGGTTTTAGAGGAAATGGGGGTGGGGTGATGGGTTAGCCTGGTGATGGGTATTAAAGAGGGCACGTATTGAATGGAGCACTGGGTGTTATATACAAACAATGAATCATGGAACACTACGTCAAAAACTAATGATGTACTGTATGGTGACTAACATAACTAATAAAATTAAATTAAATTTAAAAAAGTAAATCCTCACTTTTTCATCAGCAAAAGTGACAAATTATGGTACCTAGTTTGTATGGTTACCGAGAGAGTTAAATGAGACAGTGCATGTATGTGCTTGATACATGGTAAATTTCAATGCAGGTTACTATTATTTCTATCATTATTATGGTATGCCAGTCTAGCATATGCCACAAAGTTCATGGAGAAAATTGTTGGTTAGGACCCCATGTACTGTTTGGGATGGAAGCCCCAAAAGGGTATCATAGTTGGGGTACCTGGGAGTAAGATTTCTGAGAGGCAAAGTGAGGGCATGGAGTAATAGTCTAGCAGGCAAAAGGCGATCCAAAGATAGGCTCCATTTATTTGACAATTTTGTCTAGCTCAGACCCTATATTTGACAATGCATACATATTCATATTTGTGAATAATTATTTTTTACATTTATTTATTTATTTATTTAAATTTTATTATGTTATGTTAGTCACCATACAATACATCATTTGTTTTTGATGTGGCGATCCACAATCCATTGTTTTCATATAACACCCAGTGCTCCATGCAGTACGTGCCCTCCTTAATACCCATCACCAGGCTAACCCATCCCCCCTCTCCCCTCCCCTTTAAAACCCTGTTTGTTTCTCAGAGTCCATAGTCTCTCATGGTTCATCTCTCCCTCCAGTTCCCGCCCCCCATTTAAAATTTATTTTTAAAATTTAAGTATAATTAACATGCAGTCTGATACTGGTTTCAAGTATACAATATAATGATTCAAGGGTTCGGTACATTACTCAGTGCTCATATTTATGAATAATTCTAATAACAATGCAAAAAGGCGTTATTGCAAAAAAATCAGATTTGACCCTAAGTGATACAGCGCAAAGGTATACCAGTCAGGACAGCTTCAAGCACAAGTACATATGACCAGTGCATAGTAAGTAAAAGACCCCCGATGTGTAATTGCTTAACTAAGAGAGGAGAATTTTACCTTTCTCACATAACATGGCATCCAGAGGTAGGCAGCGCCAGGGATGATTTGAGAGTTCATTGGTGTCAGAGGCCTACACCGGTGTAGGTGTAGGCATTCTCTTGGCCCTAGGGAACCAATGGTCCAAAGGTGGCTAACGTAGCTCCAACCATGATGTTATCAAATAACTAAATTCAAAGGTGAGAAGCAAGAGACAGCACAGGGCAGAGTTTTTGCTCCTTCATCTCCCTTATCATTTCCAGAAAGTCACAAATAGATCCCTTACATCTCAGTGGCCAAGACTCAGTGGACTGACTAGACTGAGGGGCCATCTTTCCTGAGATCAAAGGACTCTGCCTGATGTGTGCACAGGTTTAATACTGCTACCCTGGGAAGGTGACATATGCGGGCTGTTCTCTTAAGTCCGGCCCTGATATAAAGATCTTCCTAAGGAATGGAAATTGGATTTTTTGAGTCAGGTTTTTGTCTTAATTTCTACATTCAATACACAGCCAGGCAAGCCTAGCACTGCCTTAGATGCAAGGGTAAAAAATGAACCCTGATACAGTCCCTGCTTTATAATTAGATTGGTTTATGTTAATTTCTTTTCTCTTAATTTTATTTACTTATTTAACAGAGAGCGATCTCAAGGAGGCAGACAGACAGGCAGAGGGAGAGGGAGAAGCAGGCTGCCTGCTGAGCCTGATATGGGGCTCTATCCCAGGACCCTGGGATCATGACCTGAGCCTAAGGCAGATGCTTAGCCGACTGAGCCACCCAGGCACCACTATTTTCTGTATCTTTATTAAGTGGTAGCTTTCCTTAGGCTCATAATTTCCTGGTTCAGATCTGTAAGACTAGTACTTAGCTAGTGAAGGGAACTGCAGATAGTAAGGTAGAAAGAAGAGACTGTTGGCACCAATGGGAGTGGTTCTGAACAGTAAAACCATTTAGTTTGCTTCCAAGAATAAAGTCCTCTGCCTTACTAACTAATCACAAAAATGTCTTTACAAGACTGTCTGTATACAAAAAAAAAAAAAACTTTTGGAAATATGTAGACTTCTAAAATTTAATGTTACCTCCTGTGGTGTGTAACTCTTAATCCCCAAACATTGCAGGTTAATTGGTTGTTATGGGTAACAGTATTGGCTGTTTATAGATAACAGTATTATAATTTTCAAAGTTACAGAAAATCCTTTCCTCCTCCTTCCTTTCTTTGGCACAATAACCTCAAAAATTTTATATATGTCTCTTTTCCTTGTGGTCATAGAAACATTTAATAAACCAGTTACTTAAAAAACAATGCCTAAGAGAGACTTTTGTTTTAATAATGTGAAACAACTGGAAAGCTAGTCTGTGGCCATATATAGGCCAGCCTAAGAGCACATGAACATATGCCACCCCTAAGCAGTCAGATGGCAGTCAGAGTAGAGAAAAGGTCAGGGTAAAGAGCATTTAGCCTGAGAAAACTATAGTGAGGTGAATCTTGGGTTTCCATGAGTAAACCATGGAATTGAAATAAGAAAGAACATTAGCTAGAGTGTTCTAGGTGTAGGATATAATTGGTGACTATTTTCTCATATTGAGAACTAAAACTAAGTTTGAACAGACCGTGGCTGGTTGAATATCCCTCTTACCCATCTTTATTTTGTTAATTCTTGCTCATCCTTCAAAACTCAGTTCAGTCCTATGGCCTCCAGAATGCTTCTTTGCTCCTTGATATTTGATCCCATGCATTCTCTTTGGGCTCCCTAGGCTCCCTCTATATTCTTTGCCCATAATTCACCATATTACATGAATATTACAGTTTTTTCTTGTATATCCATGTATTCCACTAGTTTTAAAGCCACAGTCAATGTTTTAGTCATCTGTGCTAATTCCAGGTTGCTGAATTGAAGGGCTTTCAAGGCCATGGAGATAATTTGGATTTAACTTGGAAGTCAGAGGGAGTCATTGTAAATTCTTGAGCTGAAAAGCAGTATGATTACAGGAATATTTTTGGAATATGAGGTTTTGAGCAGTGGGCAGCAAGGATTAGGAAGGGAAGATAGGAGAAAGAGGAAGGCAAAAGAGAAAGCTGACACAAGAAGAGGACGAGTATTAGAGCTTTCTATGTACATACTATTATTCGGTGAAAGATACAAGATGTGTGATTTCTTGGAAATTTAAACACTTAATTCCAAGTATATTAAACTGTGAGCATGTATTATTAATCTCATTTTAAGGATGAGGGAACTTGGGGAGTGTAATGATTGGGCCAACATCATACAGAGAAAAGAGATAACAAGCCGAGGCCTCTTCAGGTCCAAGTTCAGGATTATTTGTGTTCTCTAGCGAAGAGCTGCCAGAAGCCTTGTTTAGGAGTTGGCAGTGATGTAGAAAGGAAGGAAAACACCTGCAGAACCACAAGACTAGCTAGCCTGCAGAGCTGGATGACTGGTTGCAGATGGAATGTAAAGAAAAGGGTAAAGTCAGGTATGAACCAGAGAGCAACCCTGGGGATCCTAGAGGATGATATTCCTCCTAGAAATCCTGGGGAAGCAGGAGTGTTACTGGTTAAAACCATTACCTAACAAATAACATGAGCTTGTGGGATTGTGTGCAGACAAAGCTTTCCTAGGGATGGAGTCGTTTTGATAAAAATACTGAAAATTTGTTTTTATCATTTTATAATTTACAGGCTCAGGGTCACGTATAATGATACTGATAGTGCATTTCAAACTGGTTTTTAAGTAGTTTCCTCATCTAGAATAGACTTTTTTACTGGCCCAGGCAGCTGTTTTTGATCCTACTTTTTGTGTCTAGGACAGTATCACCAATATTCTTTCCTAAAAAGTAGAGATGAAAATCTTTTCTTCGAAGATTCTGCTGGACTGACTTCAGGCTCAGAGTCAGTATCTTATTCTTCTATGTTAATCTCAGTTTCCTGAATCCAAGGGCATCGAATGCCAAATTTCAGCTTCATTTGAGAGCCTAAAGGGAATTGTAAATATTTGACTAAAAGTGTACTTCTGTCGACCAGTTTTTAAGCAGTGGACAGTGAGGATTGTGAAGGGAAGATGGTAAAGGTAGGAAGACAAGAGACCTTATATAAATGGGAGGGCTCTGCTTCTGATGTCAAAGAAGAGGACAAAGGAGAACTTTGAGATCACCATGGGTAGGCCAGCAGAAATCCAAAGTCTGAGTGCTTCGATCCAACCCAGGAGAGAAGCGATTTCCTCTACACTGACCTTGTTATATCCTAGGCCTGATGAAATGTGGATGTCGTGGGAGAGATGTGCTCATTTTCACACTCTCTTTACAAGGCTGTCATCTCGAACACATTTTTAGGGGTGGAGGGTGTGAAACAGAACAAGTGAGAAATGCACTTGGCTTGGAAAATTGAATTGCATTAGTTGGATATTTCCTCCCTGGGTTTTCTCTGGAGCAAACTCTTCTCTTCTTTGCCGATCCCCAGAGTTTATCTCCTGCTCCAGTACCTGCTGTAACAGCTGGTGATAGTCTCCACCAAACTGCACTAAACTTGAAAAATCATCCTCAGTGGACATGTTGGGTTAGGGTTGAATGGAGAGAATGGAATGTTTATCCAAATATTTTTCTCTTGTCAATTTATATTGTATTCCTGAAGTCTTTGTCTTCATTCTGGGCTAGATGGAAAGATTACAAGTGGAGTTCAGACAGAAGTAAAGGATATTGTCCCATCACTTATTCTTTCCATCCCATTACTCTCATATGTAACCTCCACTTTTTTATGATGGAAGTGTGGATTGGAGTTGGCTTGGTCTCCAGGCAAACAAACAGGATTTGATAAAGTTCTATCTATATGCCTAACACAAATCAAATAATGTAGAAAATTTTCTGTGATGATTGATTTCATGCCCCCTCTTTGTGCTTTCTAGGTTTCCTCTATGATCTTTTCTCTTATAATTTAATATAATTTTTCTTATAATTACATGGATATCACAGTGCCTGCTTTTATGTCCATGTATTATACTATTTAAGGACACAGTCAATGTTTTATTTATGTATATTAATTCCAGTTCACTGAATTGAAGACCTTGGATGTCATGGAAAAACACTCATTTACATACCCTTATATAAATCTCAAAGGATGTGACTCAGCTCCTCTCTTCTCACTCTATCATCTTCTTTTCTACCTTCTGCTCATCTTCCTGGTTCTTGCCTAATGCCAGCAGTCTCTCATTGCTCAGAGTTCTCTGCTTGGCATCTCTCCTAGTTTGTTCTTATTGCCATGGTCCTATGGACCAGGCAATCTCCCTACACTTTTCTTCATCTTAAAGCTTAGGTTACATAGATTATAACTGAAGAGTAGTCAAGGGTATGCAGGGAACAATAAATAGATCAATAATTGATGACCACCTCAGGGCCCTGATTATTACAGGCAACCAGAACCCATAAATGAGAAGTCTCCCTGGTTCCAAAATGAAGGCAAAAGGGGAACGTAAGTAGGAGAATACCTTGTGCCCTTGGTTCAGGGCACTCTTGGACCATATTCCATGCTGGTCTGTAACAGGATACACATAACATGATAGAATCTCCTCTGAGAAATTTCAGCTTTTCTATTGATTTGGAAACTTTCAGGGAGGTGCTTGATTCGGTCCTATGAAGGTCATTTAATTATATGGAACTTAAGCTTACTACTGACCCATACAGAGAAGCTACATTTTACTTGAAGCTTATGTTCTAGAGCTAGAATATAGGACAAAAATTTAGCATAGGCACCATTACTCTTGGAAATCCCTTCAGAAGAATTAGCACTGGAGGTTCATTATGCTGAGGTAGATCCTGTCGATTTTTCTTTAGTTGAGTACAGGTGAAGCATTGTTTTCATTTAGGGGTCATGATACATCTCTAAGCATTAGACTCATATTCAGCAGGGTGGTACAATCATATTATGAGAGGTTCATGGGAATGCAGAGAACGGTGGCTTTACATCTTCTATCTCATCATCAGTGAAGACATAAACTCAGTGAGTGGACTGGTTGGAAGAGTTGCCTTCACTATTTAAATTATCTGCTCTCTCTCTTCTCTCCCTTGTTCTCCTTTGTTTTCTCTTGAGAGCATTAAAATCCTTCTAATAGAAATTCTTCTAAAACATGATTCCTCCACAGCTGAAGGGACACCCAACCTCAATCTTCTACTGGTGTCTCCTGTTAGAGAATGGAACAGGCAGCAGGTTGGCAAAGGTGTCTGGGAAATGCAGATTGCAGACCCCAGCCCCAGCATCAGGGAGTAGAGTACAGAGCACGGAAGTGGGATCTCAGGGCTGAGATACAACAGGTCAATACAACATGGTAGCGAGGGACAGAGACCAAATCCATACCATATAAACTGAACGGTGTTTTTTCAAATCAGCTAACAAAAGGGAAAGAGAGAGAGAGAAAAGAGGGGCGATTGAAATTTAAAGGACCAAGTGTTGGAGAGGATGCAAAGCAAATGAAATTCTCATACTTCTGCTGGTGAGAGCATAAATTGGTACAACCCCTTTGGAAACCTGTAGAGTAGTATCTAGAAAAGCTAGACATGCATCTACTCTGTGACTTAAAGAAATCCCACATATAGGTATATACCCAAGAGAAATGAACCTGATCTTTGGATTTTGGGTCCCGAGCCAGCCGTCTGGGTACCCACGAAGTAATTTCTCCACAAATAGCCACTGTGCTTTGTGGAAATACTGAGCCTCTGGTTGATCCAGTTGGAAGCAGGGAAGCAAAGGGGATGGCAATAGTAGTAGCTGCGCTGGGAAGTGCTGGTGAAATCTACCTGGAGGAAGAGTGTATAAGAGTTCTAGGGAGGCTTAGAAAAATGCAAAGCAGATGGCCGGGAGGAAACCACATTTCTACCTTTAACATTTTGGCAATTCAAGACCATAAGACATCAGAGTAAATGGCAAAATACCATTAGGGTCATCTCCCAGCCAGGTTATTACATGGAAGGAAAGAGAGATCACTCTGCTTCCTTCAAGATTGAAGGTTGGAATTGGGGAAAGTATCACACACTCATTTGATCATCTCTTATTGGTCAGTCTATTAACCAGTCTATTGATTGATTCATTCATTTAATCACCAATCATTATTTAGAACTTGTTGTAGGCTTTACAAAGGTTGAGTGCTCTGAGAATATGAAGACCAGGGAGGCAGTATGCTGTAGTGCAAAAAGGCATGGGGTGTAGAGGCATTCATTCATTCATTCATTCAATCAATCACCAAATGTTTGTTGAATGCCTGCAACTATCTTTCAGGTACCGAGATAATATTCTGGCTCCCAAACCTAAAATATGTGTAACTTAAGAAAAATTGCTATCTGAGTTTTACTTTCCATATTTGCAGAATGTCAACATTCATACTTATTTAATAAACTTGGTTATGCGGAATGAATAAGATCATGCGTGTAAGCACTCACCTGAAGGTTGGCAGGGGACTCTAAGAGCTTCAGTTCTGGAGGATCTCATAGTCTGGGGCACTTGTTTTTTCAACCCTGGGTGTATATTTGAAGTACCTGGGAATATCAATGCCCAGAATCTTCTGAGATTCTGATGTGATTCTGGTTTGGGATAGAGTATATTTGCTACTTTTTGTAAGTTCCCAGATGATCTAAATGTGTACACAGTGTTGATAACCTCTGGTCTAATGATGAGGCAGACTTGTGATAAAATCTCAAAACAACATTATAGAAATTCAAAATCAGATTAAACTTGATACAGATAAACACAAGGCTAGGAGAAATCGCCAAGATGAAGTGGGTCTGGCTCCTGTTGGGCTATAACCCAGATCGCAATGTCAGTTGGGACATGTCCAATTTGTGCTAGGCCTGGGATGGGATGGATCAATGGCCAGGGAGTCTGATCTGGCAGCTGAGTTTTAGGGGGTCCCTGAACATTTTGGGGGGAAAATTGCCAAATGTCAAATGAACTCTACAAAATTATATTTAGAAATAATTTTTAGGGGAAAATTTATGTTATTTAAAGGAAAAGTTCAAATTTAAACATTGTGTAAAAAGATCTGCAATATAATATTCAAATACCCTTAAATTAAAGAATTTCACTGCATTTTGAATTCTTCTTTCATACATTCTTATATGGACCCGATTTAGAAAATGCTAAAATCATAAAAAATATTTTCTCAGTGTGCAATTATGTTGAAAACAAGTGGAAAGATAAAGATTCTTTTGCCAGTACAACCGTTTTTAATCAAGGAAATTAGATCTTAGTTTTAGATGAGGTCTGACTCATGCACCTTTAATTTTATGGATAGACTGAAAGTGCCTTTTAATGAAAGCCTGTCATTCAGATTACAGTTCGGCTTCATAGCCCATCAAATTTGAGAGGATAGCAATAGATAAATATAACAGCTAAATATAATTTTAGATATGGATTTTAACAGAAGATGTTTATTTGTCTTTTAACTGAACGTTTGTGTTACCTCAGAATTCGTATGTCAAAACCGTATTTGTATGGTATTTGGAAGTGGGACTTTTAGGAGGTGATCAGATTATGAGAATGGAGCCTCTAGAATGAGATTAGTGCTCTTTTATCCCTTGCCCCGTCCACCATGTGAAGTTACAGCAAGAAAACAGCAATCTATGAACCAAGAAATGGGTTCTCACCAGACACTGAATCTGCTGGTGTCTCGATCCAGAATTATAAGAAATTTCTCTTAATAAGCCATTCAGGCTGTGGTAGTGTTACAGTAGCCCAAACAGATTAAGACACTGCCTAAAAGTAAAACTTATTTTCCATGTTTGAAAAATAGCTGTTTCTCCAAATACCACATCATCAGCACCGTTTAACCACATGACCAGATGAAGTCACTGGAAACAAGTATTGGCTTTCCAATCATGTCCAAGGGTCAACAGAATCTTGTCAGAAGTACTTGCTGTTGAAAGATCTAGCATGGAGAGGTGTTTTTACCTTTACCTGGGCTACCTCTTCTTCTTCATCTCTTTTGCAACTTAAACATAGCCTGCTGGAACATTTTAAATGTTTGTAGACCTGTATATTTTTTGGCCTTAGGTTTGTTCTGAGCAGATCAATGGGCCATATATGTGATGTTGCCTTTCTGTTTCTTACAAATAATCTTTGGTCTTACCTCTATATTCTTAGATAGCATATTTCTGGGCTACATAGAAAAATTCCAGACATGAAAGTTAAAGATCATAATATGTTTAAATATACCTTACTTTTGCTTTTTTTTTTTAAATTTTATTATGTTATGTTAGTCACCATACAATACATCACTGGTTTTTGATGTGGTGATCCACAATCTGTTGTTTTACTTTTGCTATTTTTAAAGATACTAAGAGAAATTTTAAAGCTACTTATAGTCAAATCTATTCATTTTTTACTTTATGGTTTTTCCCATCATATTTTTAGATTTGAAAGATTCTCCTCACTCTAGAACTTTGGTAAGGGCTCAAAATTGTTATCTTCTACTATTTAACTCTTTAGCCTTTCCAAATTTAATATGAAAGTCTGGAATGGAGTGAGAAGCTAGATTTTTTTGTTGTTGTTCAGAATTGCTAAGCAGTTGTATCAGTACTGTTTATTAGAATAATGGTTCCCTCCTTTATTAACTTCTCAGACTTCCTTTATTATGTAAAACTCACACAAAGTGTGACATAGAATCTATTTATAGACAATCTATTGTATTTCATCAATTTTTCTGTTCATGTCTGTGCCAGTGGCCTTGAAATACATGTCAGGATATAGGAGGTATCTTTGTTAATTTTTAAATTATAATGTTGTAAAAAGTGGAAGCATTATTGAAATATAAATAGGAAAAACTGCAAATCCATATTCTTCTTCACCCTTACTTTTCCATTCTTCCATCCCTTAGGTGTGAGCACTGTTAACATTTTGGTGGGCCTCAATCAACTCTTAGACATTTGGTAAGGCTCAAAAATATTATTAGTGATTTTTGTTGTTGTTGGAATTGCGTTAAAGCTATACATTAAGAAAAATCAGTATCTTCCGGGTGCCTGGGTAGCTCAGTTAAGCATCTACCTTCGGCTCAGGTCGTGATCTCAGGGTCCTGGGATCGAGCCCCACATCAGCTCCCTGCTGAGCAGGGAGCCTGCTTCTCCCTCTCCCTCTGCCTGCCGCTCCCCCTGCTTGTGCTCTCTCTCTCTCTGTCAAATAAATAAAATCTTTCAAAAAAAAAAAAGAAAAATCAATATCTTCTATTGTCTTCCCATTCAAGCATAGATTTCATCTGTTGACTTAAGCTTTATTTTATATATCTCATTAAAACTTTATAATTTTATAGAGGTTCCAACATTTTGTGTTGTTTATTTCCAGATAGTTGCTATTATGAAGGGATTTATTTTTTCAATATATTGTCTCTACGATCACTGGTGGTATAAAAAATGCTCTTTGCTTTTGTCTGCTAGTCTTTTATTAGTTTCAGTAGCTTTGCAATGGGTTACTTTGGATTTTTATGCTACATAATTACATCATAGGTAAATTACGGTAATCCTGTATCCTTGATACTTGTGCCTTTGTTTCTAGTTCATATTGCTTTTTATTGCTTTTTGAAGACTTTAAGGATGACATTAAACAGCAATGGTAATAATAGGAATTCTCATTGGTCTTGATGACTGTCTCTAATTGCAACATTTAGTATGAAATTGAAAGGGTTTGTTGAGAGACAGGCTAGCATAGTGCTGCAAGTGAAGTCTCTGCAGCCTCATTGCTGAGGTCAAATCCTGGCCGTGATCTTACTAGAGGCTTTTAAACTTAGACAAACTTCTACTCTCCATGCCTTCTCTTCTAATCTTTAAGAAAGGGTTAATAATAGTTTCTAGCTAGTACCATTTCTGTGAGGATTAGATGAATATTTTGTAAGTATTTAGAAGAATTTTTAAAACTGATTCCAGGGGCGCCTGGGTGGCTCAGTCGGTTAAGCATCTGCCTTCGGCTCAGGTCCTGATCCCAGGGTCCTGGGATCGAGCCCCACATCGGGCTCCTTGCTGGGCGGGAAGCCTGCTTCTCCCTCTCCCACTCCCCCTGCTTGTGTTCCCTCTCTTGCTATGTCTCTCCCTGTCAAATAAATAAATAAAATCTTTAAAAAAAACCTGATTCCAGAATTAGTGCTTTATCAGTGCCTTTTAGATACATTCAATATGCACGAATAGTTTGGAACAATGAACAATGCACATGTTTATAAACATTCAACTACAGTAATCTGCCCCATCTGTGGTTTCGATTTCTGTGATCAACCACAGTCTGAAAGCAGGTCATCGTCCTTTGGACCTATTGTCAGGTCAATAGTAGCTAATGCTACATGACAATACCTATGTCATTCACCTCACTTCATCTATTACGTAGGCATTTTATCATCTTACATCATCACAAGAAGAAGGGTGAATACAGTATAATAAGATATTTGAGAGAAAAAGACCACATTCGTATAACTTTTGTTACACTATATTGGGTTTTTTAAATTTTTATTTATTTATTTTAGAGAGAGAGCATGAGCAGGGGGAGGGGCAGAGGGAGAGGGAGAGAATCTCTCAAACGGACTCCTCGCTGAGCTTGAAGCCCGACGCCAGGCTTGATCCCACAACCCTGAGATCATGACCTGAGCCGAAACCAAGAGTCAGATGCTCAACTGACTGAGCCACTGAGGCACCCCACAATATATTGGTATAATTGTTCTGTTTTATTATTACTCTTCTTAATTTCTTACTGTGCCTAATTTATAAATTGAGCTTTATCATAGGTACATACATATAGGAGAAGGCATCATCTATACACGGTTTGGTATAGGGGCTTCAGCATCCAAGACTGGGAGTCTTGGAAGAAGGGGGCTACTGTACTGAAGTGTAGTACCTCAGCATTATTGCCTCTCTTGTCATGCTGAAGTATATTAAATTAGCTCAATATTTTCTATTCCAACATTTTCCCAAAAATATTATTTATTATTTAGAGGCTCTGTAAATTAGTACCTTTTGCATTTCTGCAGATGTAGGCTGCTGGAAATGGAGTGTGGGTTTTCAGTAGTTCTAACTACTATAAAGCCCTGTTGCTTAAGCTGACTCCACTGGCTTTTTGCCATTCACCCAAAAACAATACTGCTTTTTGTTTTAAAGGAATTGGAGGCTTACGGTGTCTCCTGTAGGTGGAATGACTTCAGAAATGCTCACAAAAATAAAACAGTTTATCTAGTCCACTAAGGCCTTAGATACTTTAAAAAAATTTTTTTTAAATTAATTTATTTATTTGAGAGAGCAAGGAGGAGAAAGAGCGAGCACACAAGCAGGAGGAGGGACAGAGGGAGAAGCAGACTCCCAGCTGAGTGGGGAGCCCATTGCCGGGCTCGAACCCAGGAGCCCGAGATCATGACCTAAGCTGAAGAGAGATGCCCAATCGACTGAGCCACCCAGGGGCCCCAAGGCCTTAGATACTTTTAACAGGGGGAACTGCCATCCATTCCATTCATAGGAAAATAATTAGCATGTTAACATTTCATTGGAAGAGTGAAATATATCAGTCGAGGTGTGATTGATTGCATAATTGTTTATTTGAGCAGATTTTGGTAGAATAGAGGGAAATGACACAGAAAGAGAAGCTAGAGACACTAATAGGAGACTGTGCATTCCTCTGAAACAGCACAGCTGTTTGGTAAAAGCAAGAGGTCATGTGGGCCTGGTTTTAAATTCTTGCTCTGCATTTGGTGCCTCTATGATCTTTGGCACGTTGCTCTGAATCCCAGTTTCCTAATTTAAATAATAAGCTTTTCCTAGGTGTTAAGAGTGAAACTATCAGGGTAATAGTTAGGACAGTGTCTATCAGATTTAGAAAATGAGCAATAAGTAGTAGTTATTTTTAATTTTTCTCTAGGGCTAGATTCTATTTCATGAAGATATTAGACTCTCAAGTAAAGAATGAGTGCCTCCTGTCAATAACCAGAGGAAAAAAGTTCAAATTTTTATGATCAAACAGATGCTTAATGTTTTACTTCCCTGGATGAGCACTGGTTAGATGATACTTTTCATCATCATATAGAAAGAAGTCCCACTACCCCCCTAAGGCCTTGCCATTCGAAGTGTGGTACACAGACCAGCAGTCTTGCCATCACTGGGGAGATGTTGGAAATCCAGAATCTTACAATTAGTCCTAGTGACTAATCTGCTGAATCAGAATCTACATTTGAGTAAGATCTCCAGGTTATTTTCACATTAAAGTTTGAGAAGCACTGGTCTGAGGGACAGGGATGCAGAGACAGGTGGGCTGATGAGAGTATTGTGAACCAGTGTTAAGAGGTCAAGTGGGGGCACCTGGGTGGCTCATTCTGTTAGGCGTCTGCCTTCGGCTCAGGTCATGATCTCAGGGTCTTGGGGTTGAGCCCTGCATTGGGCTCCCTGCTCAGCGGGAAGTCTGTTTCTCCCTCTCCTTATGCCTCTCCCCCCAGCTTGTGCTCTCTCTCAAATAAATAAAATCTTAAAAAAAAGAAAAAAAGGTTAAGCTGGAAGGAGTTGATCTCTAGGTGCAGGTAGGCTGGAGCCAACTGGGTGGCAGAAGCTAAGAGTACAGGGCAGAACTGCATTACAGGGCAAGATAGGCCAGCATAATGTGGTGACATCAATGTCTGATCCCAGTTACTAGGACAGAGAAAGATTTTTCAGATTAAGAAATGAAATATTCTAGTGTAGAGACTTGTCTTAAGCTCCAGCAACCTGCCCCCAACTCAACCCAAAGCTGGATAGGCAAATGGGAAAGGCATAAGCAAGGTGCCTAGAAATGGGGACCTTTTCCAAGGTCAAGGATGTTACCGCTGATGAGGAGTCACTTCCCTCCTCTTCCTGAAATGTTCAGAGATACATTTTCTGTGTTTGAATAAGAGAGAAAAAGAACACCCAATTAAACCTAAAATATTCAGAAAAAAATATTCATAAAACCTAATGATTCATTTACCACTAGAAGTACTGATCTCGTCATACACTTCTAATTTCTACAGAGAAATCCATTAATAGAAAGATTTGAAATGGTAAAGCTAATTTTAGTAGCTCCTTTTCTTAATGAAGCTATAAACCATATTAGCATTTTATTTTCCAAAGATCCTGAACTTTTAATATCTCTTGGGATGTCAGTGCAGGTCTTGAAATGACAGCTTCATACTCCCATAACACAAACAGAAAAGGCACTAAATGCTTTTGGGACAAATTAACTCTGACATACTTAGCCCATGTTTGACACCAAACAATACCTCATTCACTCAAAACATTCGTTCCCACACTATGTAGGTAGACATCCATTGACTATATATTAAGGATTTCTCCATATATATTAAAGATTGCTTTCTTTATTGAGTAGTTTATGTATTTGCTTAAGGAAATTCCCAGTTTTGCTTAGGCAAGTAAGCCACTTAAAAAAATCCCCAGAGGCTGATTTTTTAGTTATCTAAACTATAAACATTGAAATTCCTTCAGAATTTTACCTGATAAATTGTAACTTAAAGTAGAAATTGGGGAGGGGGGGAGACATTTATGCATAGTTATAAAAACTTGCAAATGGCAGACTCTCCTCTTCTATCTTTGTCTTTAGGGTCCATGTTTCCATCCCAAGCATCTTAACCATTTATCTGCACTATTTTAGATCAGGGGTTGGGCAGATCATCTGGATGCAGTAGTGAATGTTGTTTCTACAAAATGAAGCAATTGAAGGATAATTTTCAGTTGAAATACCCTCAAAATGTTAATATTTTATGTTTTCTTTTTAAAATTAGAGTCAGTAAGAATGTTATCTGAGCTCTTTGTTATCCCAAATACAGTCTTTGGATTCTTTGGATTTCCTAAAGGCTATGACTGCTTATAGGCTGTTCTTTTGCTTTCAAGACCTCCTTAAGAGTAAACATTTTTTGCATGTTATGGGCTTCAGATTTCTCATTGATGGGCAACAGGATCTGAGGAGCAAGATGCATTAGTTACATTCAGATGTGGAAGAGCTTCGCTTTTTTGGATAATTTGGTGCTAGTGCTTGAAAGTTGAGCCACAGCTGGAAAGTAGAAACTGGTAAATGGAAAGTGCTTTAAAGCTGGTATAAGGTGGAGGGAAAGGAGAAAGAACAGAGGGGTCTAAATGCCTCTACCAGAGATTTTGACAAATGTCTGGGCAAACGTGAAAGGCTAATTGTGGCAAGATTTTTGTTTGTTTTCATTTGTTTTAAAATAACTTAGAGTTTTTTTTTTTTAATGAGTCCTCCATTAATTTATTAATTATAAATTAATATAAATAACATAAATTTATTTCAAACTACAAACTCATTTGTATCTTTGTGGTATGAACAAATTAAATTAGCATTCTCTGATGTTCTTAGAAGTGCTCTTTCTTTCTAAGGTAATAAAACAGCACATATATCAAAACAATTTCTTTAAAGTCAAGTTTTATAGCACTTGCAGGAAATTATTAATACTCTGGCAAACTTCCTGCTTTTTAAAATTATTTTTTTCTGTTCAAGTGGGTAAATTCAGCTGTCTCTATATAATGTGAAGTGGAACATAACATAATAAAATTAAAAAAAATAATTATGGATTATTTTATATGCAACTTAGAGTTGTTTTTGAATCTATTTTATGTGATATTGTTTTACAGTGAAGTAATAATTAGGTAAGCCGGGGCAATGATCTAGGCTAGGGTGTTAAGGACACAGTGGATATTAAAATATAACACACAAAACTATAAAGACAATAAATAGATCAGGGGTTGGAAGGGGAGGCAGGATGAATAGGCAGAGCACATAGGGTTTTTAGGGCAGTGAAACTACTCTGGAGGATACTGTAATGATGTAATAATGTGTCATTTTACATTTGTCCAAAGCCATAGAATTTACAACACAGAGTGAACTCTAATGTAAACAATGGACTCTGGGTGATAATGATGTGTTAACAGAGGTTCATCAGTTGTAACAAATGTACCACTTTGATGAGGGATGTTGATAATGGGAGTGGTTGTGAATGTGTGGGGAGAGGGGGCATATGGGAAATCTCTGCACCTTCCACTCAATTTTTGCTGTCAGTCTAAAACTGCTCAAAAAATAAAGTCTATTACCTACACATAATATATTTTAAATATATATAATATATACATATATATGTATACATGATATATACAATATTAACATTAGCTGGTGCAGTTGCTTATTGCTTGACTGCTATGGAAAAAATGTTACAGAATTTGCACATGAATAAAAAATAAAAAAATACATGCAATAATCAAGAAATAGAAAACCCAATCATCTGGATTGACCTCCCTCTGAGATTATCTGGTACAGTATTTTGAGATGACCTTGTAACTGTGTACCTATGGCACTAGAGGGCAACTCAACATGAAGAAAGAGCAAAAGTTACACAAATGCATAAAAAGGGCAAAGTCTGAATTACTTAAGCATCCTATATTTGTTTAACAACTAGTGTAAAAGAAATGAAGAAAAAAGTTATTTTAGAAGCTCAGTACAGTTTGAGCTTTTTGATCTAGGAAAAAACATTTCTTAAGGGATGAGAATAGCTCTTTTGCTTGAGAAAACACCTTAAGGGCAATGCATTGTCTGGAAAGGCATAGTCTAAGTAAGAGCGCTTTACACAAATAAATCTAAATAGTTCTACAAACTAAAATGGAAAAATTGTTAATTTCTGGCAGTTGGAGAAACCAGGGTTTGGGGGTCTTGGTAGAGAGATGAGGCTTGAGCAAGATGGCAGCCAGCAAGGTCCTAAAGGGAAGACTGATTAGAGACTAACCCCCCTTAGAAGGGATGGTCATTGAACTTCAGGACCGTGAATATGAATCACTGTCTCTTCTGAGGCATGACCTAAGTCCCAAGTTGACCCCATCCTTCAGGGGAACCCCATCATGCAGGGCAGCCAGGTGTTTATAGAGATGTTGGAAGAAAGGGTAATGAGTAAAGTAAAAGTAGTCACGAGAAGTGAACTAATGAGCTGTGACCTGGGAGTTCAACAAAAGCAGAAATTCATAATAATCCTCAGGATTCCACTTAGACCTGGAGAAAGGCACAGACTTCGCACAATGTATGAGATGAGGCTGAAACATTTTATTTGGATATTAAAGGAAAGGGTGAGCACAAAGAACTAACAGTTTGAGGCATCCATACAGGCAGTGGATACTTAGGTAACACGGGTTTGTGGGGTGCATTTGTGGTCAAAACATGGAAGATTTGGTAAACCATGGGAGCTGGGACTTGGGCAGGGGAAACAAATATACACTTTGACTTAAGTTCTGCTGAATTCCTACAGGGTGTTGTGGATTCTAACCTAGGGACAAGTGCCCATTACTGTATCCACAATATTCTTAAAATGTCTACACACGCAGTGGAATCACGACTGCAATTTATTTAGTGACTCAGCAACGAATTTAGTCTGTCTTGGGACTCAAAGGAAATAACTCTTCTTATGAATAGTCTTCAGATTTTTGCTCCAGTTGGCTGAGGTCAAGTTGTAATAAAGATTCATTCTCTCATATTTATTGTCCTGTGTTACTCATGATTCCCAGGGTTGGCAAATGGCACTGAGTGATACTAAAAGGACCACAGGGAGGGAGAGGACAGAGATACAGTGGTTGCTTCTGTACCTTCCAGATGGCTCTGCCCTGGGCTTACTCTAAATACAGCTCTTGCCTCCAGTATGAAAACCTATAAGGGCCCAGTTTACCAGGATTTTAAAGGAGCCTACTCTCTGATATTTGGAGTGAAGGATTAGGCTCAACTGCTTCTTCAATGGCTCTAATTATGCCTTAGGGGTAGACTTAAATTCTGAAGCTGTAATTTAAAACTTCGGGGACGAAATTGCATTATAAAAAGGCAGGTTTTCGAGTCTGAAAAACTTCAAACTTTAATCTAATTGGATTACTTTACTTGTGTGATAACAGATTAAAGTTGTGTTTGATGTCCATTCTAGGAACCGTAGTAAGTTTAGGAGGATACTGGATGTTATTACGTCTGCTTGATTTTTTCCCCCTTTAAAAACCACACCCTTCCCTCATTTATGGTGTGAGACTCCTTTGATGATGATGGAAATTCTGTATGTAGGGCAAGTATATATTTAACTGAAGAATTTCACGATTTCCTTCACAGTTATTTTTACACTTTAAAAACACTGTCCCAAATTAACCCATCAATCCCTTAATACATACTTTAAAATGTTCCTTTTTCATCAACAATGAATGTTTATCAAATGCCCAGAAGCTGACACCACCAGCTTCTCCCTACCGGTGGATTGTTTACTGATTACATTATCCATACCCACACAGATACAGTAATATTATATTTTTGCAGGGTGTTCCCACAGATAACTCCACAAAATTAACTAAGGTGATATAACACATTTATCCTTAATTGCAAGCCTTCACTAGGCATAGTATCTCAGGTCTTCTCCTCTGTCAGGAAAGGGGAATCTTTCCTTCCTAGCACACTCTTCTTTACCACCTGCAGTTTCCTTTCTTCTGATATAGATAAGCAGGACTCTTCCCATTTGGAATATGGTTTCCGGGTACATCACATCAAGGACGTTTAGCAACTAGCTAAATTAAGCTTCTCAGCCTAAATCACAGAGAATAAAACTGTCTACTTGCCTAGTGCAGAACCAGCACTTGGATCTTTGGGTGTATCCCCCTACTCTTTAGTGTTATCTTATCTCCTGATGCATTTAAAAGGAGGGAACACAGCTGGGTAGGTTGATATGTGCCTTATTTGAGAGATGTTCCTGGAAATAAGATTCAGATGGAATTGTTTTTGCTTGAAGGTATGCGTCAACATTTTGAAACAATCTGTACAAAAAACGTGAGGTTATTATTTTGGAACTGGATGGGCTCATCTTTGTACCAACCAAAAGGACTTTAGTTTTGAACTGTTGAAGGGAAGTTGTCACAAGGGCTGACAGAGTCCCAAGGGCAGGGTTACTGAGATACTGTTATGACCCAAATAATGAAGAACGGATTCATTTAATTGGTGGCTCACAACAGTGCCCGTTAAGAGACATATTTGCTATTTTTAAAAAACAGAATTCTAAAACCTACGGGCTTAATTTCTATAAAACATTTGCGAACTTTTTTTAAGCATGTCCATCCAGGGAGTAGTGAGCCTGAGAATTTGGAAAGGCAAAAGAATGAAGAGGAGGGAAATTGAAGCTTCTAGGTTCTCACAGGGCTGTACAGTCCTCAGCTTCTTATCTACAAAGTTAAAAAAAAAAAAAACCACAACACTACAATAATGCTGTTAAAATAATTATTGCTTCCTCTAAGGGATACAAAACATTGATGAGGTATTCTCAAATAATTGCATGATCTCTAAGAAGGAGAAGGAGCCAGACAAAAAAGCTCGGAAAAAAACAACAACACTGGGTTGCATTAATGAAAAATGCAGTCAGAAGAGCCAAGTAATGCTGTAATTTATCTCTGTTTAGAAATAAAAGAAACCTAGGCTCTCGGCTGGCTCTGATTTACCTGCATTTAAAGGAAAGCAAGTTCTATCTTTAAATTTGGAAAACTCTGGTTAGGCAGGAGTCAGGCTTTGTGGCCTCTGGCAATGCTTTCCAATGAATCAGCAGAGCTATATATAAATTTTAGGATTTTATATCCCAGACATGAAACCAACAAATTCTGGTTAATGGAAAGTAAACAGGAAAACGCTGTGCGATTCTGAAGACCCTATGACTATAATAAAAGCAACTGGTACTTTCACAGAGTACTCGTCAGTTCATGAAGATCTTTTCACACCCTTGATTTCATTTGGTTCTCATAACAACCCTATGAGGTGTTATTAACCTCACCGTACAGCCAAGGAAATGAAGGCTTTATGTGTCTTTAAGTAAGTTGTCAAAGTCATGCATTTAATAGCAAAGGAAACCATACTGGGTGCAGAACAGTTTCCCCCCTCTCCCAACTTCCCACCCCCATCCACCCAACCATGCCTCTCCTCTGCTATATAACTGTTAGATGGGTGGGAGACTAGAAAGAAAGACCAAATTACTTTTAATTAAGCACTAGGGGACTTTCTATATCCTGTCACTCTTTTTAAGATTATTTATTTATTTATTCAAGAGAGCAAAGGGGGGTGTGTAGTCAAGGGAGAGGGACAAGCAGACTCTGTGCTGGGTGTGGAGCCCCACATAGGGCTCAATCTCAGGACCCCGAGATCATGACCCCAGCAGAAACCAAGAGCCAGACGCTTAACCGACTGAGCCACCCAGATGTGAGTCACTCTTTAGAAGATTCTCTTATTTATAAATCTGGACACCCCAAACATGAAGTAATAATCTGGACAGCCCACACATGAACCAGCATAACACAGGACACCTTACAATGTGTCACTCTTTAGAAGTCCTGAGTCACTCTTTAGAAGATTCTCTTGTTTATAAATCTGGACACCCCAAACATGAAGTAATTATCTGGACACCCCACACATGAACCAGCATAACACAGGACACCTTATAACACTGGTCAAAACATATTTACAATGTTCTAGAGAAAGTCTACATAGTACCTTGTATAATCCATTTCTACTCTTCTAATAAAATCGGATATTCCTTATACAAATCTGACTTTAAAGTGGCCTTGCAGGGGGAGAATAAAGGTTTTATTGGCCATTGGACAATATCTTCTCTACCCTTCAGCATCTTAGTAATTGTGCTTTCAACAACCTGTAAAACACGAGGAACCTAAAACAAGGAGGGAAATGCCAGTTCTAAAGTTATCATTTTGAAATTTAGATGATTTACAGCATTGAACAGAACTCTCCTCTTTCTGCTGTGAATCAGGCATCCCCTGCTCCATATGCCCCAAGTGCTCATGCTTGTCCAAGTCACCTTCCCATCTCCAGGCCATCGTGTGAGGCTGCATTTTCAGATGCATAAACTCATTTTTATTGGGTGGAAACAATTTCTCTCAAGTTTCTTCTAATTCCTTTCAAACACTAAGACAGATGATGAGCTCACTTTGTTCAGAAATAATGCTCCGACATTTTATGACTTCTAAATCAATCAAGCCTTAGTTATGTCTGTAATAAAAGAAAAGAGAGGAAACCGACAACAGAATGTAAAGCCAGGGTGATTATGATTTTTCCTTTAGAAATGTAACTTCTATTCCTGGGAATTAGGCCTGCAAATTTTAGTGTAGCATGTTTTTTTTGTTTGTTTGTTTGTTTTTAATTAGCATCCCGTATAAAATAATTCATAACTTTTGGTCATAGCAGTGTGAAAATGCAACTAGAAACCCAGTCTTGTCCTCAACACATCGATTTACACTTATCACTTATAAGTTCATTTGTTCTGATTTCTAGCTGGATTCAGCCAGTGGACCCAAAAGTCAGTTACAAGAGTCAGGCTGCGTGAATGTGGGCTCAGGTGGAAACAGGAATGAATTTGATGGACTGGGAAAATTTAGGCGAGTCCTTCCATGTACCCATACTGTTGGTTGGGCTTCGGTTGTTAGTGTAAGAAGTCTGTCTTCTGCTCACACTGTCAGAATCTTCTTTGTTGAATGTTTGCTTCATGCTTTGGCAGCATGAGAAACTCCGGACACAGTCTTGCAGGAGATGGCCGCTGAAAAACATGTAGATCCAGGGATTGCAACAACTATTCAGGGAGGCCATTAGTGCAGTGATGGTGATGGCTGGGTTTTCTGATTCTGTACAAAAAACATGGGGGGAGATGATTTAAACAGTCACATGCAAGTTACTGTGCACTGGATAAACTCATTTTTCTACAGACTATTAAAAGTGGCAAAAAGTCATGGGTTAATACAGAAAATGAAGTATATTGTTTACCAGTCAGTGTATGGAAATTGCTTGGCTGTAAAATATTTTCATAGGCAAGATGCGTTGAGATAAATACAAATATCTTAAACCACTTAAAAATATTTCAGTAGAATGAATGGGACTTTCAAGAAGCTAAGAATATTAAGTAATTTATTATTTTTTCTTTTTTTCCAAATTTTTATTTAACTTCTAGTTAGTTGACATAGAGTGTAATATGGGTTTCAGGATTAGAACATAGTGATTCATCACTTAATTTATTTAAAAAATTTTTGTATTCTTTATCCTAGCACTAGTATGTGCTAATGGACACAGTGCTTACACAATGGCTGCAATTTCAATGAAATTTCAAAAGTCCATAGCCACATATACAAAATTGTATTCAACCTCACAACTAAGGCAAAAGTATGACATTATGGACCATGTTTACTAGTTTTACATTTTTTAATATTGAACATATTTTGTCATAAGAAAACTATACATAGTAGTAATAGATCCCTGAAAGATGCATTATTTAGTTGTTTGTGGAATTGGGTTTTTTTTTTTCTTTTTGGTTAATTTTCTATGGTTTCTTTTGGTTTTAAAAGAAAACTATCTTTGCGGTTTGGACAATTAAATTATATTATAACAGTTGACTTAGGAAATTCCAATGAGTTTTTGAAATATTTTATGCTAATTTGTGCTGGTAAACTACATAAAGATTATAACCTTCCACAGAACTGTGAGACTGATAATATACCTTTTCTAAAGATAATAATCAGCAGGCACTTTTTCTTGATTATTAAATATAAACTTGGGTCTTCTCACTCTTGCTATACTGGAATAAATTGCAGGTTATTTAATCAGACTTTGTGCTAAGATGCCGCTATTAAAGATGATCATGATCCATGGCTAAGACTGTATTCAAAAAGAATGAAAATCATCAGCATACCTATGCACAAGTTTTTAAAAATTATGTCTAAATCCTGATAAAGCAATAATTAGATTGAGTTTTTTATTTGACTGGCAATAATTAAGAGGCTGCTAAGATCAAGCAAGACAGGAAATGGTAAACCAAAAAAATATCATTTATGTTGTATTATTTATCAGTAATATTACAGCCATGCAAGTATAGCACATATACTCCCTACTGCAATCCCAAATAACAAAAGGAGACAGTTCTTTCCAGATGCCTATTTCCCAACTACAGCTGCTGTTGATAACATTCCTGTAATATATTTTATTTGAAAAAAAAATTTTTTTTCTTACTAAAAGGAAATACTTTTTTCAAGACCCAATATTAAATAATTTTGGGGGGAGGATTTCTTGTCAAGTTAGTTTTTTCAGTTTGTGGAGGAATTAAAATCAAACAAGCTAGTAGGTGTAGAGAACATTCTCTGTAAACTGCAAGAGTTGTACTCAGAGGCTGCAGCTGTGTGGTTAAGTTAGTGCTGAAAGAAAAATTCATTAGTTTAACAAATTTAGAGCTTATCAATAATCCTGCTTTAAAATACCAGAAAAAAAGTATTACAGTAATTGTTAGAAAAAAATTAAAAGATTATAAGAAATGGAAAACTAACTAAATGCTAAATTAGAATTATTGATTTCTTAAGAATCTTTCTTTAGAAAAATATATCAGTTTATGCTTGCCCTTGAGGCATTTCTACAAAATTTTTGTATTAATTGTGATAACTTTTTACAAACTAGCAAAAAGCAGTTGTTACCGTAGAAATATTTCTCTGAATCCAATAGACTTGAAAAGAGTATTAGTGCTGTGGTTAGTGATCTGACAAAAAGTCATTATTCTGTTTTGTAGTTGAGTGGCTGACTCTAGGGCGCAGTTTCTGGATTTGTCTTAGGATCATTGCAAGCTACAAATGGAGAATCCTGGGCCTATTTCTAGATCTACTAAATCAAAATGTCTGGGGCGGAGACCCCCCAGAAACTGCCTTTTTGATAATTTCACCCAAGGCGTCATCCTTAGGCACGCAGAAGTTTAAGAACTACTGCCCCAGAGGCTATTATGAAAAGAGACCCCACCCCCACCCCGTCCCCCGACACATACATCAGCCGCATTTCTGCACTTTCCTCCTTTCTCCGGATACCTACCGACCCAGACAAGTTTGTCATCCCAGACAGACCACATCTGGAGGATGAAGAAGGGCGCCCAGCAAACGATGTAAACTGTCACGATCACAAAAGTCATCTTCACGGTGCGGATCTTGGCACGGGAAATGGCTTTCACGCTGCTGATACACGGCGCGAGCAGGAACCCCTTATGCAAGGCGCGACCCGCGCCCTCCGCGCGCTTCCCCGGGCGCAAAGCCGTCTTTCCGCGGACATTGCTCCAGATGTGGTAGCAGATGAAGCCGTAGCAGGTGCCCAGGATGACCACAGGCGCCACGAAGATGCCACCCGTCATCCAAGTCACATAGGCGCGGGGACCCCAGGGCTGGATGAAGGTGGCCCAGCAGTCAATGGTCTTGGTGACGTTGTCCACCTCGACCATGGAGAAGACGAAGTACTGAGGCGTGCTAAGCACGAAGCTCAGCACCCAGGCAGCAGCGATCATGAGGCGCGAGCGGCGCGTTGGCTGTTGCAGCGTCTTCAGCGGGTGGCACACGGCAATGTAGCGGTCGGCGGTCATGACCACCAGCATGTAGGGCGATACGAACATGCCAAACACCTGCAGATGCTTCACCACGCGGCACAGTACGTCGGGTCCGCGGAAACGGTAGGTGATATCCCAGCACATCTGCGGCAGCATCTGGAAGAAAGCGACAGCCAGGTCGGCTAGGCTTAGGTGACGGATGAAGAGGTGCATGCGGGACGTCTTGCGAGGCGTGCGGTGCAGCGCCACCAACACACTGCTGTTACCTAGCACGGCCACCACGAAAGTCACAGCCAGCACGGCGATCTCCACCTTGGCCAGCTCCTCGTCGCGCACGTCCCCCGGTGGGCTGCGGCCTTCCCCGAGCGCCTCCGCTTCCCGGCTGCGGTTGGCACCACCAGCGGACAGAGGCCACCACTGGCTGGAGTTGTCCGCGGGCACCGCGGTGGGGCCTCCGGAGATACGCATGGTGCCCATGCAGCGCCTCCTCAGGAGGCCAGCTCTCTTCCCACCTCCGCTGGCGAGGGCTCCTTGCCTTCGGGGCTCGCTGGGCTCTGCTGGCCCTCTTGCGAACGTCTGCAGGCACAGCGTCCCACCGCCAACTGAGCTGCTCTCGGTCCCGTCGCCGGCCCCTTGCCCTGCTCCGCCTTTTTCTCAACTCGGAAGACGCTCAGGAGGTGCGCTCCGAACCTCTGAAAGCACTGGGCTCCAAACTCAATTATTTATGTGGGGTTCGTTTCCCCAGAAGGCGCTCCCTCTCGTCCCAGTGATTGGAGACTGCTCCGGGCCTATTCTCTCCCCTCTCTCCTCCCCACTCCCGGGGGTTTCTTCTTCTTCTTCTTTTTTTTTTTCCTCCTCTCTACGTCGGTGATTGTCTTCTTTGCATCACTGCTGCAGGGGTGGGGCTGGGAGACTCGCCGATTCCTCGGCTTAAGAGTCGGGATGGTGGCGCTTTCCCACTCTTCTTTTACAAAAACTTGGGAGAACTGGACGTGCCATGCCTTTTCTGGGATTACCAGTATTTCCTCAACCCCCCTTAACTCCTCATTTGACTTTAACAGACGTAGTTAATGCGGTACCTTGAAATCCCGAGTCCACATCCGCGCCAGCGCGCGCTCTCGCGCCTGAACTTGGAGGTCGACCCCACGCCCTGCAGCAGGGGTTTCTACCTCCGCAACTAGCCAGCCGCCCCCCGCTCCCCCGCCCCCGGCTAATTTTACTCCCTGAGCAACTTGGCTCCGGGAATTTCATCTCTCCCCGCTCCGCTCCTCTCCCTCCGCACCCCAGGGCAACAACTGGGGGTGACTTAAAAGGCTCTCTCTTCTCAATAAATCTTTGATACCTGCTATTTGTTAACCTGCCTACGACCTACGTCTGAGGACCGGAAGGACGCACTCAGTTATCCTACCGAACCCCCCCCCCCCCCCCCCCCCTCCCCCCCCCCCCACCTCCCCATGATCGCAGTCCCTGGCTGCCGCGGGTGTATCCACAACAGGGAAACGGAGCGTCTCCTGGTTTTCTGGAGTTGGGGGCGGGGGCCTAGTTTCTCTGAGCTGGATTCCCGGGGTTTTCTCCGGGAAAACCTGATTCCCACAGAGGGGATGGGCGGAAATTGGGCCACAGTAGTCCGTGGGGACTTCGTCTGGTTACTGCTGAATCGTGGGGACATCTCTTTGGATGGACAAAGAGCGGCTGTCTGAGAGCGGCCCCTCATGCAGCGCTGTCCAGCGCAAGGGAGCGAAAAATCGCCAGATCCCTGCGCTCGGGAGCGAGAAAGATGCAGTCTCCGGTCAGGAAAGAGACGCTCTGAAGCAAGCGAGACCAAATACCTATTAATTTGTAACTCTGGACCGCTAGAGCCCAGCTGCCGGTCCAGAGCGAAGCAGAAATAACTCTCCGCTCGAGCTCTGCGTTTTGACTTTGGCGGAGATATGCTTCGAACGACAGCGAGGGGGAGCTGTTTTCAGACTATTTCACCACAGAAAGAAAACACTTTATAAGGTTATCTACTTTGTAGATAAACGAACATGACCTTTTGGTCAGAAAGTTAGTGTTTTGCGAACGTGGTATAAGTTTGTCTTGGAAAAATATACACGAAATGTAGGCAAAGAAACCAAAAGATTTTCTGAGGCGCAGTTCTCAGTGATAATTCCATTTTGCTTTCCAGTTTATGCATGTCCAGTCCCCAGGTTATCACATTAAGAGTGCTGGACCCAATCTCTGGAGTCCTGCTTCATTGTGACTTATAAACCTCAGTTTATACAGCTTAATCATGGGTATAGAAGTATTTGCCTTACCTACTTATAAGGTTATTGTGAGGATCAAGTAAGATAGTGTTCTGTGTGGGGAAATGCTCTCAAATCTACAAGCTGTGTTGCATTGTCTCATTTTCTTCAAGATACCTAGGAGGCAAAAGATTTTTTAAAAGCTCAGAGATGGGGCCCCTGGGTGGCTCAGTCTGTTAAGCATCTGCCTTCGGCTCAGGTCATGATCCCAGGACCCTGGGATCAAGCCCAGCATCTGGCTGGCTGCTCAGCGGGAGCCTACTTCTCCCTCTTCCTCTGTCCCCTGGCTTGTGCTCTCTCTATCCCAAATGAATAAATAAAATCTTAAAAAAAAAAAAAGTTCAGAGATGGAAAATAAGTCAAAGGTTTCCAAGCCACCTTTCTGGAAAATCCTCTGAGCAATAGGTAATAGTCACTGACAGAGAGATGACCTTCCTTTAAGTCACAAATTACATTATTAGTGCTCCTTATGAGAAATAATGTTGTCTGACCCCAGTGTCCCTAGGTATTGCAAAAGTGTCCAGAACCCAGCAATTTCATTGCTTTTGGCCCTACACCTTTGAGCTTTTAGGTTTTTTTGGGGGAGGGAATCTGCACTACAGGGTTGTTAAAGTTCTTTGGCGTGTTCTTATTTCAGAAAGATAGTGTGGTGGCCTCTCAGGAAATATTCATCTGTGTCAGTCCCTTTGATCCAATAAGCAAACTATATCCAATTTACAAAAATAACTTCTTGGGTTACATCTGGTGGGCATAGTTAGAAGATATTCAGTGAACAACAAAACTAATTATCCACATGTATAGAGTATATCTATCAGGATACATATGGAAAACATGTTCAGTGTGGATTCCAGAACTTAGTACTTTTCTTAACCCGTGTAGTTTAAAAAATGTGTCTGTCTTAATTTTACTGGTTCCATATTCAAAGGAAACCAGGACCGTTGAAATATAGACTCACTATTCATGTACCTCACTGGACCTGCTATGAAAATTTTTCAGTGGAGGTTAAAGGAATTTTGGTCCTAAAATGTGAAAAGAACATAATCAATATTTTCTGTGGCAGCTGGTGCTTTTTAGAGCAATTTGCATTTGTTCTGTACTTCTTGTATTATTAAGACTTACTACTTTTTCTCTGTTACTTTCAGTGGATTTAAGTTAATATATTTGGTGGGTAAAATGATGAAAAGGAAAAATGAAAGGTGTGCATGCACACCCTGGAGTAATCTTTCTCTTTCATTTGTCAGACTTCCTTTCTCCCAGTTTGCAATTCTAGGTGCTTAAGAAGTACTTTAATCAATGGAAGCAGCTACCTCCTGCACTTACTAGCTGCGTGACTTAGTTTTAATCTTTGAGTTTTAAAGTCTTCATCCATGAAATTTTTTTTTAAAGATTTTATTTATTTATTTGAGAGAGAGAGCACATGAGAGGGGGGAGGGTCAGAGGGAGAAGCAGACTCCCTGCTGAGCAGGGAGCCCGATGCGGGACTCAATCCTGAGACTCCAGGATCATGACCTGAACTGAAGGCAGTCGCTTAACCAACTGAGCTACCCAGGCGCCCGATCCATGAAATTTTGATGATAAAATATAATGCAGATACTGCAAGGATTATATAACTGGTTGTTTATGTTTCTGGCATTTCATTGGTATTCAGAACATTAATTTTTCCTTTTTTTCAAATATGTAAGCATTTTCTGTATTACCTGTTATTTTGCCAATAAGTTTTGTCCTTCCAATTAAAGTAGCATATCCCCAATTTCCTTCCGTGCAGTAGAAGATATTGATAGGTTTTCTGTGAGAAAAGAGTTCCAAGGTTAAATACATTGGGGGAAGTGCTATGTATATACATAAAAACCTCTGAGAAGGATGCCTCAGTGGCTCAGTTGGTTAAGTGTCTGCCTTTGGCTCCAGACATGATCCCAGGATCCTGGGATTGAGTCCTGTATCAGGCTCCTTTCTCCATGGGGAGCCTCCTTTCCCCTCTGCCTGTCACTTCTCCTGCTTGTGTGTGCGCTTTCTCTCTCTCTCTCTCCAATACATAAATAAAATCTTAAAAAAAAAAAAACCTCTGAGAAACTTGTTAAACTTTGTTTATCAATGTTTCCTAAACCTATTTAACCATGGAAAACCCCCATCCTTTTGTTTTCCTCAAGGACTGGTGATGCACATGTCATCTGACAATGGATATAGTTTGAAGAACACTCAATAAAGGTACTTGAGGTTCCAGAATGCTTGGGGACCACCACTGGATTTAGTCAAGTCAAGAAGTTGGGGGTTCGAGTCAAGTTTAAGCTACTCTCCTAGAGACAGGAATACCCAATATAAATGAGTTACATTTAGTTTATCATATTACCTTATATGCCACTTTATAACTGCTATTCATACGTCCTCTTTCCTCTCCTCAGTCAGGTTCCCCCCCCCCGCTTTTTTCTTAGTGAGAAAATGGAAGAAATTGGGTATCTGCGGGAGCACCCATTTTACTTCTGTAGCCCACAATGACTCCTTCTACTTCAATTATAAATTAATAGCATTATAGTTACAGGGCTACAGTCTGGTATTCATACTATTACTTCTAGCAAACCAACAAATATCTGTGGTACATCACTATGCTAAGCCTTAAGCTGGATATAAAGAAGTGTGTAATGGCCACTAACATTTACTAAATACTTTGTGCCAGGCACTGTCAAAGTGCTTTCTTTGGGGCACCTGGGTGGCTCAGTTGGCTGAGTGACTGACTCTTGGTTTCTGCTCAGGTCATGATCTCATGACTCCTGGGATCAAGCCCTGTGTTGGGTTCCATGCTTGGTGGGGAATCTGCTCGAGATTCTCTCTCTCTCTGCCCCTCCCCCAGCTTATGTGCACACACATGCTTGCTTTCTCTCTCTCTCTTAAATAAATAAATAAATAAATAAATAAATAAATAAATAAATCTTTTTTAAAAAGGTGCTTTCTTCATTTAAGTATTTCTCATTTAATCCTCTCAATGATCCTATGAGGAATGTACTCTTATTTCATTTTACATTTTAAGAAACTGAGGTGCAGAAAAAAATAACCAGTCTCAGGTGACACATCTGGTCAATAGTAGAACCAACAATTAAAAAGAAGCAATTGATTCCAGCATAGTTTACAATATTAACCATTATACTGTGCTGCCAGCTGTAAGCCTCGTGTTCCTGGGTCTTAAAGACATATGGGGTACTTCCTTGGTCATTTAACATTTCATCTGTTGTATGATATGTTCTCCTTTAAGACTAGCAGATCCTATAGAGTCTGCACCTACAGGGTTATTCTATATCTTTGGTTTCTTCTTTAGTAAACCAAGTACAGGACAGTAGTAGTAAATAGAAGTAGTAGTAGTAATAGATAATATGAACATTTACCTACACTGATTAAGCTCTTAACTCATGAGCTAAGAGCTTTAAATTCCTTATTTCATTTAATCTTTAAAATAATAATTAAAATATACTGTATATAGGAATACACTTATTATTACCTCACTCTACAGATGAATAAAACAAAGGTTAGAGAAATTAAGCAACTTAGCCAAAGTCACAAAGCCCTATGTGGCTAAGCTGAATCACACATTGTCCATTTGAAGTCAAGGCATTGGTTCTAACCTGTATGCCCTACTGCCTTTCCTACACATTACAAGCACTTAATACATATTTGAAGAAAGAATTAACAAACATTGCAATGGAAACTGGTTTTTGAGTGCTAAAGGAATGTAAAATTTAAAAAGTACTTGTGACTGGATAAATTAGGGAAGAGTGCCACCTTGGAGCACCTACATCTCTTTAATATCTTCATGAAAATGAGAGTCAGCATTTATATCTGGAAAGATAAATAGCTCTAGTCAGCTCTCTGCTTCACAAATCCTGGACAGGTTAGTGTATATTTGATTGTAAAAGTTACCTAGTGCAATGTCATAATATATTCAAATTGCTGAGTGAAAAAATTCCCAACCAAGAATACTCTCTCTGACAAGGTTATCTTTGAGAACTGAAGGAGAAATTAAGAGTGTTCTAGCCAAGCCAAATCTAAAACAGTTCACCACTAAATAGGTCCTACAACTAGTGTTAGAGAGTTTTCTTTAAGCTGAAAAGACAAAGTACTAACTAGTAACAAGAAAATATAAAAGGTAAAAATCTCACTGGTTAAGGCAAACATATAGTAAAGATAGTGAAATAACCACTTAAAAAGCTAGTATAAAGGTTAGAAGACAAAAGCACTAAAACAATAACTAAAATAATTAGTTAAGAGATACATAAAATAAAAAGAGTGAAATATAACATCAAAGTGTAACACATTGCAGAGGAGGGAAGTAAAAATGTAGAGTTTTAAGGCTGTGTTTAAACTTGTTATTATCAACTTAAAATAGACTGTAACATATATAGGCTGTTATATGTGAACTTCAGCCTAAGCACAAAGCAAAAACCTATAGTAGATATATAAAAGATAATAAGAAAGGAATCTAAACATAATACTAAAGAAAGTCACCAAATCACAAGTGAAGAGAGCAAAAAAAGAAAGGAATAGAGACAATTGCAAAAGCAGCCAGAAAACAATGAACAAAATAGCAATAAGTACATACCTATCAATAATTACTTTAAATGTAAATGGACTAAACTCCCCAATTAAAGGACACAGAGTAGATGAATGGATTAAAACATAAGACCCATCTATATGTAGCCTATAAGAAACTCACTTCAGATCTAAGAATACACACAGACTGGAAGTAAGGGATGGAAAAAGATATTCCATCCAAATGGAAACTAAAGGAAAGCTGATGTAACTCTACTTATATCAGGCAAAATAGAGTTTAAAACAGATGGCAATGAAGACATTACATAATAATAAAGGGGTGAACCCAACAAAAGGTGGTAACAATCACAAATATTTATGTACCCAACATAGGAGCACCTAAATCTATAAAAAAAATATTAACAGACCTAAGGGGAGAAATTAACAGTAGTTTAATAATAGTAGGAGATTTGAATACTCCACTTATGTCAATGAATAATAGATCATTCAGAAAGAAAATTAATGAGGAAACATTGGCCTTAAACAACACATTAAACCAGATGGACTTAATAGATATATACACAGCATTCCAGCCAAAAACAACAGAATACACCATCTTCTTCAGGGAACATGGAACATTCTCCAGAATAGATCATATGTTAAGCTACAAAAAAGTCTCAATGAATTTAAGAAGATTGAAATTATATCAAGCACCTTTTCTGATCACATGGACTAAAACTAGAAATCAATTATATGAAGAACACTGGTAAAAACACCAACATGTGATAACTAAACAACTTGCTACTGAACAACCAATGGGGCAATGAACAAATCAAAGGAGAAATGAAAAAATACCTTGAAACAAATGAAAATGAAAATACAATAGTTCAAAATCTATGGGATGGAGCAAAAGCTGTCCTAAGAGGAAAGTTTATACAATGCAGGCCTACCTCAAGAAACAAGAAAAATCTCAAGTAAACAATCTAACTTAATACCTAAAGGAACTAGAAAAAGAACAAATGAAGCCCAGAGTTAGTAGAAGGAAGGAAACAATAAAGATAAGAGCAGAAATAAGTGAAATAGAGACTAAAAAGACAACAGTAAAGATCAATGAAATTAAGAGCTGGTTCTTTGGAAAGGTAAACAAAATTGACAAATCTTTAGCTAGACTCACCAAGAAAAAAGGTTAGAGGGCTCAAATAAACAAAATCAGAAATGAAAGAGGAGAAGTTTACAAACAACACCACAGAAATACAAAGGATTATAAGAGACTACTACAAACAACTATACACCAACAATTTGGACAACCTGGAAGAAATGGATAAATTCCTAGAAACATACAATCTTCCAAAACCAAATCAGGAAGAAATAGAAAATCTGAATAGACTGATTACTAGTAAGGAGATTGATTCAGTAATCAAAAATATCCCAATAAGCAGAAGTTCAGGACCAGGCAGTTTCACTGGTGAATTCTGTCAAACATTCAAAGAAGATTGAATACCTATCCTCCTTAAACTCTTCCCAAAAACTGAAGAGGAGGGAATGCTTCAAAACTCATTTTATAAAGCCAGCATTACCAAACCCCAAAACCAGGCAAGGATACACACACACACACACACACGAAAGAAAGTCATAGACCAATATTCCTGATGAATATAGATGCAAAAATCCTCAAAAAATATTAGCAAACCAAATTCCACAGTACATAAAAAAGATCCTACACCATGATCAACTGGGATTTATTCCACGGATATAAGGATGGTTCAACATCCACAAATCTATCATTGTGATATATCACATTAACAGAATGAAGGATAAAAATCATATGATCATCTTAATAGATGCAGAAAAAGCACTTAACAAAATTCAACATGCATTTATGATAAAAACTCTCAATAAAAGTGGGTAAAGGGACTGTTCTTCAATTTAATAAAGGCCACATATGAAAAATTTATACTCAATGGTGGAAAGCTAAAAACTTTTCCTCTAAGATCAGGAACAAGACAAGGATGCCCACTTGTGCCACTTTTATTCAACAGAATATTGGAAGTTCTACACACAGTAATTAGGCAAGAAAAGTAAATAAAATTCATCCAGATTGGAAAGGAAGTAGTAAAATTGTCACTATATGCAGATGGCATGATACTACATATAGAAAACCTTGAAGACTCTACCAAAGAACTGTTAGAACCAATGAATTCAGTAAAGTTACAAGATACAAAATTAAAATACAGAAATCTGTTGCATTTCTATACACTAATAATGAGCTATCAGAAACAAGTTAAGAAAACAGTTCCACTTACAACTGCATCAAAAATAACAAAATACCTAGAAATAAATTTATCTAAAGTGAAAGATCTGCACATTGAAAACTATAAGACACTGATGAAAAAAACAGAAAGAAGGCACAGATAAATGGAAAAATATGCCATGCTCATGGATTGGAAGAATTAACCATTGAAAAGTCCTCACGACTTAAAAGCAATCTACAGATTCAGTGCAATTCCTATTAAAATGACATTTTTCCCAGAACAAGAATGAATAGTTCTAAAATGTATATGGAACCACAAAAGACTCTGAATAGCCAAAGCAATCTTGAGAAAGGAAAAGCTGGATTATATATACATATATATATATATACATATATATATAATGGAATACTACTTATCCATTAAAAAGAATGATAATTTGCTATTTGCAATAGTATGGATGAAACTTGAGGGTATTATGATAAGTGAAATAAGTCATCCAAAGACAAATACCTTATGATTTCACTTATATGTGGAATATAAAAAACAAAACAAATGAACAAACAAAATAAAACTCATAGATACAGAAAACAGATTATGGTTATCATCAAGGAAGGGGTTTGGTGGGATCAGTGAAATGGGTGAAGGGGGTTAATTGTATGGTGACAGATGGTAACAAGACTTAAAAGATCAAATTACTATATTTTACATCTGAAACTAAAATAATGCTATATACCAATTTTATGTCAATAAAAAAGAATTAACATTGAATTGATAAATATAGTTTACTATATAAAATATTAATAAAAATCAGTTATTAAGGAAAAAAATTTACCCAGTGAATGATGTGTTTCACACACATGTACACACACATACCACTGGAGTTTTTAAAATGCTACATGTCAAACATGCAAAAACATCAGGTATTCATTTTAATATTTACAGAGTCAAGTGAAAAATGAGAACAATATTTGGTTCTATTTAAGGAGTTTTGTTTTCTTATGTGATCAATGGGTTTGCATGTTAGAATGCAGAGTTATGGCATTAAAGCGAAGCTACCATACTCAAAATCTTAAGTATCTAATATTTACTGATGAAAAATTAAAATTCCATCATTTGTTTAGAATAAATAAAGCCTCCCTAAGTCAGTCAATACAGGATTAGTAGAAAAATCACTCCAAAGGAAAAGATTTCTGAATTCATTGTGGCGTATATCATATATTTAGGAAATGTTTGCATTTAAAACTTATATGATTGATTTAATTAAAATTTTTAAAAATGTGAACTCATTTAAAATGTTGAATTTAAGACTTTTGCTCCCAGTGAATTAATATTTATTCGTATTCTCTGCAGATTCATAAGTCAGCAACTTTGATATTATGCCTAGAATTTGATAATCAAGATACATTCTTTTTGGGGTGCCTGGGTGGCTCAGTTGGTTAAGCATCTGCCTTTGGCTCAGGTCATGATCCTGGTGTCCCAGGATTGAGTCCTGCATTGGGCTCCCTGCTTAGCGGGGAGTCTGCTTCTCCCTCTCCTTCTGCTACTCTCTCTCTGTGTGTGTGTGTCAAATAAATAAATAAAATCTTTAAAAAAAATAACATTAAAAAAGATACATTATCTTAGCAAGCTGGCATCGAGTCTGCCTCTATGTATCCATTAATCCCTTTTTTTCACACGAGAAAAGGTTTGCATTTTTTAAAAATTCCAGTATAGTTAACATACAATGTTAATTTAGTTTCAGATGTACAATATAGTGATTCAACAATTCTATACACTACTCCTTGCTCATTGAGTTAAGTATAGTCTTAATCCCCATAACTTATTTCACTGATCCCCGCCCTCCCATCACCCCTCTGGCAACCATCAATTTGTTCTCTATTGTTAAGAGTCTGTTTTTGCTTTGTCTCTTTTTCTTTGTTCATTTGTTTTGTTTCTTAAATTGCACATGTGAGTGAAATCATGTGGTATTTGTCTTTCTCTGACTGACCTATTTCACATAGCATTATACTCTCTAGTTCTATCCATGTCATTGCAAATGGCAAGATTTCATTCTTTTTTATGCCTGAATAATAGTCCATTGTATATTTACCACATCTTTATCTATTCATCTATTGATGGATACTTGGGTTGCTTCCATAACCATAATTTGGTTATTGTAAATATGCTGCAATAAACGTAGGGGTGCATATATCTTTTTGAATTAGTGTTTTTGTATTCTTTGGGTAAATACCCAATAGTGTGATTACTGGATCATATGGTAATTCTATTTTTTAATTTTTTGAGGAACCTCCACTCTGTTTTCCACAATGGCAGCACCAGTTTTCACTCCTACCAATGTATTTTTTTTTATTGAAGTATAGTTGATATATAATGTTACATTACTTTCAGGTGTACAACATAGTGGTTTGACAAGTCTATACATTATGCTATGCTCACCGTGAGTGTAGCTACCATGTGTCACCATAAAACGCTATTATAATCATTGACTATATTCCATATAATGTACCTTTTCTCCCCAGACTTATTCATTCCAAACTGGAAGCCTGTATCTCTAACTCCCCTTCACCCATTTTGCCCATCCCCCAAGCCTCTCCCCTCTGACAACCACAGTTTGTTCTGTGTTTAAACTTTATTCTGTTTTTTGTTTGCTTATTCATTTGTTTCTTAAATTCCAAACGAGTGAAATCATACAATAATATTCCTCTGTGTGTGTGTGTGTGTGTGTGCATATACCACATCTTCCTCATCCATTTGTCTATCAATGGGACTCTTAGGTTGCTTCTACATCTTGGCCATTGTAAATAATGCTCCAATAAACATAGGGGAGCATGTATCTTTTTGAATTAGTGCTTTCATTTTCTTTGGGTAAATACCCAGTAATGGAATTACTGGGTCATATGGTATTTACATTTTTAATTTTTTTTTTGAGGAGCCTGCATGCTATTTTCCACAGTGGCTGTACCAATTTACATTCCCATCACAGTGCACAAGGTTCCTTTTTTCCATATTCTTTCTAACACTTGTAATTTCTTGTCTTTTTTTTTTTTTAAGTCATTCTGATGGGCATAAGGTGATATCTCATTGTGGTTTTGATTTGCATTTCCCTAATGATTAGTGATGTTGAGCATCTTTTCATGTGTCTGTTGGCCATCTGTATGTCTTATTTGGAAAAATGTCATTCAGGTCCTCTGTCCATTTTTAATCAGATATTTTGGGGGGATTTTTTGGGTGTTGAGTTGTATAAGTTCTTTATATAATTTGAATATTAATGCCTTATCAATCATTTGCAAATATCTTCTCTCATTCTGTAGATTGCCTTTTTGTTTTGTTGATGGTTTCCTTCTCAGTGCAAAAGCATTTATAAATGTAATCCCAATATTTTATTTTTACTTTTGTTTCCCTTGCCTTAGGAGATACATCTAGAGACTTATTGCTATGGTTGATGTCAGAGAAATTACTGCCTGTGTTCTCCTCTAGGATTTTTATGGTTTCACACTTAGGTCTTTAATTCATTTTGAGTTTATTTTTGTGTATGGTGTTAGAAAGTGGTTCAGCTTCATTCTTTTACATGTAGCTATCCAGTTTTTCCAGCACCATTTATTGAAGAGATGTTTTCCCATTGTATATTCTTGCCTCCTTTGTCAAAGATTATTTAACCACATAATTGTGGGTTTATTTCTGGCCTCTCTATTCTGTTCCATTGATCTGTGTGTCTGTTTTTGTGCCAGTACCATGCTGTTTTTATTATAGCAGCTTTGTAGTATATCTTGAAATCTGGGCTTCTGATACTCCCAGCTTTGTTCTTTCTCAAGAATGCTTTGGCTATATAGGGTCTTTAGGGTTCCATATAAATTTTAGTATTATTTTTTCTAGTTCTGTGAAAAATGCTGTTGGTATTTTAATAGGGAGTGCGTTGAATCTGTAGATTGCTTTGGTATAGCAAATACCAAAGTATTTTGATAGTATGGACACTTTAATGATATTAATTGTTTCAATCCATAAGCATGGAATGTCTTTCCATTTGTTTGTGCCATCTTCAATTTCTTTCATCAGTGTTTTATAGTGTTTGGAATACAGATCTGTCACCTCCTTGGTTAAGTTAATTCCTAGGTATTTTATTCTTTTAGGTGCAATTGTAAATGCAATTGCTTTCTTAATTTCTTTTTCTGAAGGTTTGTATTTTTTGAAGGGTGCTGACATCAGGAATTGTGATGCTATTGTTATCTTCTTATCTACTGTGAATACTATTTTTGTAAAATAAATGAATGTTTTCTCTACTTTTCTTGCTTCTCCTTTTCTTCTTTCTTGAGGTTTAACAGTGGCCGATTTTGAAAAACACCTTCTATTCATATTCTTCATCCACTCTCCTACATCTTCTGTCTGCCATCTCACACACACTTGCCAGATGCTTCAGGTTTTCTAAAAGCTTCTTTTCCTATCACCGTGGAAGACTGTGATTCATATGGGATTGTTGCATTTTATTTTGTCTTAGGATTTTCATGGTGATAATTACATATTTACAACTAATTTATCCCTGGATGAAGCAGACATATTGCCTGAGAAAAGGTCAAATTCGTTTGGACTGTAACCTCAATGTATATCTGAGATTCTCTAAGGATTATTTTCTCCAAATATATTTAAGGTATGGATGTAAAATAGAATAGGTTTGAAATATTTGGGGCTGTATCTCAGTGTTCTCAAATACACTTTTATCTGGAAATGTTCTCTGATTACATGGTAAGTCAAGGGGATAAAACAGCTGTAAATACATCACCATGACAGTTTCCTAAGTACCTGGATAAAACTGTATGGATAAGGAGGAATTTCTCACAATTGCTCATTGCATAAGAAACATGGATAACATAGCAGATAATATTTTCAACATTTTACAAAAGACACAGAAATATCATTCAAGTGGCTGCTTCTTAGCTGAGACTTCTAACTAGGCAGGAGGCATATTGTTAGATTTCATCTGAAATTCTTTAGAGGTACGACAGTTCTTTTGAGGAGAAATGTAGTATGGAATTTTGAAAATATGGTCAAGAGACTTATTGCTCAATAAGAAATTCCCAATTTGAAATGAGGTAGGCAATAGTTTATGCACAAAATAAGTATTTATTGATTTGGTTTAAATTAGATATATTTAAGCTGACTAAAAATGAAATTTAGTATTTGTTCTTATATTAATTTCAATCCTTCTTTGCTTGAGAATTGGCAAAGTCCCTTGTCAGCTTTAAATTAAAAGAAAAGGGCTCTGGTTCTGTCCAGTCATATTTCTTTCATCATTTTAAGTCCAGCACCTTTTATTTGTCTTGATCTGCTGTGTCATACTGTTCATCTTTATGTCACAGCTTTTTAACTACAAATGCAGAGGATTATCTGTGTGGCCTCCTGGCTGGCTTATTTGCTCTTATGGCTTCAGTTACAATCTGTGTGTAAAAACTCCCAAATCTGTATCTTTAGACCAGAATTTTTCTTTGAGTCATACTTAAATATTCACTTTCTTACTTTATATCTCCATTTTGTCCTTCAGAACCCTCAAATTCAACATATCTGAAATTGTTCTCATCTTTCCCTCAAACACCCCCTTCCTTCTTTATTTGACCCCCCAGTGAATGGTACCACTCAGTGACCCACATGGGAGTCATGTGGCCATTCCTTTATTCCTCCCAATTCTTTATTCCTTGATGAAGTAAATTACCAAGTGGTGTTGTTGTTGAATGCATGTACTTCTGTCTGTGTTGAGGCCATGTTCTTTCATCTGGACTATCTGTTAACTCTCTCACAGCTCTGACTCCACCCACCAACCTCCCTTTCCGCATCCACTTTTTACATAGTGTACTGATGACCAATCTTTCAAGAACTGAAACTGGGCTTATGTGTGGCATGTTGTGTAGGGCAGTGTTAGATATCAGAATGGGGTTATGAGGGAAAGGTTGGAGTAATGGGGAGTATTTCATGTTTATCAAAGGATCTTGGGTTAAAAAGAGATTGAACCTAGGAGAAAACATTGTTAAAAATTCTAGCCACAATTTTTAAAATATTTTTTTGAATAAGAAGTGTTTTTGGAGGCTCAGAGGGGATATGATTAATACAGAAAAGATTTGCAGTTATTGGTGTGTTTTCAGTGGTACAATACTTTGATTTTTTTTCTTTTGAGGATTTGGCATGACTTCTAATATCTTCCTTAAGCTTTGGGCATTAGGTTTGACCTGGATGTACAAGCATGTTTTGAATGGGTTACAGAACCAGAAGTGGGTTGACATAAGATTTAGAAACATGTTTTGTATTTTGGTTGGCTACAGAGGCAGTACTGGGTTGATGTCAACTTTAGAAGTGAGTTCCCTGGCATGAGTTCACCTGGTTGCTGACTTTCAAAACGAGATCTCTGACTGGTCGGCTTTTAGAGGCATGTTCACTGAAGTGAGTTGTCACTGATCAGTTTGATAGGTTTAAAACTTGTTCTAGATTTGTTTCCATGACTATAGAATTGTCATTGATTAATTAGAAAGGTTTACAATAACCATTTCTGTGATTTTCCATTATCATGGCTTAAGACAATAATTTTTTTCTGGAAGAGTGGGGACTTTTTATTCTCACCTATCAAAATATATTCCCATATTCTATGTTTAATTGCTTATTTAATTGTCTGTCTTCCCCACTACTTGAACTCTAAATTCAGGACCTGTTTCTCTCATTTCTGTTTATCTTGGCATATAGCACAGTGCCTGGTATACCATATTCTTTAATAGTTATTTGTTGAGTAAATTAATGGGAGTGATTTATAGTATATTTTCTCAGACTTGACAAAATCAAAATCTTAGGCTATATAATTCTTTGTCTGGGGAGCTGTTCTTTGCACTGGAAGATGTTTAGCATCATGCCCTGCCTCTTAACACAGATGCCAGAGGTCCTCCCTCTGTTGTGATACACAAAGTTGTCTCCACATTATTACTAAAGGCTCCCCTGTGCAGGAAAATCCCCTTAGACTGAAAACTATGGGGCTACATGATAAAATCCTTGGACTTTAAGATTGAAATAGGGATCAGAGATATTCTTATTCTGTTTAACCTCTGACTCACTTTAATATAATGACATCAACTCTGTAGAAAGGTCCAGGGTTTAGTAAAACTGCAGAGAGAATAAATTTAAGGTGGGCATAGGATTCCATTCAACATAGTTTGGTATATTTATTTTCATGGTGGAAACAACCCCCTTTGTTAGATATTTATTCAAGGGAAATGTGATTTTTCAGTACCTAGCACCTAGTACCCTATGGTCTGCTATGCTTGAAAACACATCTCATTATTCACACTTTCCTATGCATCAATACTTAGGTTAATATTATTATCCCCATCTTAACATATGAGAAAACCGAAGCTTAGTTGTTAAAGGACTTGCCCAAGATAACACAGCTGGTAAGTGACAGGTCTGTTTCTCTGATCCAGGTGTACCTGTTCACCAAATTTGCACCTTTTCTACTTTGTATCTATTGGGGTTAGCACAGGAAATGACAGGGAGGCAGGGACATTTCTTCTCTGAGATAAAAATGGGCCCGATCAAAATCTGAACTTCCCACCAGATATTCACAGATGAGGCTCATCTCTCAGAGGGTGCCCCTTTCTAATTTAATTTTTAAAATTTTGCTTTCTATTCGGGGTGACTGGGTGGCTCAGTCCATTAAGTGTCCCACTCTTGGTTTCAGCTCAGGTCATGATCTCAGGGTTGTGAGATTGAGCCTCGCGCTGGGCTCTGTGCTGGGTGGGCATGGAGTCTGCTTAAGATTCTCTCTCTCCCTCTTCCCCTCCCCCCCCCACCCCAGGCTTGTGCACTCTCTCTCTCTCTCATTCTCTTAAAAATTTTTTTGCTTTCTGTTCAAAAAGGCAGGCAGGAAGCATGTGGCGAAAGTGACAGTAACAGGAAGGTTGGAGATGTCTGCCCCAGCTCCTTTCTAGCTCTCCCATTAGACAGCTATACATCCTTTTTAATAGTGATGCAAAAAATCTTTTTTAAAAATCCCTTATTTAGATTTACTAGAATACACGTAAGGTTTAAAAGACTTCCCAAGGCAATGAACACTCTCCCAATGAAAACTGCTTTCAAGACTCAATGCAAAAGTGGGTTCCAATTGGCTACATGAGCCTAGTTGAATTTCAGAACTGCTATGGACAGAACTGCTATATGATTTTTGTGGTCTGTCCATAGCAGTTCTGAAATTCAACTAGGCTCATGTAGCCAATTTCTTGATTAAGGCTTAGTGCTAATTCCTAGGAGTTATTCTCTATGGCTCTGGACTCCATTCCCTGGGAACTTATATCTGTACTTTGAGTCACTATTCCTTTTTCATAAAAAGGAGACTGTGTTTGTACCTGAGTAGTTTCCTTATCTTCTTTCTTCCCATAATAGTTTAGAGATCCAAAGACTTCTCGTTTTGTATAATCTCTGTCCCTTTTAATCTAAGCTGACCCAATTCCTTTAATAACTTTATGGACTTTATGTATATGCATTTAGAATCTACTCCTTTAGATAAGTGTTACTACCACAAATTTTGGAGAGATAAGAAATCTTTTTACCTTAATGGTTTAAGTTCTTAAAAGTTCTATTGTTGCCCAGAGGAGAAAGATGGCAGAGGAGTAGGAGACCTAAATTTCATCTGGTCCCAGGAATTCAGCTAGATAGGTATCAGACCATTCTGAACACCCACAAACTCAACAGGAGATCGAAGAAAAGAATAGCAGCAACTCTCTGAACAGAAAAGCAACCACCTTCTGGGAGGTCTCTTCTGATTTGCTTAGTGTATATTTTTCTGGGGTCATTGTTACCCTGTTAGCATTTTGTTCTCTCATTCATCTATTCTCCTCCGGACAAAATGACAAGATGGAAAAACTCACCTCAAAAAAAAAAAAAAAAAGAACAAGAGGCAGTACTAACTGCCAGGGATCTAATCAATATGGACATTAGTAAGATGTCAGAACTAGAGTTCAGAATGACGATTATAAAGATATTAGCTGGGCTTGAAAAAAGCATGGAAGACACTAGAGAAACTCTTTCTGGAGAAATAAAAGAACTAAAATCTAACCAAGTCGAAATCAAAAAGGCTATTAATGAGGTACAATAAAAAATGGAGGCTCTAACTGCTAGGATAAATGAGGCAGAAGAGAGAATTAGTGATATAGAAGACCAAATGATGGAGAATAAAGAAGCTGAGAAAAAGAGAGATAAACAACTACTGAATCACGCGGGTAGAAATAGAGAGATAAGTGATACCATAAGACGAAACAATATTAGAATAATTGGGATCCCAGGGCGCCTGGGTGGCTCAGTTGGTTAAGCGACTGCCTTCGGCTCAGGTCGTGATCCTGGAGTCCCGGGATCGAGTCCCACATCGGGCTCCCTGCTCAGCGGGGGGTCTGCTTCTCCCTCTGACCCTCTTCCCTCTCGTGCTCTCTGTCTCTCATTCTCTCTCTCTCAAATAAATGAATAAAATCTTTAAAAAAAAAAAAAAGAATAATTGGGATCCCAGAAGAAGAAGAAAGAGAGAGAGGGGCAGAAGGTATAATGGAGCAAATTATAGCAGAGAACTTCCCTAATTTGGGGCAAGAAACAGGCATCAAAATCCAGGAGGCACAGAAAAACCTCCTCAAAAATCAATAAAAATAGGTCAACAACCTGACATCTAATAGTAAAACTTACAAGTCTCAGACAAAGAGAAAATCCTGAAAGCAGCTCAGGAGAAGAGATCTGTAACCTATAATGGTAGAAACATTAGATTGGCAACAGGCCTATCCACAGGGACCTGGCAGGCCAGAAAGGACTGGCATGATATATGAGCATCTCAGAGCACTAAATGAGAAAAATATGCAGCCAAGAATACTATATCCAGCTAGGCTGTTATTGAAAATAGAAGGAGAGATAAAAAGCATCCAGGACAAACAAAAACTAAAAGAATTTGCAAACACAAAACCAGCCCTACAAGAAATATTGAAAGGGGTCCTCTAAGCAAAGAGAGAGCTGAAAAGTAACATAGACCAGAAAGGAACAGAGACAATATACAGTAACAGTCACCTTACAGGCAATACGATGGCACTAAATTCATATCCTTCAATAGTTACCCTGAATGTAAATGGGTTAAATGCCCCAATCAAAAGACACAGGGTATCAGATTGGATAAAAAAACAAGACCCATCGATATGCTGTCTGTAAGAGACTCATTTTAGACCCAAAGACACCTCCAGATTGAAAGTGAGGGGGTGGAAAACAATTTACCATGCTAATGGACACCAAAAGAAAGCTGGGGTGGCAATCCTTATATCAGACAAATTAGATTTTAAACCAAAGACTATACTAAGAGATGAGGAAGGACACTACATCATACTTAAAGGGTCTATCCAACAAGAAGATCTAACAATTGTAAATATCTATGCCCCTAACATGGGAGCAGCCAATTAATAACAAAATCAAAGAAACACATCAACAACAATACAATAATAGTAGGGGACTTCAACATCCACCTCACTGAAATGGACAGCTCATCTAAGCAAAAGATCAACAAGGAAATAAAGACTTTAAATGACACACTGGACCAAATGGACTTCACAGATATATTCAGAACATTCCATCCCAAAGCAACAGAATACACATTCTTCTCTAGTGCCCATGGAACATTCTCCAGAATAGATCACATCCTAGGTCACAAATCAGGTCTCAACCAGTACCAAAAGATTGGGATCATTCCCTGCCTATTTTCAGACCACAATGCTTTGAAACTAGAACTCAATCACAAGAGGAAAGTTGGAAAGAACTCAAATACATGGAAACTAAAGATCATCCTACTAAAGAATGAATGGGTCAACCAGGAAATTAAAGAAGAATTTAAAAAATTCATGGAAACAAATGAAAATGAAAACACAACTGTTCAAAATCTTTGGGATGCAGCAAAGGCGGTCCTAAGAGGAAAATTTATAGCAATACAAGCCTTTCTCCAGAAACAAGAAAGGTCTCAAGTATGCAACCTAACCCTACACCTAAAGGAGTTGGAGAAAGAACAGCAAATAAAGCCTAAATCCAGCAGGAGAAGAGAAATAATAAAGATCAGAGCAGAAATCAATGCAATAGAAACCAAAAGAACAGTAGAACAGATCAACGAAACTAGGAGGTGGTTCTTCGAAAGAATTAGTAAGATTGATAAACCCCTGGACAGACTTATCAAAAAGAAAAGAGAAAGGACCCAAATAAATAAAATCATGGGTGGAAGAGGAGAGATCACAACCAACACCAAAGAAATACAAACAATTATAAGAACATATTATGAGCAAGTATATGCCAGCAATTAGATAATCTGGAAGAAATTGATGCATTCCTAGAGATGTGTAAACTACCAAAACTGAACCAGAAAGAAATAGAAAACCTGAACAGACCTATAACCACTAAGGAAATTGAAGCAGTCATCAAAAATCTCCCAACAAACAAGAGCCCAGGGCCAGATGGCTTCCCAGGGGAATTCTACCAGACATTTAAAGAAGAATTAATACCTATTCTTCTGAAACTGTTCCAAAAAACAGAAATGGAAGGAAAACTTCCAAACTCATTTTATGAGGCCACCATTACCTTGATCCCAAAATCAGACAAAGACCCCATCAAAAAGGAGAATTACAGACCAATATCTCTGATGAACATGGATGCAAACATTCTCACCAAAATACTAGCCAATAGGATCCAACAGTACATTAAAAAGATTATTCACCACGACCAAGTGGGATTTATCCCTGGGCTGCAAGTTTGGTTCAACATCCGCAAATCAATCAACATGATACAATACATTAATAAAAGAAAGAACAAGAACCATATGATCCTCTCAATAGATGCAGAAAAAGCATTTGACAAAGTACAGCATCTTTTCTTGATCAAAGCTCTTCAGAGCATAGGGATAGAGGGTACATACCTCAAGATCATAAAAGCCATCGATGAAAAACCCATAGCGAATATCATTCTCAATGGGGAAAAACTGAGAGCTTTCCCCCTAAGGTCAGGAACATGGCAGGGATGTCCACTATCGCCACTGCTACTCAACATAGTACTAGAAGTCCTAGCCTCAGCAATCAGACAACAAAAAGAAATAAAAGGCATCCAAATCAGCAAAGAAGAAGTCAAACTCTCACTCTTTGCAGATGATATGATACTTTATGTGGAAAACCCCAAAGACTCCACCCCAAAACTGCTAGAACTCATACAGGAATTCAGTAAAGTGGCAGGATTTAAAATCAATGCACAGAAATCAGTGGCATTTCCAAACACCAACAACAAGACAGAAGAAAGAGAAATTAAGGCGTCGATCCCATTTACAACTGCACCCAAAACCATAAGATACTTAGGAATAAATCTAACCAAAGAGGCAAAGAATCTGTACTCAAAAAACTATAAAATACTCATGAAAGAAATTGAGGAAGACACAAAGAAATGGAAAAACATTCCATGCTCATGGATTGGAAGAACAAATATTGTGAAGATATCAATGCTACCTAGAGCAATCTACACATTTAATGCAATCCCTATCAAAATACCATCAACTTTTTTCAAAGAAATGGAGCAAATAATCCTAAAATTTGTATGGAACCAGAAAAGACCCAGAATAGCCAGAGGAATGTTGAAAAAGAAAACTAAAGCTGGCGGCATCACAATTCCGGACTTCCAGCTCTATTACAAAGCTGTCATCAAGACAGTATGGTACTGGCACAAAAACAGACACATAGATCAGTGGAACAGAATAGAGAGCACAGAAATGGACCCTCAACTCTATGGTCATATAATCTTCGACAAAGCAGGAAAGAATGTCCAATGGAAAAAAGATAGTCTCTTCAACAAATGGTGTTGGGAAAATTGGACAGCCACATGCAGAATAATGAAACTGGACCATTTCCTTACACCACACACAAAAAGAGACTCCAAATGGTTGAAAGACCTAAATATGAGATAGGAGTCCATCAAAATCCTAGAGGAGAACACAGACAGCAACCTCTTCGACTTTAGCTGCAGCAACTTCTTCCTAGAAACATTGCCAAAGGCAAGGGAAGCAAGGGCAAAAATGAACTATTGGGACTTCATCAAGTTAAAAAGCTTTTGCACAGCAAAGGAAACACTCAACAAAACCAAAAGACCACCGACAGAATGGGAGAAGATATTTGCAAATGACATATCAGATAAAGGGCTAGTATCCAAAATCTATAAAGAACTTATCAAACTCAACACCCAAAGAACAAAGAATCCAATCAAGAAATGAGCAGAAGACATGAACAGACATATTTGCAAAGAAGACATCCAAATGGCCAACAGACACATGAAAAAGTGCTCAACATCGCTCGGCATCAGGGAAATCCAAATCAAAACCTCAATGAGATACCACCTCACACCAGTGAGAATGGCTAAAATTAACAAGTCAGGAAACAACAGATGTTGGCAGGGATGCGGAGAAAGGGGAACCCTCCTACACTGTTGGTGGGAATGCAAGCTGGAGCAGCCACTCTGGAAAACAGTATGGAGGTTCCTCAAAAAGTTGAAAATAGAGCTACTGTACGACCCAGCAATTGCACTACTGGGTATTTACCACAAAGATAAAAATGTAGTGATCCAAAGGGGTACATGCACCCCAGTGTTTATAGCAGCAATGTCCACAATAGCCAAACTATGGAAAGAGCCCAGATGTCCATCAACAGATAAATGGATAAAGAAGATGTGGTATATATATACAATGGAATATTATGCAGCCATTAAAAAACCAAAAATCTTGCCATTTGCAATGACGTGGATGGAACTAGGGGGTATTGTGCTAAGCGAAATAAGTTAATCAGAGAAAGATATGTATCATATGATCTCACTGATATGAGGAATTCTTAATCTCAGGAAACAAGCTGAGGATTGCTGGAGTGGTGGGGGGTTGGACAGATGGGGTGGCTGGGTGATGGACATTGGGGAGGGTATGTGCTATGGTGAGCACTGTGAATTGTGTAAGACTGTTGAATCACAGACCTGTACCTCTGAAACAAATAATACATTATCCGTTAAAAAAAGAAAAAAGAAAATAGTAGGAAGGGAAAAATGAAAGGAGGGAAATCGGAGGGGAGATGAACCATGAGAGACTGTGGACTCTGAGAAACAAACTGTTCTAGAGGGGAGGGTTGTGGGGGGATGGGTTAGCCTGGTGATGGGTATTAAAGAGGGCACGTATTGAATGGAGCACTGGGTGTTATACGCAAACAATGAATCATGGAACACTACATCAAAAACTAATGATGTATGGTGATTAACATAACATAAAAAAAAGTTCTATTGTTTAAGGCAAAGGATCTAAGAGGCACACACTTAAGATAGTTAAAAGGAATATTTTATTTATTTTATTTTTTAAAAAGATTGTTATTTATTTATTTTGGAGAGAGAGAGCAGGGGGGAGGGGCAAAGGGAGAAGGAGAGAAAGAATCTCAAGCAGACTCTGCACTGAGCATAGAGCCCAATGCAGGGCTTGATCCTGTGATCCTGAAATCACAACCCCAGGGGGAAGCAAGAGTCAGTTACCTAATCAACTGAGCCACCCAGGTGCCCCAAAGAGGAGTATTTTAAAGAGTTTAAGGGATTAAAGGGTTTAAGACCGCCTTAAATTTTTATGAGGTTTTAAGAAAGATCTTGGAAACTCATCTGGTTTTGGTCTAATGCCTTTCCTTAATTTGAGAATAATTCAAAGTCTTGAGAGGTTGAGAAGGAGAAAGAATTTTATTTTTGAACCCAGAAGTTCTTGACTCCTTTATATTTAACTGTTCATTCTTTAGTTCATCTCTCTCTCATCATATTTTAATATAGGCAGTGAGAAGGAGCCTGGTTTCACTTTTGACATTGGATATTCTTCTCTTCACTAGGTCATTAAGTTTATTAGGAAACTCTCTCATTTTTTATGATATTTCAGATACTAATGTAGACAAATGTTCTCCTACTACATAAAGAATGTCCTTTCCTCCAGGTTCCAATAGCATTTTCCTGACTTTCCTTTAAGCCCTCACTGACAGCCCCATTAAGACACTTCAGTCTTCTGTTGGAGTCTCCTCAGCTCTTCCAGCTTCCGCCAGAGCCTCAGTCCCAAACCACTACTCCATCTATCAGGTGCCCAAATCTGTCCTAGTTACTGCTGTTGCATAACAAACCACCTAGACCCAGTGTTGTAAAACAACAACCATTTTGTTATGTTTACAGATCTTGTTTAGGAAATTGGAAAGGACACAGCCAAAATGGCTTGTCTTTTCCCCCACAATGTTGCAGTGTTCGCTGGAAAAACTTGAAGGTTGGGGGTGACTGACAACTAGGAACTGGAATTATTTGAAGCCTCGCTTACGCATCCAACATGGTGGCTTGATTCCAAGAATGAATGTTCCAAGAGAATCAAGCAGTAACTACATTGCCTTTTATGAACTCACCTCAAAAATCATGTAATATCCTTTCTGCTATATTACAAAGTCCTCCAGCCAACTTTGGAAAATACATTCTGCCAGACTAGGTTTTTCTAATATTGCCCAGTCTCTTTATGAAGAGTATTTTGGATTTTTGACAAACTTTCTAATAACATGCTACATGTAAGAAGAGAAGATTGTTTGGAAGTTCTGTCTCAGAAGGGAACCCTTATGCATCATCTCTAGACATTTGTTGTAATCTGGTTGCTATTAAACCTCTTGAAAAATATTCACAGGAGAAGCCATAGTAGATCAGAAGCTAGGGTTCTGTTACTTCCCTTTAAATTGGTCTTACTTAGAGAAGTTTGTTTCTAACTAGGTTTGCATCTTGTTTCTAGCAACATTCTGGAATGTGAAGCAGCATCCTTTTTTATGACAACAAGTTAGCTTGATCAAGAGAATTTCTAACCATTATTAAATAAATAAATCCCTGTTATTTCTCACACTGGAGCACAGATATTTAGAGTTTACTTTACGAGAAGCAGCTCCTTTGAAAATCAACTCCTGCATTTTGGAATTTCTTTTCTCTTGGTCATCAACTTTATTAGGGCTATTTCTCTTTTTTTGTGGCTTTCAATTTGAGGCTCCTCATATTTGGAATTTATTTTTTTCGGTACACTATTATACATAATATGTTTTGTTTTGTTTTGCTTTTTATTTGGCAAGCCTATGGGACTCATTATTTCTTTTTTAATTTTGAAAATTTAAATTCAGTTAGCTAACATATAGTACATCATTAGTTTCAGATGTAGAATTCAGTAATTCATCAGTTGAGTATAACACCCAGTGCTCATCACATCATGTACCTTCCTTAATGTCCATCACCCAATTACCCCATCCCCCCTCCCACCACCCCTCCAGCAATCCTCAGTTTGTTTCCTATGATTAAGTCTTTCATTGTTTATCTCCCTCTCTGATGACTTCCCACTCAGTTTTCTCTCCCTTCCTCTATGATCCTCTGCGCTGTTTCTTATATTCCACATATGAGTGAAACCATATGATAATTGTCTTTCTCTGATTAACTTATTTTGCTCAGACTAATACCCTCCAGTTCCATCCACATCAATGTAAATGGAAAGCATTCATCCTTTCTGATGGCTGAGTAATATTCCTTTGTACATATATACCACATCTTCTTTATCCATTCATCCGTTGTTGGACATCTGGGCTCTTTCCACAGTTTGGCTATTGTGGACATTGCTGCTATAAACACTGTTATAAACACTGCAGGTGCCCCTTCAGATCACTACATTTCTATCTTTGGGGTAAATACCTAGTAGCGCAATTGCTGGGTCGTAGAGTAGCTCTATTTTTAACGTCTTGAGTTAAAAATGTTTTCCAGAGTGTTTTCCATACTGTTTTCCAGAGTGGCTGTACTAGCTTGCATTCCCACCAACAGTGTAAGAGGGTTCCTTGCTCCACATCCTGCCAACATTTGTTGTTTCCTGACTTGTTAATTTTAGCCATTCTGACTGGTGTGAGATGGTATCTCATTGTGGTTTTGATTTGTATTGCCCTGATGCCAAGTGATGTGGAACATTTTTTCGTGTTGGCCATTTATATGTCTTCTTTGGAGAAATGTCTGTTCATGTCTTCTGCCCATTTCTTGTCTGGATTATTTGTTTTTTGGGTATTGAGTTTGATAAGTTCTTTATAGATCTTGGATACCAGCCCTTCATCTGATATGTCATTGTAAATATCTTCTCCCATTCTGTAGGTTGCCTTTTAGTTTTATTGACTATTTCCTTTGCTGTGCAGAAGCTTTTTATCTTGATGAAGTCCCAATAGTTCATTTTTGCTTTTGTTGCCCTTGCCTTTGGTGATGTGTCTAACAAGAAGTTGCTGTGGCTGAAGTTGAAGAGGTTGCTACCTGTATTCTCCTCTAGGATTTTGATGGATTCCTGTCTTACATTTAGGTCTTTCATCCATTTTCAGTCTATTTTTGTGTATGGTGTAAGGAAATGGTCTGATTACATGTGGCTGTCCAATTTTCCCAACACCATTTGTTGAAGAGACTGTCCTTTTTCCATTGGATATTCTTTCCTCCTTTATCAAAGATTAGTTGACCATAAAGTTAAGAGTCCATTTCTGAGCCCTCTATTCTGTTCCATTGACCTATATGTCTGTTTTTGTGCCAGTACCATATTGTCTTGATGATTACAGCTTTGTAATAGAGCTTGAAGTCCAGCACTGTGATGCCACCAGCTTTAGTTTTCTTTTTCAACATTTCTCTGGCTATTTGGGGTCTTTTCTGGTTCCATACAAATTTTAGTATTATTTGTTCCAACTCTGTGAAAAATGTCAATGGTGTTTTGATAGAGATTGCATTGAATGTGTAGATTGCTCTGGGTAGCATAAACATTTTAACAATATTATTTTTCCAATCCATGAGCATGGAATGTTTTTCCATTTCTTTGTGTCTTCCTTAATTTCTTTCATAAGTGTTCTGTAGTTTTTAGAGTACAGATCCTTTACCTCTTTGGTTAGGTTTATTCCTAAGTGTCTTAAGGGTTCTGATGCAATTGCAGATGGGATCAATTCCTTAATTTCTCTTTCTTCTGTCTCATTGTTAGTGTATAGAAATGCCACTGATTTCTGTGCATTGATTTTATATCCTGCCACATTGCTGAATTGGTATGAGTTCTAGCTATTTTGGGGTGGAGTCTTTTGGGTTTTCCACATAAAGTATCGTGTCATCTGTGAAGAGTGAGAGTTTGACTTCTTCTTTGCTGAGTTGAATGACTATTATTTCTTTTTGTTGTCTGATTGCTGAGGCAAGTACTTCTAGTACTGTGTTGAACAACAGTGGTGAGAGTGGACATCCCTGTTGTGTTCCTGACCTTAGGAGAAAAGCTCTCAGTTTTTTCCCACTGAGAATAATACTCTCTGTGTGATTTTTATAGATGGCTTTTGTGATATTGAGGTATGGTCCCTCTATCCCTACACTGTGGAGAGTTTTAATCATGAAAGGATGCTGATTTTTTTCTTGATTTTCTTTTCTTTGGCAAAAACCTGCCAATTCTTTAATTCTTTGGTCTCTCCAGGTGACGGAATTTCAAATGTACCCATAGGTCCTAGATTAAGTCATACAATTTCAAACATATCTTCAGTTTCTAATGAATATTTGTCCAGCTACTTTTGTGACTAAAGGTATGATTGCCCTTAAAAATGTTTTAAAAAATAGAATTAGCTCTTCCTCTAGAAAGAGTTTTTCAAAAGACAGGGACATTTTTGGAGAGCTTAGGCTCACTTAAATTGTTAGAACTGCCAGAAAAGTTGGCTCTTTTACCTTTTTGTAAGTTTTGGTCCTTCTGAAAATGTTCTCTTAACCATCAGAAGAAGCTAAAGTTGAATTTCCTCAAACCCGTGTTTGTCTTCTAACTGAGGAACTACAGAACATTTATTTTGTGAAAATTTCGGATTTCTGAAGAATGAATTCATCAATCTTCAGAGTTTAAGCCATGGTGATAATTATTCTAATTTTATGTTGTTTATGTCTGAGCCACTCAACTGAGTAAGTGTTCATGCCCCTCAGTGAGACCCGGCACATCATTGCACAGCTGATTGATTTATTTCTCACCTAGTTCTATGAAGTAACAGTTCTCCCAAGCCACCTCCTGAATAGGTCCTTGGATCCTGAGTTAAAACCCATTCATTTCCTGACTTTGCTTTCTCTGCTGATACTTCTACCTCTAAGTTACTATTGCAAATGACCTGATCATTAAGTCAGGTCCTCTTTCCAAATATAGCCTAGATCTGAGATGTCAAACAGCTGGCACACAGGATGCTGCACCTATGTTCTTTGCCCAAAGGACACACTACTGTGGGATCCCTGCACTCTTTCCAGATGACCTCAGACCCAAACTGTGTATCTGTCTCAACACAGCATGCAAGGAAGCCACTCTAAATAGCATGGAAATGGCACAGAAAATAATTCTAGTTTGCCAAGCCAGACCGAGATGATGCTGTATTTTGAACAGGATGAACTCGACCTGCCAAACTTGAGCTGAGTTTTCAAACCTGAAGCTTCATACCAAGGTCAATGTCTGGTCAACTTTTTGATCAGTACTAGGGGACAGTCACCCCACTTTCCAACTCATACTTGTTTCTTTTGGTTCTACATAGATTCTCAGGTAAATTATATATAATCTACCTTATACTTACAGCTGTCCTTTTTGTGTATATGGTGTGCACTTAGGTTTCTGGTACCCTTGGATGATATTTTATATATCATAAATAGAGATTATGTCCATGGTGGAGATATCATATCTGGAGGACCTGAAAGCTTGGGTTGGCAGTTGAAATGATTGGCTTTACCTGGAATTGTTGAAGAATGAGAGGCTTGTTCTCTGGTATGCCATTCCTATTGGGATAGATGTTTCCTTTTTATAGGACAATTCTTTTCTAAATAATTTATAAACAGAATCTGGGAGTGCAGAAGTGTGACACAAATAACACTTAAGTTGTAAATTTTACTTTTACTTCTGTTCTCTGAGCTGTTATAAATTATACAGTAAAAATAATACATGGTATTTACTGACCATAAGTAGCAGAAGCTATAATAAGGGCTTTGCATACATTATCTTATTTAATCCTCACAGATGCAATGAGATGGGTTAACCATCATTTTACAAATGAGGTTGTGGGTCTCAGAGACATTAAATAAATTGCCCAAGAACACAGACCCAATAGTGGCCCTGCTCAGATTTTAATTGTGGGTTTTCTTTCTTCCAAGACTAAGCTCTCCACTTACTTGTTTCTGATGTAGCAACTCTCTTCACGTTTGCTGTCTTACAGTGGATATCCTGGTCTAGGTAGAAAACATGTTTTCTATTGCCGTATTCTTGCGATAGCTGTCACAGAGTCCATTTGTCTTCATAATTAGACAGGGCTGAGGGAGCAAGAGGCTTTTGATTTCAGCAGAAACTCTTGACTATTTGAAGACGTCTTGAGATTCTGTTTCCCTGGCTTTGAAAGAGATGCTTTCTTACATCTCTTAACAATTGTTGACAAATTAAAAACTGTTTTATCTGCCCTGTGTGGGCAAATTCAGACTTCACCTTCTAGTTCCTTCTGATCTGACTGGGACATTCAGTGCAAAAACCCATATAAGTAAGCCAAGCAACTCTAGAAACAGGCTACACAAGATCTTACAAAATTTTAATCTTATTATAAATCTCATATTGCATTCACAGGACTCCAGAACAGTGCTTCATGAGATAATATCCTGGGTTTGGCAATCATTTTTGGTAATAGGGATATATTCCAGTACACAAGAATCACATTAGAAAATAAAACTAGTACTTAAAAAAATGTTTGTTTTATTACTTTATTTTAATCAAAAAAATTAACTAATTTTAAACATTAGTTAAAATGTAATTTGTAAGCTCAATGATATGGCTTAGAGGAAAATACAACTTTGTAAAACAGAAGTATCTTAACCATTGGAAAAAAATCTGATTTATTTATTTTTAAAATTTATTTATTTTTAAAAAAATTTTTATTATGTTCAATTAGCCAGCATGTAGTACATCATTAGTTTTTGATGTAGTGTTCAATGATTCATTAGCTGCATATAATACCCAGTGCTCATCACCACAGAAAAAAATCTGATTTAAACAATAATTTGAAACTCCAAAATAACAAGTATTTTGAAATATAATTGTCCATGAACCAGTAGAAGAACAAAGAGGATATATTTACCCCCAATGTGATCTAAGATATTATAATTTACTTTTCAAATATAATAATTGAACCAATACATATATGAGAGTATTTATGTTTTCACTATGAAAATGTAAAAAATATTTTTATTAACTATGATTTTGTAAGTTAACTTGAAGTGCTATCCATACTGGCAGTGGCTTAAAATTAATAGTTAATTGTAGTATCATTTGAAAATAGACCAATTGTAACCTCTTACCAACTTTTACCTTGTATTTTAAAAGATTAAAAATACATTATTTGATATGAGTCTCAGAACAACAGGGTAGAATATTATTTGCATTTTATATTGCTTTTTTTCTGTCATAATTCTCTCACAACATTTTTAAGCCAGGTTTTATAATATGTGTATTCAATGATTTTCCTGGAAGAAGTTTTGATAGTAAGTATCAATATTAAACAATTAGAAGAAATTCATAAAAAACTAAGAAAAACAAGAACAAAATTAGCCTTCTTATCACTCTTATGGCACACATTTTATTATAAAATCTTATTTATTATACATTTATTTCCTGTATCATCTTGCATGACATGGAAATCCATGAAGATAGGGTCCATCTTTACATCTTTGCTTTCTTAAGTTCTAAATAAACTCTATAAAATAAATATTTTATTATTTCTTTCCTTTATTCATGTTGAAGAAACTAAAGGAGGGACTTTCTAAAAAGGTAGTTGTAATTATGAAATGTCAGAGAAGACAAAATAAGAACAGAAAATATTTGGGGGAATTTGACAAGAGTATGGCTAATTTTGTTTTTTTTGCTTGTTTTGTTTTCTGTGGATCTTCTGCCTTCCAGTTATTAATGAAATATTGGAATTCTTGTATCAAAATCTTTTTCTTTGAGTTTCTCAGTCTCAAACTTGACTAAGTAAAAATGTAATTGTTTGGGTTTTAGGAGATAATTAAATAATACTTTTCTGTTTCCCTTGTCTTCAAAAGTAATTGAGATGTAAGTACAAGAGTCAGACATACGGAAAAAAATATTATGTATAAATATAACTGATAGGTCTTAGATTAGAGGATATGGCTCAGATGTGCAGCCCCAATGGGCTGAGGGCACCCTGTCTGAGGGGAGACATATCCAAAATAGAAAGATCCCAGAAGGGGTGAGACAAGTAATTTATAATTCCTCTTCCCTTCAGAAAGAGAGAGTCACATTAAGGGGACAGCCATAAGCCTGTCACTTCATGGACACACAAAACCAGAAGAATGTAATCATCCCTATCTTGATATAGCTGGTCATCATGTATCTCTCAAATGCTCCATGTGCCGAAGGTGAGAAACAACCTGACTAACCTCAGGTAGCACAGTTGATTCTACTTTCAAATTCAGTTTCTCAGCCCAGGGCCTTGTCATCCCCATCTGTACCCACATTTCTTTTCTTCACCACTTCTGCTTGGGGCAATCTAATGTCCTTGGGGCTTTATGTACTTTTCTTTCTTTCTTTCTTTCTTTATTTATTTGAGAGAGAGAATGAGATAGAGCATGAGAGAGGGGGTAAGGTCAGAGGACGAAGCAGACTCCCCGCCGAGCAGGGAGCCCGATGCGGGACTCGATCCCAGGACTCCAGGATCATGACCTGAGCCGAAGGCAGTCGCTTAACCGACTGAGCCACCCAGGCACCCTATGTACTTTTCTGATATCAGTAGAAAACTATCTGTCAAGAGTTCCTGTTAGCCTCAAGAGAGGCGTGACACAAGCTTTCAGGAAAATTTGTCCAAGACTTAAAAATAGGCCAAAGGAAGTCCTGGGTGTTCTTTTTGTAAAATGGTAGGCATTGTCATTATGTACACCTTAAATCAATTTCTATTGACTAGCCTCTTTTACAACTTAGAGTTGTCTATACCATAATAGGAAATTATATATATGCTACCTCTCCTTCAAGTATTTGCATTTGAGGTCTTATAGCCCGTCATGGAAAGAAAACCTTTCTTACATGTTAGGAGGACTTCAAGCATCAGCAGCCACATGAATGAGAGGTAAGAAAAGAAGTGGCAAAAGTCCCATACCCCTGTGCTCTGGCATGACTGCCCTTCTCAGTCAGGCTTGCCTCAGTCCCAGCACAGTGGGACAAGAAGACCAGCACAAGCGCCTGCCCACACCATGTCCCTAAAGCCTGGAGTTTTAAAAGTCAGCAGGCTTGGCTGGGATAGAGCCTGGAGGGCACTTCACTGCTCCTGGAGAGAAGGCAGGCAAACAGAGGTGGACAGTGGAGAAACACCTGAGACATAAAGGAGGAAGATTATTTGCTCTTCTTGGAGTGCTTCCCAGAGTGGCAGCATTCATAGAAATGCCTCTCCAGGGACAAAGAACCTGGCTGGCAACATTTCCCTTCCCTGCCCCTCAGCATAAACACAGAGCCACTTGCAGTAAACAGCACAGTGCCAACACTGACTGCCTAACCTGCTTACAGGATGTGGACCCCTGCACTCTGGTGGACTGTCCTTCTTAGTCAAGCTCGGCTCAGTCCCAGCACAGTGGGCTCCTTCCCCAGAAGACCAGCACAAACCCCTGCTCACCATGTCTCCTGGCCAGAGAGTTCTATGGGGCTTCAGTTCTAGTGGAAGTGTATCAGGTCTCATTTAACAAGCATACCAGAGCACACCTAGTTAAAACTCACCACATTCAGGCCAAGGATCAAACACTGCACAGTGCAGGCAAGGAGAGCCTCTGCAGATGACTGGCCTAAAGGATAGAGCAGCCAAAACACAACAGGAGAGTGCACACAGCACATACCAGAGACACTCTCTGGGTACTTTATGACCTCTTCTTCATAAAGCCATTACTCTCAGGAGCAGGAAACACAGAGAAGAAGGCAGAGACTTAGACAAAATGCCAAGATGGGGGAATTCATCCCAAATGAAAGAATGAGATAAAGTCACGGCCAGAGATCTAAGCAAGACAGATATAAGTAACATGCCTGATGGAGAATTTAAAGCAACAATCATAAGGATGCTAGCTGGGCTTGAGAAAAGAATGGAAGACTACAGGGAGACCCTTACCACAGAGATAAAAGAGTTAAAATAGAATCAGTTGGGAATGAAAAAAATGCAATAATTGAGATTGGAAACAGGCTTGATGCAATGAACACAAGGCCAGAAGAAGTAGAGGAACAAAGAAGTGATACAGAAGACAGAATAATGGAAAATAATGAAGCTGAACAAAAGGCAGAAAGAAGAATTATGGAACATGAGAATAGACTTAGAGAACTCAGTGACTCCATCAAATGTAATAACATTTGTATTGTAGGAATGCCAGAAGAATAAGATAAAAGAGGACAGAAAATTTATTTGAGGAAATAATAGCTGAAAACTTCCTTAATTTGGGGAAGGAAACAGACTTCCAGATCCAGGAGGCACAGAGAACTCCCATCAAAATCAACAAAAGCAGGCCAACACCAAGACATATTATAATGAAATTTGCAAAATATAGTGATAAATAAAAAATCTTAAAAGCAGCAAGATGAAAGAAACCCTTAACTTAGAAGGAAAGACCCATAAGGCTAGCTGCAGATTCCCCAACAGAAACTTGGCAAGCTAGAAGAGAGTGGCATGATATATTCAAAGTGCTGAATGGGAAAAATCTGGAGCCAAGAATACTCTATCCAGCAAGGCTATCATTCAGAAAGAGGACAGATAAAGGGTTTCCTAGACAAATAAAAACTAAAGGAATTCATGCCCACTAAACCAGCCCTGCAAAAAATATTAAAAGGGACTCTTTGAGTGCAAAGGAAAGACCAAAAGTGACAAAGTCTAGAAAGGAATGGAGAAAATTTCCAGAAATGACTTAACAAATTATACAATGGCACTAAATACATATCTATCAATAATTACTTTGAATGTAAATCGACTAAACACTCCAATCAAAAGACATAGGGTGTCAGAATGGATAAAAAAATAAGACCCATCTATATGTTGCCTACAAGAGATTCATTTTAGACCTAAGGACACCTGAAGATTGAAAGTGAGGGGATAGAGAAATATTCATCATGCAAATGGATGTCAAAAGAAAGCTGGAGTAGCAATACTTATATCAGACAAATGACACTTTAAACCAAAGACTGTAACAAAAGATGAAGAAGGGTACTTTATAATAATAAAAGGCACAATCCAACAAGCAGGTATAACAATTGTAAATATTTATGCACCCAAAATGGGATATATAAATCAATTAATAACAAACATAAAGGAACAAATAGCTAATAATACAATAATAGTAGGGGATTTTAACACTCCACTTGCATCAATTGTCCATCTAAACAGAAAGTCAGCAAGGAAACAATGACTTTGAATGACATACAAAACCAGATGGATTTAACAGATATATTCAGAACATTCCATCCTAAAACAGTAGACTGCACATTCTTTTCAAGTGCACATGGGACATTTTTCAGAATAGATCACATACTGGGTCACAAATCAGGCCTCAACAAGTACAAAAAGATTGAGATCATACCATACATATTTTCTGACTACAATGCTATGAAACTTTAAGTCAACCACAAGAAAAAATTTGGAAAGACCACAAATACATGAAGGTTAAACAACATGCTACTAAACAATGAATGGGTCAACTAGGAAATCAAAGAAGAAATTTAAAAAATACATGGAAACAAATGAAAATGAAAACACAATCATCCAAAACCTTTGGGATGCAGCAAAAGTGGTCCTAAGAAGTAAGTATATAACAATACAGGCCTACCTTAGGAAGCAAGAAAAATCTTGAATAAACAACCTCACCTTACACCCAAAGGAGCTAGAAAAAGAAAAACAAATGAAGCCTAGAGCCATCAGAAGGAAGGAAATAATAAAGATTAGAACAGAAATAAATGATATAGAAACTAAAAAAAACCAACAACAATAGAACAGATCGATGGAACCAGGAGCTGGTTCTTCGAAAAAATAAATAAAATTGATAAAGCCCTAGCCAGACTTATCAAAAAGAAAAGAGAAAGGACCTAAATAAGTAAAATCACAAATGAGAGAGGAAGAATAACAACATACACCACAGATAAACAATTATAAGAGAATATTATGAAAAACTATTTGCCAACAAATTGGACAACATGGAGAAGCAGATAAATTCCTAAAAAGATACAAACTACCAAAACTGAAACAGGAATAAATAGATAATCTGTACAGACCCATAACTAGCAAAGAAATTGAATCAATAATCAAAAATCTCCCAACAAACAAAAGTTCAGAGCCAGATGGCTTCATAGGTGAATTCTACCAAATTTTTAAAGAAAAATTAATACCTATTCTTCTCAAAACTATTCTAAAAATAGAAAAGGAAGGAAAACTTCCAAATTCAATCTTTGAAGCCAGCATTACCCTGATACTAAAAACAGATAAAGACTCCAATAAAAAGGAAAATTACAGGCCAATATCCTTGATGAACATGGATGCAAAAATTCTCCATAAGATACTAGCAAACCAAATCCAACAGTACTTTAAAACAATCATTCACTATGATCAATTGGGACTTATTCCTGGGCTCCAAGTGTGGTTCAGTATTTGCAAATCAATCAATATGACACCACATCAATAAAAGAAAGGATAAGAACCGTATAATCCTTTCAATAGATGCAGAAAAAGCATTTGACAAAGTACAACATCCATCCATGATAAAAACCCTCAACAAAGGAGGGTTAGAGGGAACATACCTCAACATAATAAAGTCCATATATGAAAAACCCACAGCTAATATCATCCTCAATGGGGAGAAACTAAGAGCTTTTCCTCTATGATTGGGAACAAGATGAGAATGTCCACTCTCACCACTGTTATTTAACATAGCATTGGAAGTTCTAGCCATAGTAATCAGACAACAAAAAGAAATAAAAGGCATCCAAATTAGCAGGAAGAAGTAAAACTTTCACTATTTTCAGATGACATGATACTCTAGAAAACCCAAAGACTCCACCAAGAAATTGACAGAACTGATAAAATGAATTCAGTAAAATCACAGGATACAAAATCAAAGTGCAGAAATCTGTTGCATTTCTATAAACCAATAATGAAGCAACAGAAAAGAGAAATCAAGCAATCAATCCCATTTACAACTGCCCCAAAAGCTATAAGATACCTGGAATAAACCTAACTAAAGAGGTAAAAGATCTGTATTCTGAAAACTATAAAACACTGATGAAAGAAATGGAAGATGACACCAAGAATGGGAAAACAGTCCATGCTCATGGATTGGAAGAACAAATATTGTTAAAATGTCTATATTACCCAAGCAATCTACGCATTTAATGAAATCCCTATCAAAACATCACCAGCATTTTTCACAGAACTGGAACAAACAACTCTAAGATTTGTATGGAACCAAAAAAGACCCCCAGTAGACAAACCAACCTTGGAAAAGCAAAGCAAAGCTAGAGGCATCATAATTCCAGACTTCAGGTTATAATACAAAGCTGTAGTGATCAAGACAGTATGGTACTGGCATGAAGATAGACACATAGATCAATGGAACAGAACAGAAAACCCAGAGATGGGCCCACAACTATATGGTCAACTAATCTCAACAAAGCAGGAAAGAATATTCAATTTAAAAAAAGACAGCCTCTTTAACAAATGATGTTGGGAAAACTGGACAGCAAAATGCAAAAAAATGAAACTAGATCACTTTCTTACACCATACACAAAAATAAATTCAAAATGGATTAAAGACCTAAATGTGAGATGGGAATCCATCAGAATCCTAGAGGAGAACACAGGCAGTAATCTCTTTGACACTGGCCCTAGTAACTTCTTACTGGATATGTCTCCTGAGGCAAGGGAAATAAAAGCAAAAATGAATGATTGGGACTTCAATTAAAAGCTTTTGCACAGAGAAGGAAATAATCAACAAAACTAAAAGGCAACCTACAGAATGGGAGAAGATATTTGCAAATGACATATCTGATAAAGGGTTAGTATTCAAAATATATAAAGAACTTATAAAAACACCCAAATAACAAATAATCCAATTAACAAATGGGCAGAAGACATGAATAGACATTTTTCCAAAGAAGACATCCAGATGGCCAACAGACATATGAAATAATGTTTAACATCACTCATCATTAGGGAAATACAAATCGAAACTACAATGAGATATCACCTCACACCTGTCAGAATGGCTAAAATCAATAACACACAAAACAACAGGTATTGGTAAGAATGTGGAGAAAGGGGAACCTTCTTACACTGTTGATGGGAATGCAAACTGGCGCAGCCACTCTGGAAAACAGTATGGAGATTCCTCAAAAAGTTAAAAATAGAATTGCCCTATAATCTAGCAATTGCACTATTAGCTATTTACCCAAAGAATAAAAAATACTAATTTGAAGGAATACATGCACCCTGATATTTATAGCAGCATTATCTATAATAGCCAAAATATGAAAGGAGTCCAAATGTCGATCAACAGATGAATGGATAAAGAAGAAGTGGTATACATATATACAATGGAATATTACTCAGCCATAAAAAAGAATGAAACCTTGGCTTTGCAACGACATGGCTGGAGCTAGAGGATATTATGCTAAGGGAAATAAGTCAGTCAGAGAAAGACAAATACCATATGATTTCACTTGTATGTGGAACTTAAGAAACAAAACAAATGATTATAGGGGAAAAAGAGAGGTAAACCAAGAAACAGACTCAACTATGGAGAACAAACAGATGGTTACCAGAGGGGAGGTGGATGGGAGGATGGGTTAAATAGGTGATGGGGATGAAGGAGTGCACTTGTGATGAGCACTGGATGTTGTATGGAAGTATTGAATCACTAAATTGTACACCTGAAATTAATATTACACTCTATGTTAACTAACTGGAATTTTAAAAAAAAACTTAAAAAAAAAGAAATGGCTAGTCCTCTAAAACCACAGAACCTCCCCATTGCCATGCAAAAAGCCACATCTAGGGAAGAAAAATCATAAAATGCCTTGAAGATTTTATCCTTAATATATACTTTATTTTATTTATTTATTTATTTATTTATTTATTAAGATTTTATTTATTTATTTGACAGAGAGAGAGACAGCGAGAGAGGGAACACAAGCAGGGGGAGCAGGAGAGGGAGAAGCAGGCTTCCCGCCAAGCAGGGAGCCCGACGCGGGGCTTGATCCCAGGACCCCGGGACCATGACCTGAGCCGAAGGCAGATGCTTAACCAACTGAGCCACCCAGGCGCCCCCTTAATATATACTTTTTTAAAAAAATCTGTATCTTATGCTCTTCCTTCTTTGGAAAGTCCTTCCTATTCTCTTTTTTTATTTTTTATTTATTTATTTTTATTATGTTAATCACCATACATTACATCATTAGTTTTTGATGTAGTGTTCCATGATTCATTGTTTGCATATAACATATACTTTCTTTCTGCAAAATTGACAATATGTCTAACAGAAATGATTTTACTTAGTGCTAAAGAGCAAAAACCAATTTGTAGGAAACTGGTAGTAATGTAAGTGATTCTTGTCCATAACAATGCAAATGAATTTTGCCCAATAGAATTGTAGCTGATTTCTACCTTATAGAAAAGATAACTCCAATCATTGTTTTTTATGGTCCAATAGGTTAATAATCAATCCTGCATCTACTAGCAAATTCAGTTCAGCATTTCCAACTGCCTATGTATTACTCTTCAAATTCTATTCTGAACAGATTTTAACAACTTCCTGGTTCTCTCCTTAATTAATAAGTTGAATAAGCTTATTAATGTTCATTTTACATTTGCATGAGACTCATGATTTTATTTTTTTAACCTTTATACTTTAGCAGTCCTATGTGATCTTGGGGATATGACTCTATCTTTGCTACCATTCCATGCTGACATCCATGGCTTTTCTAGCTGGTCCTCTGTTCTCCTGTCAGAGGCAGGGCATGGTGATAGCTCCCGGACTCGGGTAAGGGAGGAACACTCAGTGTTTCCCTTTGCTTTGGCTCTTCTCCTCTCTTGCTGATATGGCTCATCCTCTTAGACTCAGATCCATCACCTGACCCCAGCTTGACTGCCTACCCTTAAGTCTCTTCTTTGGAGTTCCCTGCCCTTCATCATGAGGACTGACTGCCGAGTCTCCTGTAAGTCCTCAGCTACTTCTTTCCCACCTTGGGCACCAAAAGGGTCTTTTTATCTCCTCTATGTTTACAGGGAGTTAAGCCCCGTGGGCTATTGCATGCTTAGACACACTGTACTATCATAAATACTCTACTGCTTCCATCCACCCTGGTATGCCTAGTGACACTCCACAAGGGCTTTTTCCTTCCAGAATTCCAAACTGGAAATGGTATATAACCCTCTTCTAACTTTTGAATTTCCAAATATATCTATAGGAGTTTCTCTCTCCTCCTCCTGTGGCTTCAAACTTAAAATGTGGTGGGCAAAAAAGGAGGGCCCCACACTAAGATCACTACGATCCAAGTTTCTTTTTTTTTTTTTTAAAGATTTTATTTATTTATTTGTCAGAGAGTGAGGGAGAGAGAGAACAAGCAGGGGGAATGGGAGGCAGAGGGATAAGCAGGCTCCCTGCCGAGCAAGGAGCCTGATGTGGGGCTCGATCCCAGGACCCTGGGATCATGACCTGAACCAAAGGCAGACGCTTAACAACTGAGCCACCCAGGTGTCGCAAGACCCAAGTTTCTTGATCTTTTCCCCAAACTCTTTCCAAACTCCTCCCTGCTATCTAGAAAGTGTCCTTAGGAGGTGGGAAAACTCTTCTCCAGTCTTACAGCCAGAATCCTTTTCCACCCTGTGATCCAAGGCATGGGACGTTCTATTCCTTATACCAGTCAGGTTTTGCTCTTAAAAGCAAACCTAAAAACCTCTTCTTTTTCAAGATCCTGGCATTTACAAATCAAACATTCTTTGGATTTTATAATGTTTATCTGTTATGAACCTAGCTGTTATTTGAAAGTTCAAAGCCAAACAGGATTTTGTTTCAGGATGGTTTGCACCTCCCCTCTTCTTTCCTCCCATTACCTCTTCCACACATGCTCAGAGCAGTGAATGATGCTCTCTACGACAGGATTGTTGCTGGACAACTTGGAATAGCTAGGAAGTCATGAGAATAAAAAACATACCAGCTAATATTTCAAGTACTTCTGCATGCATCATTACTTTTCAAGATTTGAGATAACATGAATGCAGTTTCTTCCAATTGTTGCTTTAAATGCATCTCAAACATATCCTTTTGAACTTGACGTGAGTTGTATGAAAACTCTGCCAATATGTGTCATACAAGAAAATGAAGTCTTCTGCCTGGTCCCCCACCCTTCTTTGCGTTTTGATCCACATGCCTGAGAGTATTAATGTTCTTACTGCAAATAATAAACTGAACTCTCTCAAAGGATAAAATTTAAAAATAATCCTATCTTAAGATGTCTAATGAAATGAATGAAGAGTACAAGCTCTTATAAATGAGGTTACACTCTTATAAATGAGGTTTCTTGTTAAGAACCACAGAAAGGCTTCTCTTTTAGAAGTGTTTTAGATATTCTAATATATTTTATGAGGTAGCTTAACCCAGTGGATAGCAGCCTTTCTCCACCCCCAAAGCACCAAGAGACCTGACGTTTACCCGTTAGTAGCAATTGCTTTAGGACAGTGATTTCCTTGGAAAGGAAAAGTGAGCTGGCATAGCAGAAATCCTAGGGAACTGTAGAAAGAGAGACAGTATGGCGAGGTCTTGGAAGTTTGAAAATGACTCTGAAATATTTCTGAAACTACTCCCGCACACTTCACTGAAGAAGAAATCTGTTCTCCCAAGATATGCAATTTCAAAGGAGTATTCTCAACCCTTCATCTTGGGCTAAGCAAAACACCAAAAACACTCAAAGCCTGTACTGCAGGCTTTCAGGAAATTTACTTTTAATTAAAAGCAACCCGACATTTAAAAAAAAACACAAAAAATGAATATCCCCCCTTTCCCCTGACATTTGAAATTCCCAACAGAATCTTTCCTGAAGCATTTAAATAAACATCCAACATATGAGAGTTCTTTATTTGGGGAGGTTTTAATAAATCTGAAGCACAGAACAAACCGGAGTAAAGATATATTTACTAATCTATTGCTATTCATTTTGTTTCTCTTTCTTCTACTCCCCCCGCCCCCCGCCCCCCGCCCCATAGCTAGTGTCTTATGGAGGTACTATTCTGATTAAAGACTCTATTTTAATTAAGTATGTTTTTAATTTTTTTATGAAGCAGGAAAATTCCTTCAGAGGTCAGACAAGGTAACATTTATTCAAGGTATAGAATAGTAGGAAGCAAGGGAATTTGTATTTAGATAATTAAATCCATGTTTTCCATAGACATATACACATGAAAGTAAAAAACCCAGAGTGTTCTGGTCAAATAAGACAAGGGTACAGAGTATCAATTCCACCCTCGTTATAGCATGCACTCAAAAACAGAAATCCTAATGCTTCTGAATTTGGCCACTGGCAGAACAGCTCTTACTTCTTTTATATCCCTCTCTCCAAGTGCTACCAGTGCTATTTCTTAAAATTCAGCCGTGAGCTCATTCAGTTATAATGGTCCCCTGGGCTTTGTGCTGTGAATATTTTGGCTCAATTCCTTCTGTTCCTGCAATAAAGAACTCATCTGCACAATATAAACTTTCATTTACCATGTCTCTATACATTTTGCCTGATGATTAAACAAACTGGAAATTCTCATTTCTTATTGTAATGTCATTATTTAAAAAATTCTCTCTCCCTTCTCTGTTTCTTAATACGTAGGAGCTTTGCTATTTGATGTCAGGCCTCCTATCATAGTAGCAGTTCATGAACTTTCAATTAATCTCAAATGATCACTCAGTAAGTTTATTGATTGGCTGCTGCAGGATTTCAACAAAAGTTGCATGATTCAGTGTCCTCTTCAAGTGCTGCTTATTCCTGTCCCCTTGTCTTCAAACACATTGGTCTTGTGAGAGTGCTGCCCTAACTGGGAAAGAATTTGAAATGGTTGTTATGAAAGAAGGAGAAGATTTTATTTTGATTTATCTATTGAAATGTTCTTTAAACTTTTTTTCCTTTTGGAATTTTCTCACATGGTATTATTTCATTTACTGTGTGTGTCATTTGCTTCCTGACTGACTGGCTACCTTCAATTTTAGATCCTTCTTTGGATCAGTGGAGAAATTTTTTTCTTTTTTAAGAAATTGAATTTTAGCTCAGTTTGAGTAGCCTGCCCTTTTAAGAATTACTAGATATCTAAAAGGTTTGAACTTTCTCCTAACTTATCTCTTGGCATCACCAACCAGTTAGCTAATTATACCTGGTTTTTTATTCAGAGAGATCTTCTTTGAATACTGGTTCTTGTTGAACGATTTTTTAACAAGACCTTAAACTCTGTCTAAAATAGAGATGCTAATACCAATTTCATAAAAATTGTAGAAAGACCTTGCATTATGCCAGAACAGGGTGGTGCTTTTTTTTTTTTTTTAAGATTTTATTTACTTATTTGAGAGAGAGAGAGAGCATGAGAGGGAGGAGGGTCAGAGGGAGAAGCAGACTCCCTGCTGAGCAGGGAGCCCAATGCGGGACTCAATCCTGGGACTCCAGGATCATGACCTGAGCCAAAGACAGTTGCTTAACCAACTGAGCCACCCAGGCACCCAGGAGGATGGTGCTTTCAGTAGAAGAATGTGTCCTTCCAATTCTTTACTTTAAAATAAGGTCAAAACCCTTCCCATCCTCATTGTTTGTATCAGTCAGCATCAGTCAGGTTATGCTAAAGCAACAAATAACCTCCAAATCTTAAGGGATAAAAACAATCCCAATTTATTTTTATTCCTACTACTGTTTGTCATGGATAGTTGAAGACTTACTCCATGTGTTCCTCATTCAGGGACCCAGATGGTAAGAGCTCTGTGATCTGGAATGTCACTGCAGCAAAGAGAAGGAGGGAAGATGAATACACACAAGTCTTACATAATTTTGCCCAGAAGCAACACACATCACTTTCATTGATAATTTATTGACTGTAGCTAGCCACGTGGTTAGCCATGCCTAACCTAAGAGATAAAACAGTGAGATTTCTGCATGCCCAGAAAAGAAAAACGAGCCACATAAATTGTAGAGCTCCATTAATGTCTATCATCAATTATTTCACCTTTCTGAGCTCAAAAATAAGATCTCCCTTTACTGGAATTTTTGTACTCTTGATACTATGAATGTTTAGATCATAAATGACATAAAATGGAGCCACAGTGCATAAATCTTTAATATTTTTCTTTTGAAACTACTTGAGAGGATGAAAAGTAGAAAGTTGGCACTTGTCTATGCAGATAGCCTTCTAGATATTTGGGGTGCTCACTCATAGCACTTTCTTCTTTCAGAGGGAAAGAGGAGATGGAGAGTAAGAAAACCAAAATAGGTTCTAGAAAGTGCCATTGAAAATATCTAATTTTTTTTCTTAATCACAAAAGCAATACATTGAAGGCACATAGACAAACACCTCAATATGTGTAAGCTGGCACCTTATGTGGTTCATTCTATGCATTCTATGGGATTATTTTCAAAGAAGATCAATCTATCAGTCAAAATTAAACAGAAATTTTGATTTTGTCTCTGCAACTTAAAAAACAATGAAAAAGTCTAATTCAAACTGTATAGGAACATTTCTCCTTCTCCCAAATTATTATACACTCAGCTGCTCTTGAAAACCCTGAACTTAGCCCATGAAACCTTTCTTTCTCTTTTCTCTACACTCCATCTTCATTATGTACATTATCGTAATATCTTTAGTTTTCTTTTCTTTTCAAATTCCACAACAATTAAAAAATAAAAAACTCCTATAACTGACCAGTGTGTTAGGGTAGAATAAGCTATGACCTATGGTAACACAAAAACCCTGACATCTGGGGAGCCTGGGTGGCTCAGTTGGTTAAGCATCTGCCTTCAGCTCAGGTCATGATCTCAGGGTCCTGGGATCAAGCCCCATGTTGGGCTCCCTGCTCAGTGGGGAGCCTGCTTCTCCCTCTCCCTCTGCCTGCTTCTCTGCCTACTTGTGCTCTCTATCTCTCTGTCAAAAAAATAAATGAAATCTTTAAAAAAAAAAACCCTAACATCTCAGTGCCTTCACACAAACGTGTATTTCTTGCTGATGCAAAGTTCAATGCATGCTGGGCAGCATTCCTCCAAGCAGTAACACAAAAGTCTAGGCTTCTTCCATCAAGGGGTTTCTTGGCATCTTCCACTTCCAGATGCATTCTCAGCTGGGCCTTCTACTGACAATGAATACATTTCAAAAACAGAAATTTAAAGTTTTGTACAATAATAGATGACCAAAACAACCCAATCATGGTGTGACTGTGAAGGAATTTATGTGTATTCATAGTTTATATTGCTATAAATGTGAGAAGGAAACTTCATATCAACCACTGAACATTGTGGTTTTGCATAAGAAAAGCACATGCACATCATTTCTTGGAATATGTATTAACCCAAGCATCTTAACTCTGGTAATGTCCAATAATGGCCATTAGTCTCATTAATACTTCTCCAAAATGATTCCAGCTGTGTTATTCCCACATAAAGAATACCACACTTCCAAGGGGGCCTGGGTGGCTCAGTTGGCTACGCATCTGACTCTTGATTTCGGCTCAGGTCATGGGATCTCAAGGTTGTGAGATTGAGCCCTGCATTGGGCTCTGTGCTGGTTGTGGAGCCTGCTAGATTCTCTCTCTCCCTCTCCCTCTGCCCCTCCAAAAAAAAAAAAAAAAGAATACCACAGTTCCAGCTATCTTGTCATTTGTTTAATTGGATTCATCAATCTTTATTTAGACCCTCTGTTCTTGACACTGGAGAATATAAAAGACAGTAGTGTTGTCCTATTTCTCTAACAATTAAGAGAAACAGCATATCAATCTAGTGCAATTAGGGAATAGCACTTTATACAATAAGCAATTTTTAAAATTTGTGCAGTGGGTAATAAGCAATTTGTATATAAATAAATGTGTAATAGTAATAGTAAAAATAGTAATTACATTTGTCTGAATTGTAGCTAAAGACTTGGGATGTGGAACAAAAGAGATGAGATTAGGAGGGTAGAACTGAAGGAGGCAAAGAGAGCTTTCTAGTTAGAACACCGTGCAAGAAATATCAACTTTAGGGGACATTTTTATACTTGGAGATGAAGCTTGTTATGTTTATTTTAGTTACATCTTTTCTAAAACTCCTTATGTAATGAAAAATGTAGCCAATTTAGCTTAGTGGTTAAAAAAGAGGGAAAAAGATTCCTCCAAGTTTCATATTTAAAATGATTGGCCTGGTGGCTCAGTCGGTTGGGAGTCCAACTCTTGGTTTTGGCTCAGGTCATGATCTTATATGTGGTGAGATCAAGCCCTGCGTGGGCCTGAGCATGGAGTCTGCTTGGAGATTCTCTCTCCCTCTGCACTGCCCTATGAGCTCCCCCACCCCCAGCTCATGCACTCTCTTTCAAATAAGTGAATAAATCTTTAAAACAAACAAACAAACAAACAATAAATAGCCTGAAATGTTAACAACAGTTATTCCCCTCCTAAAATTTCTAAAACCTTGGTAGGCATTTTGTCCCCACCACTCTTGTCATGTTCTACTCAACTTTGACTGATTTGGGGACACTCAGGGATATTCTATAAACTAATGCTTCTCTTTCAGCTCCCAACTTTTCACTTCCTTTTATCATTCATTAATTCAATAAATGTTCAGTGAGCATCTATTCAGTCCTGGCCTTTTATGTGAACTGTACTGATTGTGCTTGAGTCTGTCAACTCTAATAAATTATTTTCAAGAGGAATTCATGGATTAAGTATATGCATTAATTATAGCATCTTTGCAATTTTTTTCTGAATAGAATATTGCTTTTTCTTAGTACATTGCCCACTGGTCATAACCCAGGGCAATCTCAGGCAAACCATTAACCCTCCAGACGTCTATGAGTATTGACTACTTTATCTGAAACTGAGGTGGACTTTCTAGATCAAACATGCAGGGATTTGTTTCCAAAGAATATTGTGTAAATTGGATTTTGGAAAATTAAATAATTTAAATCAAATACATAAATTACATTTGGAGAATTCTGTTATAAATCTTATTGTGAAATGAATTCTCTGTATTATAAAAGAATTGTTCTTTATTTTTATCAAACTTTTGGTTTTTTTACTTCTAGGCAAGGGCAAGGAATTATGATGATGAATGTAAGCAGGGAAGTAGAAAAGTTACCAAGATGCAAAGTCAGTGAAAGACATAGACATCAGAATTTAGCCCCAGGGTTAAAACTACATAATAGCCAAGGGAACTTTGTTAACGATTTATCCAGAAAAGTTTTACTGATACTTACCATGTTCAAAACACGATGTGGTGTATATATACAATGGAATATTATGCAGCCATCAAAAGGAATGAAATCTTGCCATTTGCAACAACGTGGATGGAACTGGAGGGTATTATGCTGAGCGAAATAAGTCAATCAGAGAAAGACATGTATCATATGACCTCACTGATATGAGGAATTCTTAATCTCAGGAAACAAACTGAGGGTTGCTGGAGTGGTGGGGAGTAGGAGGGATGGGATGGCTGGGTGATAGACATTGGGGAGGGTATGTACTATGGTGAGTGCTGTGAATTGTGTAAGACTGTTGAATCACAGACCTGTACCTCTGAAACAAATAATACATTATATGTTAAAAAAAAAAAAAGAAGAAGAAGAAGAAGATAGCAGGAAGGGAAAAAAGAAAGGGGGGAAATCGGAGGGGGAGACGAACCATGAGAGACTATGGACTCTGAGAAACAAACTGAGGGTTCTAGAGGGGAGGGGGGTGGGGGATGGGTTAGCCTGGTGTTGGGTATTAAAGAGGGCACGTATTGAATGGAGCACTGGGTGTTATATGCAAACAATGAATCATGGAACACTACATCAAAAACTAGTGATGTAATGTGTGGTGATTAACATAACATAATAAAATTTAAAAAAAAATAAAATAAATAAAACACTATGTAAGAAGCTGGGGGATATAGTAGGTCCAGCCATCAAGAAGCTTCCAGCTTGGGAGACAGACATTAAGTAGGGAAGAGAGAGAACAGGCAGTGGAAATCCTTGAGAAAGGAAAGGAGAAGGATTATTTGTGAGGAACAAAAAGAAAGCCAGTATGACTGTTGCTCTATATCAGGATAAGGCTGGAGAGGTAGGCAGGAGCAAATGATGCAGTCTCATGGGTCACATTAAAAAATATTGGGTTTGGGGGTCCCTGGGTGGCTCAGTCGGTTAAGTATCCAAGGTCATGAATTCAAGCCCTGCAATGGACTCCACACCCAGTGTGGAGCCTACATACAATGCTGCAATGCTGGGTGTGGAGCCTACATAAAATATATATGCAAGAAAGGGAAGAGGTTGAAGGAATTTTAATAAGGGAGACACATAATAATATATATGTCTTTAAAAAAGAGTACTCTGGCTTTGTGTGCAAATGGTTGGAGGAGGAAGAAAACAAGTGCAGAAACACCAGTTAGGAGAGCATTGCAGACAGACTCGTAGGATGGTGGCTAGGTTATGGTGAGGAAGAAGAAAGGTAGAGAATTCTGGTCTTGAGAATGACTTTGGGAGTGCTAGCCTAATGAAGCTCACATCTATGCAGGCTGGGATGAAGATTCTTCTTGGCCACCCATGCCAGGACCTAGCCCCAGGCATATGGGGTACAGAGCAGCAGAGCCAGGGGACAGGCTCATAGAAGCCTTCTGAATGGGCCACTTCCCTGACAAATGAGGGAGCTCAGCAGAACATGTGACTTCTTCACACCTCACAAATGATAAGAGGCGAAGTTAGAAAAATCCTGAATCCAATATGGTCTCCTGCCAACCATTGACTGTTATTTCTCCCTTAACCCTATCCACTTTACCAATCCTCCTCCTCCGTAGAACTGAGGTTATGGTACAGGTCCTAGATTCTAAATACAGATGGCCACCCCAACTTGTTCCTTCTTCCACTATATAGCTTGTTAAATTGTTGGTAACTTTTTAGTTCTACAGTTAATTTGGGAGAATTACTCCTGCAAATAATTCTATCGAGCCATGTTCAGGGTCAGAAAGTTGCCGTATAAAGCCAGGGCAAATTATTTTCTTTTTTTTCCCCAAGTTTTTATTTATTTATTTTAAGATTTTATTTATTTATTTGACAGAGAGAGACACAGCGAGAGAGGGAACACGAGCAGCGGGAGTGGGAGAGGGAGAAGCAGGCTTCCTGCGGAGCAGGGAGCCCGATGTGGGACTCGATCCCAGGACCCTGGGATCATGACCTGAGCTGAAGGCAGACGCTTAACGACTGAGCCACCCGGGCGCCCAATAGATTTTTTTTTAATATTTTATTTGTTTATTTGACAGAGAGAGACACAGTGAGAGAATGAACACAAGCAGGGGAAGTGGGAGAGGGAGAAGCAGGCTTCCCGCTGAGCAGGGAGCCCGATGCGGGCTGGATCCCAGGAGGATCATGACCTGAGCCAAACGCAGACGCTTAATGACTGAGCCACCCAGGTGCCCCTCAAGTTTTTATTTAAATTCCAGCTAGTTAACATACAGTGCTACACTAGTTTCAGGTGTAGAATTTAGTGACTCAACACCCACATACAGCACCCGGTGCTCATCACAAGTGCCCTCCTTAATCCCCATCACTCTTTCACCCATCGTCCCTCCCACCTCCCCTCTGGTAACCCTCAGTTTGTTCTCTGTAGTTAAGAGTCCATTTCTTGGTTTCCCTCTCTTTTTTTCCTCCTATGTCCCTTGTTTTGTTTCTTAAAATCCACATGTGAGTGAAATCATATGATATTTACCTTTCTCTGACTGACTTACTTCGCTTAGCATAATACTTTCTAGCTCTATCCACATCATTGCAAATGGCAAGATTTCATTCTTTTTGGTGGCTGAGTAATATTCCTTTATAGATATATACCACATCTTCTTTATCCATTTATCAGTCGATGGACACTTGGGCTCTTTCCATAATTTAGCTATTGTTGATGGCAAATAATTTTTCTTCTTTTAATTTTTTTTAAGATTTTATTTATTTATTTGAGAGAGAGAGAATGAGAGACAGAGAGCATGAGAGGGAGGAGGGTCAGAGGGAGAAGCAGACTCCCCGCTGAGCAGGGAGGCCAATGCGGGACTCGATCCCGGATCTCCAGGATCATGATCTGAGCCGAAGGCAGTCGCTTAACCAACTGAGCCACCCAGGTGCCCTGCAAATTATTTTTCTATGTGATATTTCTCCCTACTGCAGATGCTTTTTATTGCTTTATTAGGCCATAATTGCTGTGTGTGAGCAGACATAGATAAGGGGGAAAATATCTGTTGATTGTTCAGAAAGATTGTAATAACTTTCCCTTTTCTTCTGACACCCAAATTAGAATGTAAGGAAACAAACAATCAACTGGGAGAAAATGTAAAATGTAAAGGGAGAGTTAACTCTGGATCTCTTTTTGAGAGGAGATTAAATTACACAGAGTATAGTTTTGAAGTAAATAGACTTTTTATTCCATATAGAACCTGTTGTAGGAGAATTAATTTACTCCTTTTTAAGCTTAATTATTATGGACAGTATTTAGATGTAAGTATATGGTTAGATGTTTAGACTAGTGCAGTTTTTATGCTTTCTTATTACCAGATAATCATTCCAGATATCATTTGTTCTTTTTTTTTTTTTTAGAATTGCCAAATAAATTGAGTGCATTGGTTGAGAAAACATGTTGCAACTTATTTGATCCTATGACCAATTTAGGCAATTTGCCATTGGAATTGAATTCTAAATAAAGATGTATAAATGATTTATTTCACTAATTAAACAAGAATTCTGTTTCAATATCCAAGGACTTTTAGTTGAAGGCTTACTTCTATTTTTTGTACATGCAGTCACAGTTATGCCATACAAAGGCATCTGTCCCCAGGTGTAATAGAAGCACTGGGGAATGGGTGTGGGTCAGGTGAAGAGCCAAGAGTCCTGGGCTCTCGTCTTACCTCTGACTTAGGGGCAGTGTGACTTTGGCCCCTTACCCTGATAAGGCTGCTCCTTGGTTCTCTCTTATAAAAAGTTGCCTTTCCAATTCATAGTGTGGCAAAGGCCAAATCAATAATATTTTCAATTCAAGAAAAATACTATTGAACATGAGAAGTGCTGTGGAAAGGCATTAGCATGTAGGGTATAGTGTTGAGAGGGAAGGCAAAGTGGATGTTGTTAATGCTGCTAGAATGTCAGGTCAGAGTGCTGGTTTGAGAATTTAGAGCAGGCACATATTTATTAGAATAGTTTTTGTTTATTTTAATCAGCATTGAATCCACAGGGTATTCTGACTGTAAGAAAACAAATTTTTAGGCACACAGAAAGCAAAGTTATTTTATAATTTTCATTCAAAGACCTCAATCCTAAAGGAAAGGGGGCTCTTCATCACTCAGATCCACTGAGACAGTTTTCCTAAAGTGTATTTGAAAGAACAATAGTTCTTTTAAAAATTCTGCAAGATAAAATGTCCATGATCAAATAAATTTGAGATATTCAGAAAATCCGATGGCATTTTAAAAGTTCTCAGATACCCTATAATATATTCTTATAAGTATATAAAAATCAGTGTACTCATGAAGGTGTATTCATAATATTCACACGGATATAAAAAGATACTCATTATTTTCTGAATGTAGCTTTCTCCTGTCCCTCAATTTGCCCATCATTCCACTGCACCTCTCCTATTTCTCAGTCTTCCAACTGGAAAGCAAGGCCTGGGCAGAGCCCAAACAAACATTTATTAATGTTTGGTGTGGAAACCAAAAAACAGTTAACAAAAAACTAAGAAAATATGCAAATCAGTTTTTCTACAAACTGGCTTTTAATAAATTGCCATGCCTTTAGAAATAGGACCCATGAGTGCTCCTGCATGGCATGAGAGGGAGCCAGTCCCGGTGGTGAGCTGCAGTGGCTGAGACATGAGGTAACCCGATGGCAGAGGCTGGGAATGTGGGCAGCCAAAGCCAAGGGTCAGATGATGGATGAACTTGAGGTTCAGAGCATCTGAGTGCCAGTGAGAGCCATGGTGGTGACAAAGTTTGTCAGCAAGGATGCTAGAATCCCTCACCAAACAGAGAGGAGACACCCCAGATTCAATCAGCTACAGAACGTTAGCAGGAGAACCATCAAGGCCCCTATGGAGAGGCCAGGAGAGACTAATTAAACCTTAACCAGAAGCCAGTAGGTACTAGCAGAGAAGGAAGAGAGTCCTTTTTCCCCAAAGCCTAACACTTTGAACCCAAACATCATCATGGGAAGGAGGAGGAGGAGGGGATTCTTTGAGAAAATAGAATGATCCTTGATAGGAAATTTGAACTTTGAGTTAAAAGAATATTTACCTAAAAGGTGAGTTAATCCAATAAAACCAGAAAGTCCACCAGCATACTTATACTGGTGTTAGAGGAAAAGTAGCAACTTTAAGCTGCTTAATGCCTGGTGGGTAGTTCCTAGCACAGAGGCTCATACATGCCTAGAATAAATATTTGCTGACTTTTTCATAAACGAGCTCAAAATGTATTTCTAGATCTAGAAGGCAACCAATTACTTGTGTTCAGCCAGATTCTTTCTTAGCAATCAAGACAAATATTTTAAGACACTTATTGTTGCTTTCACACATGACACTTTTTGATGCAATGTTAGGCAATTCATTTTGACATTAAGTAAAGGACATTTCTTCCATATAGCAACCTTCACATTATAGACCAAACTGCCATATGGATTATCTGTAGATTAAAAATAAAACAGCAGGCATCCCTTATATAATAATACTTTAAACACCTAATAGAACTACTAGAGTAATTTCATGAATATGAAAAACTAAGGAGCCAAGAAGATTAGTATTTTTGTTCTTTTAAACAAATCTTTGAGGGGTCCCTGGGTGGCTCAGTCATTAAGCGTCTGCTTTCGGCTCAGGTCATGATCCCAGAGTCCTGGGATCAAGCCCGGCATCGGGCTCCCTGCTCCGCAGGAAGCCTGCTTCTCCCTCTCCCACTCCCCCTGCTTGTGTTCCCTCTCTCGCTGTCTGTCTCTGTCAAATAAATAAATAAAATCTTTTAAAAAATTTTTTAAAAATATTTGACAAAGGGATGTAAAACTCAGATGTTTAAATTGAGGTATAGTTGACACATAATGATACTTTAGTTTCAGGTGTACAACATAGTGATTCCACATGTCTATACATTATGCTATGCTCACCACAAGTGTAGACACCATCTATCACCATACAGTGCTATTACAGTATCAATGACGATATTCCCTATGCTGTGTCTTTTATTCCCTTATTCATTCTGTAACTGGAAGCCTGTACCTCTCACTCCCCCTCTCCCATTTTGTCTATCCTGTCATTCCCCACCCCTCTGGCAACCATCAGTTTGTTCTCTGTATTTATGGGTCTGGTCTCTGTATTATGGGTCTGTTCTTTTTGTTTGTTCATTTGTTTTGTTTTTTGGATTCCACATATAAGTGAAATCATATGGTATTTGTCTATGACTTATTTCACTTAGAATAGTACCCTCTAGGACCATCCATGTTGTCACAAATGGCAAGATCTCATTCTTTTTCATGGCCAAGTAGTGTTCCATTGTTTACATATATGTATATGTGTGTGTGTGTGTGTACCACATCATCTTTATCTATTCATCTATTGATGGACACTTAGGTTGCATCCATATCTTCACTTTTGTAAATAATGCTGCAATAAACCTAGGTGTGCATGTATCTTTTCAAATGAGCATTTTCATTTTCCTTGGGTAAACACCTACTAATGGAATTACTGGGTCATATGGTATTTCCATTTTTAATTTTTGCAAAACCTCCATACTGTTTTCCACAGTGGCTGCACCAATTTGCATTCTCATTAACAGTACATGAGCATCCTTGTTAACACTTGTTATTTCTTGTCATTTTGATTCTAGCCATTCTGACGGTATAAGGTGATATCTGATTGTAGTTTTGATTTCCATTTCCCTGAAGATTAGAGATGTTTGTGCATCTTTTCATGTGTCTGTTGGCCATCTATATGTCTTATTTGGAAAAATGTCTATTCAGGTCCTCAGCCCATTTTTAACTGAATTATTTGGGGTTTTTTGGTGTTGTGTTGTGTAAGTTCTTTATATATTTTGGATATTAACCCCTTATCAGATATATCATTTATGAATGTCTTCTCCCATTCAGTAGCTTTCTTTTGTTGCTGGTTTCTTTTGCTGTGCAAAAGCTTTTTATTTTGGTGTAGACCCAATAGTTTATTTTTCCTTTTGTTTCCCTTGCTTGAGGAGACGTATCTAGAAAAATGTTGCTAAAGCTAATGTCAAAGAGATTGTCGTCTATCCTTTCTTTTAGAAGTTTTATGGTTTCAAATCTCACATTTAAGTCTTTTATCCATTTTTAAATTTTTGCATATGGTATAAGAAAGTAGTCCAGTTTCATTCTTTTGCATGTAGCTGTTCAGTGTTCCCAGCACCATTTGTTGAAAAGACTGTCTTTTCCCCATTGTGTATTCTTGGCTCTGGTATTTTTTGTCCTTGACTAAAAAACAAAAGATGCATTTATTATGACTGTGTTTTTGCGTGTGAGTTCAATTTTCTAGTGAAGTTCACATCTCAATGGCAAGTTGTTAAGTGCTTCTCAATTGCTTAAGGATGTCCTCTTTCATCACTGGGATTTTTTACCATCTTAAAAATTTTCCTACCATGAATTGTTACCATGTGCTATTATTACCAAAGTAACTTTGCTAAACAGTTGTCTCTTGAAGTTTGCATTTGGTTATTTTTACCCTGTGTGTCTCAGCCATATCTGATTCCTCTCAAATCCCCAAATTTGCAACATTACCAATAGTAGTGTTCTTTCTGTACAATTGAAGCCAATCTGGAATTTCTAAAGCTTTTATCTGTCCAGCACACTAAAGGTGAAGATAGGGAATAACTGGGTTGGCATAACGCAAGTGATTCACAACCCTGGCTATACATTAGAATCACCTGGGAAACTTTTGAGACCTCAGATGATTATAATGTATGGCTGGGGTTGAAAACCATAGTCAAAATGGATCTACTCCAAGTAGAAATCTGTAAGACAGAATCACTGAGCTGCAAGGGGATAAAAATCTTTGTATCTTCCTTCCTTTGTGTACATCTTTTGCATTTTACTTCCTCCCTCTGCCCCACCAGAGAGTTGTTTTTGTTTTTTTTTTTTTCACTTGGTGTCCCTCTGTGTGGATGTTTTCTTTGGGGGCAGAGGAGAGAGCAATGGTGAAGAATGAAGGTATAAATGGTGGTGGGTGAGTGAGGACAATATCATGATAGCCAACTAGACTGAAGTCTTCATCTATCTACTTGACATCAGAGGATGATTTCAAAGTGAGAGGAAAGTGTGTGAATCTGAAAAGCCAAGGATAAAATAGAAAGACAAAGTAGTTGTGACCTAGAAGGTGGGGAAAGGCAGCCTAGGGTAGAAGAGGTCACCATGGTCCTGGAGTGTACTGGGGGAGCCTTTGAAGTGATTCTCTTTCAAAACCTCTGCATGGCCCTGAGCAGATCATTACTTGGAGCACTGCAACTAGGGGTAGAAAAACAACAGCTAGCTAGGGTTGTGGGTGTAAATAGGAGAGTTCCAGAGGTTTGACTGGAGAATGCAAATGAGTATCCACCCATCCCCCTCTGAAGGGAAAACCACCTCCCCTCTCTGACCACTTAAAGTCCCCAGGAGTGGATAAGCAGGGCCTATGCTTTGCTCTCCTGCCCTATTGTCAGCCCAAGTGGCTGATACCCCCAAAAGAAAATGAGCTCTCGGGAATAATAACCAGACATATGAGTAACACATATCCTTCATAAAAGAGATAACAAATGAATGTTTTATGCTAGAGGAGGCAGGACTAATAAAACAGACTGAACAAAATTTGAAATAAACATGATAAATTTCCTCCAAGAGATAAAAGAGAAACAGAAACATGCAGTTATAAGAAGAGCCAATTGGAAATAATGGGTATGAAACACAGTGTAGTAGACATAAAAAACTGAAAAGATGGGCTAAATATTAAAAAGAATATGATTCAAGTATACTTATGAGTTGGTCAAAGAGTTCTCCCAAAGGGCATCCACAGGAAAAAAGAGAATATATTTCCTTAAAAAAGAGTTAACAAACATGGTGAGGAAAGAAGAAGTTTGAAGATGTATATATTATAATATAGGAAATATGAGAAGAAATTAAGAGCCAAACATATCCAGAATCAAATAGGGTAGAAAAAGAAATGCCTCACATAAACAGATTATTATGGAATTTAGAAACATCCCAAAGAAGATTCTTAAAGCCTCCAGAGAAAAAGAGCAAAACACTTGTAAAGAAAACAAAATAAGATTAATATCAAACTTTGGAAGAAGAAGAGGAAAAAAAAGAAGATAATGGAGTAATATATCCTAGGTGCTGAAAAAGAAAACTTTGAACTTAGAATTTTGTATCCAGTTAAATAGTAATTTAAATGTGAAGTGCTATAAAGATATTCTTAGATACATAAGCCTCAGAAGGTCTTCCAAGCAAAGATAAAAGCATTTTTGTAGGAAGTATAGCAACAGCAGAAATAAATTAATCCAGGAAGAATCTGAGTAATATATGGGAAAGAGAAGATGATGAATAAATAATTTTGTGAAGATTAGCAGGAGCCACAGAGTATATTCATGACATCCAGAACTATCAATAAGACAGAGGGGTTGAGGGTAGGGAGAGGGTCCTAAATCACTTGTCTTCTTTGAGGGGAAGATAGAAGTATTAAGTTTAAGAAATTAATCTTCAAACAAGTAGAAGAAAATTTTATCCCTACAAAGGAAGGTAGAAAAGGAGAAAACACAGATAAATACAAAATAGAAAACAGTATGGAGAAATAGGTTCTGATATAATGGTAAAAATGCCAAGCACAAACAGTGTTTAAAAACACAGAGTGTTTCTGTTTGATGGCTGGATAATATTTGGTTGCATATATATATATATATATATATATACACCACATCTTCTTTATCCATTCATCAGCTGATGGACATTTCGGCTCTTTCCATAGTTTGGCTATTGTTGATAATGCTGCTATAAACATCAGGGTGCGTGTATGCCTTCAAATCAGTATTTTTGTATCCTTTGGGTAAATACCTAATAGTGCAATTGCTGGTTTATAGGGTAGTTCTATTTTTAAATTTTTGAGGAACCTTCATACTGTCTTGCAGGGTGGCTGTGCCAGTTTGCATTCCCACCAACAGTGTAAGATTGTTCCCATTTCTCCACATCCTCATCAACATCTGTGGTTTCCTGTGTTGTTAATTTTACCATTTGGACACGTGTGAGGTGGTATCTCATTGTGGTTTTGATTTGTATTTCCCTGATGATGAGTGATGTTGAGCATCTTTTCATGTGTCTGTGAGCCATATGAATGTCTTCTTTGGAAAAATGTCTATTCATATCTTCTGTCCATTTCTTAACTGGATTATTTATTTTTTGGGTGTTGAGTTTGATAAGTTCTTTATAGATCTTGGATACTAGCCCTGTATCCGGTATGTCATTTGCAACTATTCTCTCTCATTCTGTCAGTTGTCTTTTGGTTTTGTTGACTGTTTCCTTTGCTGTGCAGAACTTTTTATCTTGATAAAGTCCCAATAGTTCATTTTTGTTTTTGTTTCCCTTGTCTTTGGAGATGTGTCTAGCAAGAAGTTGCTGTGGCTGAGGTCGAAGAGGTTGCTGCCTGCGTTCTCCTCTAGGATTTTGATGGATTCCTGTCTCACATTTAGGTCTTTCATTCATTAATGGAATATTACTGAGCCATCAAAAAGAATGAAATTTTGCTATTTGCAATGACGTGGATGGAGCTAGAGTATATTATGCTAAGTGAAATAAGTCAGTCAGAGAAAGACAAATACCATATGATTTCACTCATATGTGAAATTTAAGAAAAAAAACCAGATGAACATAGGAGGAGGGAGAAAGGAGAGAGAGAGAGAGAAGGAAGAAAACCATAAGAAACTCTTAATGATAGAGAACAAACTGAGGGTTGATGGAGGCAAATGGGTGGGGGATGGGCTAAATGGGTGATGGGCATTAAGGAGGGCACTTGTAATGAGCACTGTGTGTTATATGTAAGTGATGAATCATTAAATTCTATTCCTGAAACCAATTTTACCATATAGGTTAACTAACTAGAATTTAAATAAGAACTTTAAATAAATAAATAAATAAATAAAACCCAGAGGGTTTCAGATCAGAAAAAATAAAGGACTAGCAGTAATAATGCATACTTAAAAGGTCACAGATCATTGGAATAAATAGATGGCAAAGACATCACAAAAATATGAGTAGTAATTTTGTGTCAGACAAAGTAAAATCCAAGAATTAAAAAATGATGAGAAACAAAGTTATTAAAAATGATTAAAAGGTTAAGAACTTACAAAATCATTAACATATTCTTAAAATACATAAGTCATTACTACTAGGAGAAAGAGATGAATCAGTAATTATAGTTAAGATTTCAACAAATTCCTCTTAGAAACTGATAAACAATCAGATGAAATATAATCAAAGACAAAATATTTGAATAATACATTGAGTTTGAACTAATAAATCTGTATAGGCATTGATACATTTGTGGTTGTTTTTGTGCACAAATGGAACCATTGCAAAGAAGAGATTTTTTGCTTGAGATTTAAGCTCTACTGGGAGCTCAGATTGGCTGAGCATAGCTGCCAGGAGTGTAAGAAGAGCAAGTATCCTTGTCTTTTTTTTTTCTTAAGTATCATTATCTTTTCATTTTTATAGCACAAGTTGACAAACACTAAGACTTAGGCAATGAGAACATTCTCATAAATAGAAAGAGGGTTTGGAAGTGGGTCGGCCACTACACATCCTGATAAAACTCGAATACACCAGGCCTAGACGGGTGAAGTCATTTGTCAAAGACACAAAGTAGTAGGTGACAGAATTGGATTTCGAGTCTGTTCTCTTTCTAGTATACTGTGTTGCCTCATACATAATATAATGATGATGTAAATGAATCAAAACCATTGAAAAGTCCCCCAAATCAAAATATGTTAGAATAAAAGCCATTATGATATTAGTTTCTAGTCCTCCCTCCCAATGCCTCCACGTTCCCCCTTGCTCTCATCTGAGATCCCACAAACACTCCTACTTACCTCTCTAATACCACTTTGCACTTTGCACATGACATTCTAAAGCCTGTTTACACATCTCTCATTCCCATTAGACTGCCAAGTCTTCAAGGGTAATCAACTATAATTTACTTGTGTATTATAGAACTAGACACATGGTAGACACTCAAAGAAATTTTGTTGAATGAACAAGTTAGTGAATGAATGATAGGAAGAATGACTATGAAAAACCACTTGACTTAGAGATCAGGGCATCAAGCCATTAATTCTTGAAGAGAGGGTAAAAAGAAGTCTATATATGACCTAGGTGGGACCCGAACTAAAAATAAAGAAAATTTTTGTGTTTTAACTTGAGTTCAGCTGAGAAAACAATTTGCCCTTTGCTCTCTCTCTGGGTGAATAACCAGGCTAACAAGGACAGCTGCAAGGCATTTCAAATGATACTGGAAAAGATCCCATCACTTGAGTTGTTGTGAAAATATGGCTAGATGACCAGACAAGGCCTAAGCTGAGTGGGCTGGAAGCCAAAAGCCACAAAACAAGCAAATAATTTCTCAATAGTCAATCCACACAGACCCTCTGTACAAAGAAACTTTTATCAAGGGCACCATAGAGCCTTCAGTTATTTGAAAATCTGCCACACACTCTGCCATGCTAAGTGATTAGGTTAACAATCCTTGGATGGAAACTTAAGTGCATAAGGAAATGTCTGATTTTTTTTACCCTATGTTTTCTTTCCACATTACATGAAAAGGAATTTTGATTCAGAAGAATTAGAAAGACATTTTTCACTCAAGCCCATTTGGATAATATTTGTTGGGATACGAATTGTTACTTCAAAGATTTTTATTTATTTATTTATTTGACAGAGAGAGAGACAGCAAGAGAGGGAACACAAGCAGGGGGAGCAGGAGAGGGAGAAGCAGGCTCCCTGCCGAGCAGGGAGCCCAATGAGGAGCTCCATCCCAGGACCCTGGGACCATGACCTGAGCTGAAAGCAGACCCTTAACTGAGCCACCCAGGCACCCCACGAATTGTTACTTTAGACAGAAAGTTATTCTTAGAGAGCATCACGGTACAAAAGATGCCTGGGAAAATTCTTTATTTGTCAAGAACACCTCTAATAGAATTATGCTCAATGAACTCAACTAGCAAAATGACAAAATAAGATAAGCAAAAATAGTAGGAAGGCTATCTATTACCAAGCATTATAAAATGCCAGAAAAATCACTTATTATCTTAGACTTAATTTTACAATGTAATGAAGAAAAAATTATGCCAGTTGCAGGGAGGATATTGATGACAAATCTCCCTTGCCTCCCATCCTCCTTCATTAATGTCAGAATGTAACACTCTGTCTTTTGCTAGAAATATGAATAATGAGTATTTAAAGAACTATTTTTGACACATGAAAACAGAGTAATGGAAGAGTGTAGGCAATTTCCTGTTTGGCTCAGAACATCCTTTTTCCATTTATTCTAATGTTCCCTTTCACTTCTAAATTAAAAAAAAAAAAAGAGCTGCACCTATTATTTGTGGTACTTAGCCAATTTGGTCCTATTTTAGTTGTGGAAGCTTCACAGAAAGCATTTGGTAATAAACCGCAAAGACGGGTTGGTTATTAGTGAAGTGATGCTGTTCTGCTTTACAAAGACATCTTTAGTAGGAGGATTCTCAGGAGGTTTTTTTGATCAGATAAAGCTTGAATTCTCCCAGGGGGGTTTCTTTCATCAGTCCACTCAGTAAGGCATCCATCCTCATTTATCTGTCAATCCAACAGATATTTATTGGGCTTTGGTTGCGGGCAAGGCATTGTACACAGCAAGGGGTACCAAAAGAGGCGGCATATTTTGATGGTTACATGCATGGCCCTTGGAGAGGAGTGCTGAGTTTAAACCTTCGCTAGCTGTGTAACCTGGACCAAGTTACTTAATCTCTTCATGCTTCAGTTTCTTCATCTGTAAAATAACTCCTCATAGGTTGTGAGGATTAAATAGGTTACCATACTTCAAAGCACTTAGAAGAGTACCAAACACCCTATGTGCACTAGTCATTATTCCGGGAGCATCTTAAATACTTTGCCAGAGTGTTCCCCTTTAGAGGCAGAAGGGCAATTTTCCAACTCTGATAAAGAGGTTTGTAGCAAGGGTGGATATGTTTTTTTTTTTAAGTTTTTAGAAGATTTATTTATTTATTTGAGAGAGAGAAAGAAAGAGAGAGAGAGCGCACAAGTGGGGGCAGGAGCAGAGAGAGAAGCAGACTCCTGGCTGAGCAGGGAGCCTAATGTGGAACTCAATCACAGGATCCTGAGAACATGACCTGAGCTGAAGACAGATGCTTAACTGACTGAGCCACCCAGGCAACCCAGCATTTAATGTTACTATTCAACAAGAATACTACCACAGAGGTAGATACATTATAAAGAGTAAAGGTAATGAACTAGCACCTTTTCCACATGTCTTCTAGGGTTGAAATTCTGTAATGCATATATCCCTCTCTTCCCTAGATGCTATCCAGGCCTTCCAACCTGGAGTTTCAGTCCCCTGATTTCTGATTCAGTCCTGACCAGCACATCAGAGAGTGAAATCTTCAAATAGCCTTTACCACCTCTGCCTGGTAAGTGACACAGTAGGGCATTTGCCTACTGGCTAAGCTTCAGCCTCCTTCCATGTTGGCTCAGGAAGCATGACTGGACCTCTCCCTTGGTTTTCTGCTGAGTACCCTTCTTCACTGGGCTAAAAGCTCTAGTCTGAATCTCAGTCAGGTTGGTTTGTCTTTTGGATTTTGCTAGCTCTCTGCCCTGAGAAGGTTCAATTCTATCACCTAGATCCTCAGCTTCAGACCAAGTCCTGCTGTAAATAAAGTCCCAAAATCATTGGTCTTAGCTATCCCTGCTGAGAAATAGGTTCCATATCCATGGCCCACACACTGGATTGGAGTCCCATGATGCCAACACCAGGCAGAACAGTGGTCTGGGGAAACTGTGAATGGACTTTGTGCAACACTCTTTAGTAGCATTCCTACTAGCTCCATTAGTTTCCTCAGCCTTGTCACAGGACTTTTGACCTGTGATACTCCCCTGCCCACACACTGAAACTTTGTCATATCAGACTTTTAAAAACAGACAAAATCATGTTGGGTTGAAATCCTTTGATACTTTTGAGATGAAGTGGATTGATTATTAAATACGTCATGTGAAAGAGTATGGATTCAAAAAGTTCACAGGTTAAATTCAACAGGTCAAATTCAGTAAGAGTACTGAATATCTGGTCTTTCACTTGAGTACGAAAAACCTAAGTGCATAAGTAGAGGGTAAGAGAGATGCCTGTTAACGTGTATGAAGAATTTTCAAGTTTTATCTGCCAGTAAATTTAACTGTAGTCTGGAATGTGAGTATATGGTCAGCTGCATAATGGCTTCCAGAGATATTCAAGTCCTAATGCCTGGAACCAATGAGTATTACCTTATATAGCAAAAGGGTCTTTGCAGATACAATTAAATTAAGGATCTTGAGATGTGGAGATTATCCTGGATTACTCAAGTGGGCCTAAAACGTAATTCTTATAAGAAGTCTTCTTACAAGAAGTAGAGAGATGGAGATGTGACTGCAGAAGAGGGAAATTATGAAGTGATGACAGAGACGGGGAGAAAAAGCAATGTGACACAAAGAAGGGGCCGCTAGCCTAGGAATGTCATGGCTTCCAGAAAAGGCAAGAACACAGATTCTCCCCTAGAGCCTCCAGAAGGAACCAATCCTGCCAACACCTTGATTTTGCCCCCATAAGACTTATTTTGGACTTTCAGAACTGTAAGAGAACAAATATGTACTCTTTTAAGCCACTACATTTGTGGTAATTAGTTATAGCAGCCATAGAAAGCTAATACAGACTCAAACTCAGCTCTTGTTGGATCACATCTGAATTAATAAATGCCACTGGAGTCACTGAATATCAAGAAGGAGTTAAGTTTAGTGAAGTGACTCATAATTATAAAGAAACTCCAAAACGCATCATGAGAGGACTCTTGGAAATAATTGTTTCTACTTAAGAAGCAGTGGGAACTTGAGATTTCAAGTGTTTTGGGAGTCATCACATGCAAGGGGACTTAACTTGTCCCAAATGTTCCTGAATGATGGAACTGTTGTCACAGTTTGTAGTCTTACATTTATTTGCATGATTATTTGTTTAATGTGCTTCTCCTCCACTGTTCTCTAAGTTTCATGGTGACAGAGGTTAGATTTGGTCACCATTTTATCCCCATACCCAACAGGAATAGGAGCCATTCAAAAAATGGAAACAGAATGAGAGAATTTTTTAAAAAATCCTTCCCTGTGGGGATTAGGGTACAAGATAAGTTGTTATAACAAAGAGACTCAAATAACAGTGGCTTAAATAGGGGAGAGATTACTTTTCCCTTTTCCAAAACAAAGGGGAGGTGAACATCTGGGGCTGGAAAGGTCCTAGGTTTCTTCCATCTTGCTACTCTGCTATGTTCTGGGGTTGTGCTTGGACATATGGTTGATGTTTGCTTACTTCCATGTCTGCATTCTGGTCTGTGGGAAGGATAAAGTCGCAGGCAGCTGTTGGTTAAGCCTCCGACTCTTGATTTCAGCTCAGGTCATGATCTCAGGGTCATGAGATCCAGACCTGTATGGGCTCCATGCTGAGTGTGGAGCCTGTTTAAGATTCTCTCTCTCTCCCTCCATCCCTCCTCCACCTCTAAAAATTTTTTAAAAATAAACAAGAAAAACCATTTTTTATCTCATGCAGTTTGTGTGAGTCAGGAATTACAAGGGAGCTTAGCTGGTGGGTCTGACTCAGGGTCTCTCATAAACTGCAGTCAAGATGCCAGCTGGGACTGCAGTCACCTGAAGTTCACTCGAGGGGCTGGCAAGGTAAAGCTAGCTACTGGCAGGAGTCCTCCGTTCCTCACCACATGGACTACTCTCGGGGACTTTTGATTGTCCTCACTACAACAACTGACTTTCCCCACATGACTGGTTCAACAATGAGCAAGATGGAAGCCTCAGTGTCTTTTACTGGAAGTCATAGACCATTATTTCCACAGCATCCTGTGGGTTACAAAGGTCACTCTATTCAGTGTGGGAGCAGACAGCACAACGGTATGGTTCATGGAGGCTTTGGGGGGGCATCCTTTCTGGTTCCATCTCCCATCGCTCTCTCTCACTCCACCTCTCACACTGTCTCTCTGCTCTTTCTCAAACATGGTGTATGCATCCTCTCCTCAGTCTTGCATTAAAGTTCTGATTGCCAGGATCACTCTTCCTGCAAATATCCATATGGCTCTCCCTCACTTGATTCAGGTCTTCACTCACATGTAACATTATCACAGGACATTTTCCTGACTACTCATATTTTTTTCAAAAAGCACCTCACTCCTAGTTCATGTTTTTTAGCCTCTAACTTGCTTTAGTTTTCTTCATTAAATCTCTCACCACCCAACATATTCTATATTTCTTCATTTATTGCCTATCTCTCCGTTTGGGATTAGGGACCTGGGTCACTATTGTACCCACAGCGCTCTCCTTATTGGGATAAGGATGAATTTAAAGAATGTGCTTTCTGGTTATATAGTGTTAGAAATTTCTTTGGATATTATATGGAATTCATTAATCATTCATTTATTCAAAAAATACCTAGTAAGCACCTACTATATGTAGGCGCCATTTTAGACACTGGCGATACAACAGTGACCTAGGTCCCTGTTGGAAGCATAAGGAAAGTGCCATATACAATATAATAAATAAATAAACAAATAAACAATTCATCCTGACCCAGGCATGGTGAGTACTATCTAGTTTTATAGATAAAAAGAACTTAAATCACTAAATAAATTTTAAAAAGACACTTAGCTTGGGATAAGGAAAATTAAATACAAGCCTACATGGAAAATATAATCGAACAAGAAGGATTATGTGTGTTTGGCTTTGGTCTATGATTATTTCTTTTTTATATATAAAGAACAGGATTTATAGTTTCAGTGAATTATTTAAGTGGAGTTAGGGAATTACTCACAATGCAGCAATCAGAAAATTTAGGATTATGTACAATATCTCGTAGAATATAGAAGATGCTTAATGCTCCCATAGTTTCACAATGATATTGAAAGTAATTTTTATAATTATGATAAAGAAAACATCTGGGCAAAAAATAAGGGCTTCTATGCAAGGGACAAGACAACTGAGCACATATCACTTGTTATTAGTGGAGATCATTGTTTGAAGAAGTTACAGCATTTGTCTCCTTTTCTTTTTTTTTTTAAGATTTTATTTATTTATTTGACAGAGAGAGAGACGTGAGAGAGGAAACACAAGTAGGGGGAGTGGGAGAGGGAGAAGCAGGCTTCTCACTGAGCAGAGAGCCCAATGTGGGGCTCAGTCCCAGGACCCTGGGGTCATGATCCAAGCCAAAGGCAGATGCTTAATGACTGAGCCACCCATGCGCCCCACATTTGTCTCTTCTAATTAACCTTTTGTTGAGGCTCTCAAGTCTTATGTAGGAAAGTTTTTGTATGTGGTCGAGTGATTTTACATCAGTCCAAAAAGAAAATGTCCCTGAGGATATCCTAAAATTACATATGCATATTCTTTTCATCTCTTTATAGAGGAACTAAAATGTTGGGTAGATTGAAGCAATTAGATTTTTCTGTACTGTTCTCTCATTTCAGTCTGAAGAGCATTTGCAATGATTTTGAACATTATGCTACCTTTGGGGGAGAACTAATTGAGATGTTTGGAAACCTCTGCTCAGTTTACAAAACATTAGGTTTCATGATCATGTGTCTCATTGCACACATCCCTTGGTTTTACCTGTTCTTAATAGGAACTGCTTAGGGCCTATATGAGACCATTAGAAGCAGGAATTTTCTTTTGATAAAGCAATTACATCGAAGTAACTTCCTTGTGTTCTCTTCTGAAACATGTAGTGTCGCTAGCTAATATATCTTTGGATGCCAGCACCATTTCATCCTGGAGAGATAGTCTTGCTCAACGCGGAGGTGGGTGCGGTAATATTCACTTATACCAGACACATCAGTTCTATTGTCTCCAAAAGGTAAAAAGTAAGAAAAAAAGGGAGAGAAGAGAAAGAAAAGAAGGAGGGAGGAGGAATGGACAAGAGAGAGAATTTCAATTAATGAGAAAAAGTCTTTCAGAATTATTTAAGTCTAGTCCTTTTTAGATGGACTTAATTTAAAGTTATTTACTTACTTGAATTTCAAAAGGACCTCACTGAAAAGCCTGTCTCCTCCATAATGTAGAACCCCAAGGCTCCAAAGACCTGGTTAGAATCGAACCACAGAGTGTATTATACTTCTAATTTTGAATATTTTTCTTTAGGAGTTTTTCCTCCTTTTAATTCCCCAGTTGAGGCATTATGGAAAATGCTATCACAAATGACAGGAGAAACTAAGACAGAGTTACAAATATAAGCTTCCTTACCCATGACATTTTATAGGCAACTAATTTATTACTATTACTGTTATGATTAAATTTTGTATATTATTGTTGCAATAGACCAATGTTTGGGTCCCCCCCATCAAATTCATATGTCAAAACCCTAACCGCCAAAGTGATGGTATTTGGAGGTGAAGCCTTGAAAGACAATTAGGTTTACTTGAGGTCATCATAGCATTAGTGTTCTTATAAGAACGGGGAGACCAGTACCCTCTCTCTGCCTAATGGGAAACAGCAAGAAGGCGGCCATCTGAAAGCCAGGAAAGGCCCTTAGCAGGAAATAGTCTGCCAGCACCTTGATATTGGACTTCCCAGCCCCCAGAACTGTGAGAAATATATTTAGCCATTCATTCTATAGTATTTTGTTATAGCAGCCCGAACTAAGGCAATTTTCTTTGGTAGTGCCTGTAGAGTATTTGAAAAACAGCATTTGTGTCTCTAGATCTCTAGTATAGGCAAGAAAGATGAAATTAAAATGATCTTTTAATAGTTTTATAGTTTCTTATTTTTTAAGGCCCTCATAAACATAAAAACAAAAAGCCTTTAACATAAACAGGAGCACAATTCTTCAGAATGATTATAGTACTAAATTTTAAAATCTAGAGGATGCACTAACTGTTACTAGTGACAATAATAGTTGTCTTCATTATCTATGATGAATATTTCCAGAATGTTCACTGAATGTATGGAATTTTGCTCCTTTGAAATCGCTTTATAACTGAGTCATTTTCTAAGATGAGCTGGGCGGTTGATCCAAATCCCTTTGATGGGATTTTATTGGTTTATTTTTTTAAAGATTTATTTATTTATTTGAGAGGGAGAGAGCATGTGTGGGCACAAGCAGGGGTAGGAGCAGAGGGGGAGAGAGAATCCTCAAGCAGACTCCCTGCTGCGTGTGGAGGCTGACCTGGGGCTCAATCCCAGGACCCTGAGATCATGACCTGAGCCGAAATCAAGAGTCTCATGCTTAATGGACTGAGCCACCCAGGCGTCCCCCTTTGATGGGATTGTAAAAACACATTTATCTTCCCTTCAGGACTGTATATGCCTACCATTTCCCCTTATCCCTCATGAGATCTCTGTTCTGGTGACCCACCAGTAACAGTGAAATGTGTCATAATCCTTGGTCTGTTGGGGTGGAAAAAAAGATTTTGAATAGGTTTCTACAATTAAAAGAATTGCATCTGTTCCAATACATCAGTCTTGGTCAGTTAGGTTATAAAGGATTACCTCTCCATCCAGTTCAGGCATGTGTAGCCTGGTTTAGTGTAGAGAGCACAGACAGCCTGAGCCCTGAGACGCAGGTTGATGGTAACTACAGTGTAAATACCCAGATGATCGCCTCCTCTTAAAAACAGTTGGACTGCCTCACCTTCCCATCAGTTTATCTGACCCAGAAAATAGAAATTGTATTTTAGGTTGGTCTTAGAAAACCCCAATCAGGAAAGCAAATATCATGCAAAAAAATTCATATGACGCATTCCAGAACCAACCAAAATGATGGAGAATTAGTCACTATTTGGTATTCAGTGTCAATAATATCCTTCTTGAGCAGAGCTTGAATTTGAAATTCATTCTTTTTTGCAAGTTGTATCCTTATACTCCTCTAACTCATTTCAGAAAAGTTTTCTACTTTTATTACCAACTGGCAATATACATGCACACAGCATCCTCAGAATCCACTCTAACCCTATTCTAATTATTCATAATCAAGTTTTCCAAAAAAATCATTGCATATTGATTTTGCCTTACATGTTTTATGTTCTACCAACAAATTCAGAATTAATGAAAGAAAATTGGAATAAGAAAACACAAAAAATTCAAAATCATTATGACGACATACTTATTTCTGCTGATGATAAATTGTGAAATATTTTCAAAGCAGGAACTGATAATATTTATATAATGACACAATGTTTCAATCATTATTTACTATAGCCCAAAGTAAAGGATAGGTTATTCACTTGCATATTTAAAATGTGTTATGGCAGAAATTCCTTAGTGCGGTATATATATATATATTTTAAAGATTTTATTTATTTATTTGACAGAGAGAGCCACAGTGAGAGAGGGAACACAAGCAGGGGGAGTGGGAGAGGGAAAAGCAGGCTTCCCGCTGAGCAGGAAGCCTGATGCAGGGCTCGATCCCAGGACCCCGGGATCATGACCTGAGCCGAAGGCAGATGCTTAACGACTGAGTCACCCAGTTAAAGTTCATGTGAAAGCGTTGCCATGCAGTTAAAACTTTGGGTCAGTTCTCATCATTGACTGTGGGAGTCAGTGAAGTGGGTACTTAGGTTCCACCCCAGATCTACCAGTTACTAGCTATGGTCAAGTTACTGAATCCACTCCGTGCCTTAATTTCCTTTTCTGTAAAATGAAGCTAATAACAATACTTACTTCACTGCATTGTTGTGAAGACAATCCAGGTAACTTCTCAACAACTGGTTTTACTTCATGATTGTATGTTACTCTGGAGACCTTATTTTAAGGCGTAAATAGATGGGAAAATTTCATATTCCTAATGCAAACATGGACTTTACATTAAGACCATTTTTTTCCATTGGCAAAGAAGTATCAAGAATTGAGGGAATAGAGCAAATGATTTTCCCTTCTCCCTAAAATAAACTAAATAACCCCCTTGATTTTAATTCTGGTAAAAGTGAAAAATAATGTATCATCATTGTATAAAAGTGGAGAAAGACTGAAAAGCATGAGAAAATAGAAATCACCCATAAGCCCATCATCTAGACATATCAAATATCACATTTTAATATTTTTCTTTTTAGTCCTTTTTGGTGCATATATATTTTTCTCTTACAAAATTGAGATCACACTGTATAACTTTTTTCACTTTGGTGTAATATCCGAAACACTTCCTATTGTTCTTAGTCATTGATAACATGATTTATAATTGCTGTAGAATGTCATTGTATAAATGACTATAATTTACTAAAATTTTCCCTATCATTAAATTTCCTCTATTACAAATAGTGCTGCAGTGAGTAACACCAAACACAAATCTTTATGACTGGTGATCTAAGTGATGATCCTGAAAGAGCCTAAAAGTGGAATTATTAGGTCGAAAGGTGTAAATAAATGATTCTTGATTAATGAAGGATAAATTAACTTAGAACTCATACATAGAAGTTGTTTCTTTGTATTTTTCTCTTTCTGAAGAATTTCTGTTCTGGATAATTAACAATACAAAGGAAATATTTTGCTAAGGGGACCCAAGGGGAAAAAAAATCCTTTATGGATCTTGGGTTCCCCTTGCAGTCACCTCTTTATACTGAGGCTCTCTCCCCTGACTGACTCTAAATTAGTTGATGCCTATAGACCTTAATCGTGAATCAAGCTTATGCAACTTAATTATAGCACAGTGGTTTAGATTTATTTTTTTTGTATCATATTTTTACTAAAGTTATACTTTGTACTGTATTTTAATTTAGAAATTGAGGAATCTTTGTGGACTAGTTTATTTATGACCAATATTATATGTATACAAATTCCCTTATGAATTACTCACACTTGCATCTCTAAAATATCAAAACATTAAAAACATTACATAGGCAAATATGTCTATATTTGTCTACATATATAGACATTATAAAATTTCCCTTATCAGCTGCACACACATACACATTAAAGGCTATAACCTAAAAATACAGAGTCACTCTTTTTTATTCATTACGTTTCCAATTTATAAAAATGGGTCATAAATTAGGCCACAATTAATAGCTTAATAATTGCTAAAATTTCAATGTATTCCAAAGTTCAGTCTCTGATTATAAAAAAATTTATAATAAACATACAAAAATTGAGTTTCTTCTAACTAACACAATGCAAAACATAAAATCAGAATTGCAATTGCAGAATATTTAAAAAATAATGAGAGTGAAAGTGGGATCAAGAGAATCAAACCAAAGCAGTGCTCTTAGAGGGGAGAATATGTATATTATATATACATATAATTTCACATAAATAAAATATATAAATATGTAATAAGAAAAATACAAATATATATTGCATGCAGACCACACATACATAAATTTAGACTGAAAAAATTTACTCAAGGCAGTTGTCTGGAGAGAAAATCCCTGAGACAATCAAATACATAAACCACAAGTAATCTCAATTGAGAATAAAGGAAAGAAAGCAAAAACATACAAAATTAGAAATGAAATTGAGTTACTAGACAGTGTGACAATTAAAAGTCCACAGATTCTTAGCCACTTCTCCCATCAGTGGAGCAGTCTAAGTCCCAGCAAACATGGCTTTTGAGTTAGGCCATATGACATGTTCTGTCCAATGGAACATTAGTAAATGTGTGTGGTGGGGAGTGTGGGGGGACAGAAACCTGATAAGTGCTTGTGCTTTGTGGCTTGGCTTCTTGGAACTCAGACTACCGGGATATGAGGAAAACCAGGAGAACTTTTTGGGGAATGAAAAGCCACAAGAAGAGAATGAACCATGATTTTTCAGCAGACAGCCAGCACCATTTGCCAGATGTGTGAGTACATCCATCTGGAGCCTCTACTCCCTGTTGAGCTGTCAGATGACTTCAGCCACAGGATTGATCCCAGGGAAGACCCCCAGATTGCCAACCCACAGAATCATGATAAATAATAAACTGTTGTTTTAACCCATTAAGCTTTGAAATTACTTATTGGATAGCAATTGATAAATGAAACAGCCAGCGATATAAAGGACATTCAAGTGTTCATTAGAAAATATTTTGTTCAAGTTCATGAAAATTAATTTGATCAATGGAATAAAATAGAAAGTTCAGGAATGAAGACAAATTCATTTTGGAATTTGGTATATGATAAGGGTGGAACCTCATGTCAATGTTGTAACAGATAAAATCGTCAATAAAAGTTGTGGGAGCAAAAAGCTAGCCATTTAGAAAAAATAAAACTGATCTAAATTCCTTATATATAACATTTTCCATGTTATGGAAATATTAAAGAAATATTAAGTATTTCTCAAATATTTAAGAATATTAAAGAAAAAATGTGACTCAAATATTAAAGAAAAATATGACATTATAAAATTATTAAAACAGGCAAATATTTTCATAATGCTGGATTGGAGAAGGCCTTTCTGAGCAAGACATAAAAACTTAGAAACCACAGAAAATAAGATGGACAAATTTGACCACCTGATAATTAAAATTTTCTGTTTGACCCTTAAGGGGAAAAAAAAAAAGCCATAAAGTAAGTAGAACCATAAGCAAATTTCCTTAACATATAAAAAGTAAAGTGCTTTATAAATCAATCAATAAATATAAACAACCAGATGGAGAAATGGGCAAAAGGTGAGTTCACACCAAACAAATACAAATGGTGTGTAAATATATTAAACGTTTTTCTAACACAGTCCTTAAAAAAATACTAGTAAATAATGTGTTTCTGTAAAAAATGAAAACATTTGATAATACCAGTTGCCAGCAAGATGTAGAAAATCTGACCTAGTCATACACTATTCATAAGATCTCCTTGGAGAGCATACTGGTCCATCTACCAAAATTCTCTGCTCTTAGATCCAGTAATTCAGCTTCCAGAAACCAATAATCTATGAGCATACTACAAAGATACTGTACAAGAATGTTAACTGTAGAATATTAGGAATACCTGAATGTCATCAAAATAAAATTGGTTAAATAAATTAGAGTGGCTCCTGGGAGGTGTTAAGCATCCAACACTTGGTTTTGGCTCAGGGTTGTGATCTCGGTCTTGAGATCCAGCCCCGTGTGGGGCTCTGAGCTCAGTGTGGAGTCTGCTTGGGATTCTCTCTCCCTCTCTATTTGCCCCTCCCCCCTGTGCTTGCACCCTCTCTCTCTCAAATAAATAAATAAATCTTAAAAAAATAAAGTATACTTATACATAGGAATTTGTAAAAAAAATAATAAGGTGAAAAAAGCATTTATACAATATAGTAATATTTCTTAGATACAATTTACCCGTCAGCATCTAGAGATCAACTTTATTCTTTTTAATGGCTTTCAAATATCCCTTTGTATGAATAAGCTTTATTATACATATTTACAGATGTGGCTATATCTACTCTATCTATCTATGCTTATTACATAGGAATTTCAAAATAGGTACAGGAAGACTCATTTTTCATTATATATTATTTTAAGCTCTTTAAATATTTTTAACCATTTGAATATTTTAGTTGCATAATAAAAAGAAATAACTTACTGCCTTGTCTGCAATAAATCAGGATGAGCTTGAACAAATACATCTTCTTGGCTGTAAAACACCGAATGTCATGGAGCACCAAGTGCTTAATACTTAATACTTAAAAATGGCATTATCAATAGATGTCTGCAAAGTGATATTGCTGTGATTGTGGAAGTCAACGAGACCCACAGTGAGCTCTTTCCAGGATCCCCTTGAGAGTTCCCCAGTTTTCTTACTATCAGGTGGATGGACCCAGAGGACTTCTTGCTTATGACAACAGTGGAGTCCAGAAGTCTGGACGAGCCTTGGCCCCTGTCATAGCAGTGGAATGTGGGGTATGCTATGACTTGCCAGCTGAACTCCAAAATTCGGTGGTAGGTAATCCGTTTCTTAAAGCTGAGTGATTTATGTTACATTGACTGCGTAACGTTCTTGAGGAGTCAACCTGGGATATAAAGGGCAGTGCTGCAGGATGAGCAAAAACCAACTAGGAGTCAAGTTTGTTCCTGATTTTGTTTTGTTTTCCCGAATGCTCCAAAGCCATCCAATCTGGATAGCCTCTTGAGAAAGGAATGTATTTTGATGTCTTCTCTTTCACGACCTCACAGGAGAAGAAACAAATTTTGCTCCTAATGACCACCAGATTAGCCTCGGAATAAATAAAGCTTTCAAAATTGGAATTTCAAAATCAGAGCTGTGCATGGCGCAATAAACAGTTTGTAAGGACAAACTTCACCAAGGCCGTAGGGTACACAGAAAAGTAGATCAATAATTTCAAAAACATCCACAACAAACTAAAATGTGGTACAGATTAAGATTGACAAAAAAAAAATCTTTGTGCTCTATTTTGAAATCATGTTTAATGCTTAATATAAAGTTCATATGGTTTTAAATTAGTATGGAAAGTGCAAATAGTGATGGAAACATTAAAGCACTCTCAACAAGAAGCATACTTTTGAATGAATCAGGTCATTGAAGGTTATGAAAGCTTGTACTGGGTAAGGTTGGTGTCGTGTTAGGGTAAACATTTATCACACTTGTTGCCCAAACATAATTTGGAGCCCATATCAAACAAAATGGTTATTTCAAAGGACTAGCTAAGGCCAGAAATAGGTAAAGTTAATGATTATGCAAATTTGAAACTTTGGTTTCCAGAGGTGAAACATAATTTCAGTACCTGTGTCTCTCTGGCCTATTTTAGTCTCTAAATGGCTAAAAATTCTTGATTATATTTTTATTTATCTTTTTAAGATTTTATTCATTTATTTGACACACAGAGAGAGAGAGAGAGCACAAGTAGGTAGGCAGAGTGGCAGACAGAGGGAGAAGCAGGCTCTCCACCAAGCAGGCAGCCCAATATGGGGCTCCATCCCAGGACCCTGGGATCATGACCTGAGCCGAAGGCAGACATTAAACTGACTAAGCTACCAAGGCAACCCGATTATATTTTTATTTTTAAAAACCAGTACTCACATACCTGAAACTCACAATTAGTTTTATTTAGTTTTTGCTTTTAAGTTTTGGGGTGTGTGTGTGTGTGTGTGTATATGTATGTTTAAGAAAAAGAAAGTGTACAATTTGGTATTTGGTGACAAAAGGAATATTTACAAAGTTATACTGAGAGATAATTGAATAGTTTTTTGCCACCTGAATTAACTTCAATCTCCAAATGATTCTTAGTCAAAGATGACTGAATGGACATCTTTGGAGTTACAGGGCATTTATAAATTCAGAAGCATTTAATGATAAGAAACAAAGTACATGAATAAATTTTGTGCAATCTTGGAAGATGACCTTGAAACCTACCATATTAGTTTAAAATAAAATAGTGAACATTATGTTCTAGTAATGCTCTCCTTTCCTACTCTCAGCCTTTCTGATTACTGCTCACCTTCTTCCAACATATATTTGAAGTAATTGAGAAGTCATTTGAAAAAATATTCTGAAGGATATCAGTCATCTACAGATTCTTTTTAAGGGCTACAAAGCTACTTGACTTGGGCTGAAAGATCCTGCTGACAGAAAAGTAGGAACTGACTTCAAAATTCGAAGCTGTGGCTACCACCAGGTCCTTGCCTTTTATGGTGTCTACCTCTCAATAGGCTACAAACAGTTTTGTCTTGATTCACATTGGAACTGTTCAAGCAGTTTCCCCAAGGAAAGTGCTCAAAGTGATCAAGGGCAGCAAGCAAATTAAAGGTAAGGCGAAGAAGGATGTCATGGGGATAAATTTTCAGGAGAAAGTACTGTTTATCCATGTTTTATAAGGGTACACACTTCTTTCAGCTCTGTACACCCACCAAAAGAAGTTAAAATTTAGATGCAAGTGTGGATACACACATCTGAATAATGAGCTTTACAGTAAGAACCTTGTGCTAGTTCTCTGAAAGTCACCAGAAAAATCAGGACAGATGTTTGTATTTTGAAATGTATCAAGGAAATATTAAGGGTTTTCCAAGGCAAAATATTTGTGTTGTAAGCTAAGATGACTTAATTCACTGGGAAGTTAAGCCAGGATTCATATTACTAATGGAGGGAATCTGATAAAACAGGTTGTGCTTTAAAAAAATGGTTATTACTAAAGAAAAAAACAAATTAAAAAAGAGAATTGGAAAAGATTTAACTGGCAGGATTTTATTTAACTTTTTTAATGGAAACTTTTAAACACCTACAAAAACAGAAGAATGTAGTGAATCCTCACTTAGCTGTAATGACCCAGCTTCACTATCTATAAATTCATGGGCAGTCTTTTTTTATCTATATCTCTATATCTATATACTTTCTATATTATTTCCAATCAGATCCTATAAATTCACATCTTTAATGATGCTTACTAAAAAATACCCAAACATAAAGCATATTACACCAAAAACTAGCAATAATGTCTTAACATCATGAAAAATCCAATGTTAAAATATTCATATATTTAATTAATGTTATTAATTTCTTATAGTTTATTTAAATCAGGATTCAAATAAGTTACATATTTATAGTTGGCTAATGTTTCTTAAGTTTCTTTTAATCTATAGGCTCCCTGATGGCAGAACTTTAAATGCAAAGTTCATTGGTTTTTCTTCAAAAAAACCCCAAAAGATAACAAGTGTTGGTGAGAATATGGAGAAATTGGAACCTTTATACATTGGTGGTAGAATTAAAAAATGGTGCTACTGCTGTGGAAAACAGCATACAGTTTCCTCAAACACTAAAAATGGAACTACCATACCATCCAGCAATCCCACTTTTGGGTATATATATAAAAGAATTGAAATCAGGATCTTGAAGAGATATCTGTACTCCCATGTCCATTTCACAATTATCTGCAGTAATCAATGTATGGAAGCAATCTAATGTCCATCAACAGATTCAATGGAATATTATTCAGCCTTAAAAAAGAAGGAAATGCTGCCATATATAATAACATGGATGAACCTGGAGGACATTATGCTAAATGAAATAAGCCAGATACAGAAGGACAAATAATACATGACACCACATATATGAGGAATCTAAAGTAGTCAAATTCATAGAAGCAGAGAGTTAGAATGGTGGTTAGAAGGGGCTTGGAGGTGGAGAAAATGGGGAGTTGCTGTCCAATGGGTATAAAGTTTCAGTTATACAAGATGAATAAGTTCTAGAGATCTGCTTTGCAACATAGTACCGATAGTTAACAATACTCTATTGTCTACTTAAAATTTTGTCCAGAGGTGTCTTGATTTTATCCAGCTCAGTAGTTTTAATAATGATTTGGGTGTGGACATGGATGAAATTCTTATAAAAACTGCAATTAAGATGAGTTGGGAAGGAACCCAAGGCAATAAATAATGACAGATGAGCAAGTGGTCTGTAAACTACAAAGTGTGACTCAAATGAGTTAGTGTTTGGGAGACTACATTTTAAGTTTGAGAAATTTTAACTACATTTACGAAAAATATGTACCCAAATGACTCTGGTAAGGATAAACTTCCCATGAAAAAGTGTAATAGGGGTAAATGTAGGCCTTCCACCAGTTCAAACTATAGCCAGATGGTGTATGTGGAAAGAATGCCATACCAGGAGTGAGGTATGGCATTCTTCTAACCCCAGCTCTGTGGATATCTGGCTATGTGGCAATTAGCAGTTCCCTTCCCCTTTCTGGACCCCAGTTTTCTTAAATGGCCCTAAATTCTGTAGTTCAGTAAGTACAGATGAGGGAGGCATGGTTTCACCACAGTTCTTGGGAGAAAGACTGGAGAGTTTTAGTTGACAGGGCTCTGAGTAAGCCTGCAAGTCTTTTTTGTGCTTTTGAAGAGAACTGAATAGAAGGTAACCTCAGGAGAATATGGGTCAGAGAGCTCTCTCTCTGGAGTGTCTGTCAGAACCATGATGTGGGAGCCAAAAAGGCTAATGTGATCTCAAAATGAGAGCCAGTGTAATGTAAAGGCAGAGCTGACAATGAAAGGGAAGATAATCTTGCCTTCACCTGCTCCAAATCAATGGTTTCCAGAATTGTTTCATCACTGTGCCCTCCAGTTTTAAAGATTCATGATAAACCTGTGTTCAGAGGATAGTGAAAGAAATGGAATCTATCATTTGAAGAAAGGGTGAAGACAATTGGAATGTTTAACAAAAAGAAAAGATTTGGTAGTCAAGTGTACATGTACACCTGTGTGTGTGTATGCGTGTGTGTGTGTGTGTGTGTGAAAGAGGGCAGACAGAGCATTTTATACTTTACTTTCAAATATTTGAAGCATATCGGGGCAGGGAGGATTGGGTTTGTCCTTTGTGAACCTAGAGAAATATGCTAGAACCGTGGAGTTGAAAAGCATAAGGAGAATAATTTCAGGAGCTATCTATGGCAGCCAGAGTGTGCAAAAGTGAACTGCCTTTCTCAGGAGGCAGAGAATTCTCTGTCCTTGGTGGATGTTTAATGAGAGCCTGGGAATGTTGTGGAGGAGTTTGAAGCATTGGATTGACCAGGTTCTTCTTTTCTTCATTCATCCATTCCTTTGTGTGAATAAGGACTGTGCCATTACACCATCCATGTGAAAGATTTAGTGAGAAAAAAAAAAAAAAACCTGTTTTCACAATTTCAGTCCACTCTATTTAGTTCAAAGAGCAAAAATAACACAAAGGTAGTCAATTAGTGTGGCTTATTAAATTTATCTCTTAAAAATGATTAAAGCTGGATAGTTTTGCATAAGAAGTAGGTTTGGGTTTTATGGAAATTCTGGGTGAGTGATTTTTGTTGCTTGTTAGCAGTAACCTGTTAAAATTCAACCAGAGTCAGTAGAGAGGCAGGTGCTAAGGAAAGTATGCAGAGATTATTCCCTGATAATCTCTGGGTACTTCCCTTCCCAGAAGAGAAGGGAAGCAGAAAGAAGGTATTAGATATTGGAGTTGTATGAGGAAAAGAATGAATTAGTAAGAAATTCCGAAAGGTATAGCAAAAGTATCTTTTGCTATAAAAAAGATGTGTTATTTTTATGTATGATTATTCTTTATATCACTGAATATTAAGTGGGTATTCTCAATATCTCAAAAATATTTACTACATTAGTAATCCTTTTTCTCGTTATGTCTAGCCTATGTAGCAGTGTGATGACTTTGGGTTAACTGCTTTAAAAACATAAGCAGGGATTGGTTCCTGAATGGCTCAGTCGGTTTAAGTGTCTGCCTTCAGCTCAGGTCATGATCCTGGGGTCCTAGGATCGAGCCCCACATTGGGGTTCTCCCTCTTCCTCTGCCCCTCCCCCTGCTTGTGTGTACCCTCTCTCTCTCTCTCAAATGAATAAATAAAACATAAACAGGGATCATCCCTTTTAGTTTGATTATCAAAAAATCCCTTGAATCTTTTAAAACAATTTGATTTTCTGCTTAAGCTAAGGAGGTGCATACATTTAAAAAATAACCGAGTGACCCAAAACAGGAAAACTGGAAGGTTTGTTTTGCTTTTGTTTTGTTTTGAAAACATCTAATTTCATATAATCTCTTTTACAAAGCCATGTTAAAAATACCACGAAATAGAGTTTTTCAGTGGTGTGTGTGTGTATGTGTGGAGTACATACACAGAAAAGTGCATACAAATATGTATACCTGGGGTGGAACTGTCCAAAAAATAGTCTGCAATGATGAAATGTCTTAATATTTGTATAGTCCAATAAGCCAGCTACTAACCACATATGGCTGTCGTGCATTTGAAATGTGATTAGTGCAACTGAAGAAAAAAAATACGAAACATTTAGGGATGGATAAATCTGACAAAAAATGGAGAAGCCATGTATCCTGAAAACTATAAAACATTAGTGAGAGAAATGAAAAGATTAAGCCACAGATTGGTATAAAATATTTGCAAAGCATATATCTGATAAGTTGACTACTTAGCTTCATTGAAGATTGCTGTCCCTTCTTGATATTTTTCTAAGTCCATTCTGCATTTCATTCCTTGCCATCCCCCTAAGGACTCTTTTCTGATTCTCCTGTACCTCACTCCAAATAATCTCTCTCCTTAGAACGCACACAGTTTGTCACACGGACCTTGTACTTATGACCCAGTGTTCAATGTTGGTTGTTATTTTAATGAGCATGTATGTCATCCACCTTATCAGAGTGCAAGCTTCTTGAGGGCAATGTCAGAGTCTGATTCACTTTTCATGCCAAAGAACTTAATGCATTGCCTGCCACTCCATAGGCTCCTAGTGAATATTCTTAAATTCCAGTCTAGGCAGCATAACCAGGTTCAGTATTCTGGTGACTATTTGAAGCGTAGTAAATATTCAGCGTTTGTCAGATGATCCCTCTTTCCATTATGGTGGAACATTCGGTGGCAGTCTAATGTGTCTACAGAAGAGCTTTTTCAACCTTGAGCAGCCTTCCACAACACATCACAAAATCATTTCCAAGTTAGTTTCTCTAGAGCTGGGAATCTGAAATGTCCTTGTTTGGGTACTTTCCAAATTTGATGCCTAAAAGCCACTGGCATGCAGTTTCAAATTTAAATAACATTGGTTTTCCTTTGATTCATTGCTTCCATAAACAGTGTTAAATATAGACTTATAAATATGAATCAGTTATGTAGGCTTCAGGGCTTCCCCTTCAATAACTACATTGCTATTTGATTGCCTTGCTTGCAGCCACATATTAGCCCTGTGTTAGCCTTTCATAATTGAGTTATGAAGAGTTCCCTTCCCCCACATTGTTACTGACGTGTTAATTTGCTCTCAGATATTGGCAGACTCAACCTCACTACATTTCAAGTTAAAGATTAATAACAAAATGATCTGGCTACATATTTATTATTATCTTGGAAAATCTTAATTGAAATGTTTCTTTATATCAGTTTTTTTTGTAACATAATTTTGTCACAAATTTTACTATGCTTAAAATGAGAAACTCCTCTTTTGTTACATATTTTTAAGTGGCAAGATAAAGTGTAGCCCACTTCGTAAATGACAGTTTTAGAAAAAAATGTGAAAGAATTTGCATTTAGAAACTTACTGATAGGGGCGCCTGGGTGGCTCAGGCGTTTAGCATCTGCCTTTGGCTCAGGTCATGATCCCAGGGTCCTGGGATCAAGCCCCGCATTGGCCTCCCCACTCTGCGGGAAGCCTGCTTCTCTCTCTCCCACTCCCCCTGCTTGTGTTCCCTCTCTCACTGTGTCTCTCTCTGTCAAATAAATAAATAAAATCTTTAAAAAAAAAAACTTACTGATATTTTTCAAGACATAACTAAAGATATACAAATAATGTACAACCAGAAAAAAAAGATCAGTTCATCCTGTTGAGGGTAGAACATTTTATAAATTAGTTTAGGGGCGCCTGGGTGGCTCAGTCGTTGGGCATCTGCCTTCAGCTCCGGTCATGATCCCAGGCTCCTGGGATCGAGTCCCACATCGGGCTCCCTGCTCTCCGGGAAGCCTGCTTCTCCCTCTCCCACTCCCCCTGCTTGTGTTTCTGCTCTCGCTATGTCTCTCTCTGTCAAAAAAATAAATAAAATCTTTAAAAAAAATAAAAATAAAATAAATTAGTTTAAAGGCACTTTTCCTACCGTCATCCCTCTAAAAAACTTACAATTAAGTTTGTGTTCTGAGGGTTAAATTATACAATTGAGAACTGATCATGGTACACACTTGTGAGCTCTTCTTAAATATATTGAATAAATACCAGGGCAAGTAAAATACTATTAAGTTTGAATATATTAGAATATTTAAATGAAGAATATCTCAATCAGAAGAGAGTGAGGATAGCAATGGAATCAAAAAAATTGTAGTAAAAAGGCTCTGGCAGTGTCTATCCAAGCATTTTCCAGGGAAGAAGTTACGCTGACCCAAAAGTAAAATCTGTCCATATCCTTTTATTCATTTATTTATTCAGTCAAAGTAATTTATTGAGGGGCACCTGGGTGGCTCAGTCAGTTAAGTGTCTGACTTTGGCTCAGGTTATGATCTCAGGGTCCTGGGATCCAGCCCCACACTGGGCTCTGCGCTCAGCGGGGAGTCTGCTTGGGATGCTCTCTCTCCCTCTCCTTCTGCCCCTCCCCCCCACTCATGCTCTCTCTCTCTCTCTCTCTCTCAAATAATAAATAAAATCTTTATTAAAAAAGTAATTTATTGAATACCTACTATGTTTCAGTCTCTGTTCAGGTTCTTCAAATGCAACAGTGGGAAAAAACAAAACAAAACAGACTCTGGCTTCATAGAGCTTCCGTTCTAATGGGGACATGAAAACTTTGATTCTTCCAAACAGTTCCCCAGGTTCTGAACCCAAGTGCACCGTGCAACCTCCTATGTTTCAACATGATTTCTGTGTAGTTTATACCGGAGAAAGTACCTAGATTATCCAGATATCCTTGACAGCTTTATTTCTTATTGTAGTGGTACCACTTTCTGAGCTACTAATAGTGAGTTGATCCCAATCCTGGTCTAACTGATCTCAAAGCCCATGAACTATATACTATTCAAACAACCCAATGAATGATAATGATCATGTCTTTATAGCAGTGGTTTTTACGCAAGTAAGGTATTGAGATTTTTTTGTAAGAATCATTTAGAAAACTTATTTTCTAAAATATCTGCATCCTTTCCTGTTTGCTCTTCCACAGGCTTCTCTATCACTGTGGTAGTGCATTAGAACTGTAGGTTCTTGTGTCCTGCAGTCAACAGATAGACTTCCACTTTTTAATTAATTTATTTAGTTAGTTAGTTAGTTGTGTGAGAGAGAGAGAAAGAGAGAGAGAAAAAAGAGAGGGTACATGCCAGCAGGGGGAGGGGCAGAAGGAGAGGGAGAGAGAATCTTGTATGTGCCAGGCACACTATTCTAAGCACTTTACACATGTCATTGGTTTAATCCTCAAAACAACTTGTTGAGAAAGGAGCTATTATTATTTACCCTTTCTGGTTGCATAAACTGAGCCTTAAAAAATGTAGGTGATTTACCCAAGGTCACACAGCTAGTCAGTAGGAGAGGCAAGTCTGGCTCCAGAGTGCTTGCTCTCTGTCACTATGCTCTTCTGCCTCTTGTTATTGTGTCATTTCATGTAATCCTCATAGCAGTTCTGTAAATTAGCCATTATTATCTCCATATCACAGTTGGGAAATAGAAACTCAAGCAGATTTGATAACCTTTTCAAATGTAATACAAACAAGTTGCGGAGATGGGATTTGAACCCAAGTAAGTTTTCATCCAGAGCATGTACTTAGCATTCTTGCTTATCTATCAGTCTCCTGTGAATTAGATCAGTATGTTGACTCTTCCAAGTTAGATAAACTAAGCACTGATAAGATTAAGTCTGTGGACTTAATGTGCATTATATGGAATTTGTACTAATAATTTGGAGCATTGAGTGCATCCTCAAATCAACTTTGTAAATTTCAACTTGTTATTGTTGTTACAGGTGGGTATTATATTTTTTAAGATTTATTTGAGAGGAGAGAGAGAGAGTGAACACAAGCGGGGGTTGGGGGGGAGTGGCAGAGGGAGAGGGACAAGCAGACTCCCTGCTGAGCAGGGAGCCTGACACAGGCTCGATCCCAGGACCCTGAGATCATGACCTGAGCCAAAAACAGATGCTTAATTGACTGAGCCACCCAAGAATCTCTCTCAATTTAAAACCTACTCTCATTTGGATATACAAACATATTTCCCCTCTTTCTATTAATTTTGGATAACTTTACCCATTAACCTACCTCTAATACAGTATCTGATTTAGTGTTTTCATTTTGTAATTATTCATCATCTTATGCACAACTGTCTAATTCAACAATCTTTTCCTTTTTTTCTAAAGTCAAGATCCTCCTATTACTCCTATTTCAACAAAAAAGCTAGAATTATAATGAAAAATCCAACCGTTTAGTGACAATACAACATTTTAAAGTTACATTTAGTCTGTTTGTTCAGAGTATGTGTTAGCTTACAGAGGAAATTGTCTCTTACTTCAACCAAATGGACATGACCAGATCAGTTTTGAATGGACAACTAATGAGATTACATGGGATATGTTTAAAAAACGTTATCACTCTGGGTTAAGCCCATACCTTTTTTTTTTTAAACAAAGATTCTCTTACTAATGCATATTGTAGCATTTAGCTTTATAGTAAACTACTTACTTGGGACCCATGATACAGGTCAGTAGAAACAAATTATATCTAGAACAATTACTTTGAGAAAGGAAATAAATATGTTTCATTTTGTATATTCTGTTTCATGGTGCAAAAGGCTTGGTATCTATAACTTTATATTCATACAGCTGAACAGGGATAATTTTATATTTTTCTTTTTACAGTTTCTGAACTCTAATTCTTAAAAGCTATTTGCCCGAAAGGCTATGATTTTTCTATGAATAGGGGTGGGGTGGATTTTCTATAAAGAGTAGATGATTTACCTATGAATTTTTGCAATAAAAGTTAGATAATAGGGGCACCTGGGTGGCATAGTCAGCTGGGCATCTGACTCTTGGCTTTGGCTAAGGTTGTGATCTCAGGGTCGTGAGATAGAGTCCTGGGTAGGACTCTGTGCTCAGCACGGAGTGTGCTTGGGATTCTCTCTCCCTCTCTCTCTGCCCCTCCTGCTCCTGCTCTCTCTCTCTCTCTTTAAAATGGATAAATAAATCTTAAAATAAAATAAAATAAAATAAAATAAATCTTTAAAAAAATAAGATAATAATAATAGTGTTAACATTTGCTAAGCACTTACACTATACCCAACACAGAGATTAGCCTAAGTCATTTACATATATTTACTTATAGTCATTTATGGAATTACTATGAGGTAGCTACTCCTATTACCCCATTTTTAAGATGAGGAAACTGAGACACAAAAATGCTCTATAACTTGCCTAAGATCCCCAAGGTCAGGCTAGAACACACGTAGTTCAGCTCCATGGCCAACTTCTAACCATGCTTGGAACACTTCTAGTGACCAATCCTACACAATAATCAGTTTAATATTCTGTTTTTCATCTATTTCAGCCTGTTGAGGCTGAATGAGTTAATTCCACTGTTAAAGAATAGTACCCATAAAAGGCATTTTGAGTAGTGATCCCTAGAACCTGGAACCTGTTTCTCCCAGAGACCTTGTAATATAGGCAACATAATAACTCATCAAATACAGTTCACCAAATGGTTTCTGATGGTGAAAATGGTAAAGAAACTCCTTGCCATAACAGTTAAGAATTTGTAAGGAAAATTAAATATCTCATAATATCCTATATTTGGAAATTAAAGAGTATATTTTTACAAATACGCTATGATGAAATAATACTTGGAGTCAAACAATCTAAATTTAATCATCAAACTGTTACTAACTTTAGTTAGTGTGACATGGACTAATTTGTTACACTTCTATGAGATTTTGTTTCCTTGTCTCTTACATAAAGGAAATTGAAATAGATCCAAAGGTCCTTTTCAGTAAAATTTTGTTACACAATTTAAAATTTTCTTAACAATTAGAAAATACCATTCTAAGTAAAACACATTATTAAGTCTATGGTTCATAAATATGATTATACTTGAAACCAAAACACCATAATTTAATTTAATTTAGCCCTCATCTAAAATCTAGGGAGGAGATTGGAAATGAAGAGAAATATAATTAAAATATATTTTCATTTTATCCTGGAAAATAACAAAGAAAATCTTTATTTAAAAAAAAAACAGGGACGCCTGGGTGGCTCAGTCGGTTAAGCGTCTGCCTTCGGCTCAGGTCATGATCCCAGGGTCCTGGGATCGAGTGCCGCATCGGGCTCCCTGCTCCGCGGGGAGCCTGCTTCTCCCTCTGCCTCTGTCTCTCTCTCTGTCTCTCATGAATAAATAAATAAAATCTTTAAAAAAAAATGAAATTAGAATGCAGTAATATTCTCATAATTTCTTGAACATTATATGGTTTAGAGAATGTCTATTTGAAGATTACTTGAACATATGAATCTTATACAACTCCTCAAACATCTTGAAAAATTTTAGACCATTTCATGAACAAGTATTTAGACTTCTGTGGCAAATCAAGGAAAGATCAGACCTAATATGTATTTGAACAATATGACGAGGTCCCATTCACCTTAAAACATCCTTCTCTTTGAGTAAACTGTCATCTTAAAATACAAGCTGGATCTTGCTATTGTCAAATAACCTTACTCATTTCTGTATTGATGTATCTTCATTTTTATAAATGCAAATTTTTCATCATTGTCCAAATATAAGTGAGTGCTTCTAAAATAAGTATGAAAAATATAAAAATATTTAAATTATAAGGCATGATAGTAAATGTGTTCTAAAGTTTACTTTAAATATACTTCTTCACAATTTTTAGAACACTTAGAGAAGAGACATTTTATATTTTTATGCTTTCATGAAATTAAAAGACTGATGACATAGTAACTGTGGGCTTAGTGGTATATATCTTATTATTTTGTCATATCTCAATTAATAAATTTCAGAGTCAGCAAATTTTGGAAATAAACAAAACAAAAGCAAGGTACCTAGTTTCCTCTCTTAGGTTCAGCAGCAAACATTAAAATGAAAAAATTCCTAAGAATAATTATTGGATAACCTAATTCCATTTCTTGGAAGAAATTGCTTTATGCATTCTTAAGTATTCTAACTAGTCATCATTAAGCAGCATAGGACTGGGGGAAAATGATTCAGAATCAACAATTAAGTTTAAATGTGTATTGGGGGGTCTCTTGAATGCATTAAACATGAGATACATTCTGGTAGGGTTTATAAGAATGTGCCTTTGATGTGCCATTCTACTGATGGAGGGATGGGGAAACCCATAATAAAGGCCATGAATATAAAATCATTGACTCATGCCTTGGTGATTGGCTTTCTGTGTGACCTTTCCCTTAATTTCTATCTTCCAACAAGAAATTAATTATTAATTCACTTATCCACACACATGTATTAAGTATTTACTAAAAATTGTGGTCTACTTCTCTCACAGAATGCTCTGTGGCTTAATAACTAACCTAGTAGTTATAAAGGTGTGGAAGGAAATTATATGTAGGAAAAAAGCCACAAGGGAGAAATTGAAGGTGAGTCATCAGGAGAAGGTGACTGCCTGTAAGGTCTCACTGGGCGAGGTGAGCCTGGTGATACTATCAGACTCTAGCATCTGATCCTTAGCATTTCATGCTCTAAAGCTAGACTTTTCAGTACCTGTTGATAACCAGTCTCTGATCAATGGACTAATGCTAACCCAACCTCACTCCAGACTTACATGTAAACCAAAATGCAATTACTTCTTTTATAGTGGGGCTGGTAATCTTTTCTCAGTGACCAAAATGATCAATTATACTACTCAAAGCACCTATGTTAGCAAATATTAATCAGAATGTGGCTGTCTTAGCTAGGAATAAGGCAAAAGGGCTTGGATATTTCTGAGGAGGACTTGACTAACTGAAATATGCTAATCTCACAGCAAAGTACAGCTCTAGAATTCTCAGGTTCTCTAACATCAGACACTGCTTTCTTTTCTTTTGCTGGTCCCAAAGTTCTACTGATGCTTTTTTACTTAGGTATAAATACAGGTATTCCCCACTTTTTGAAAATTTGGGTTAGACCATTTATCTTTTATGAAAGACCTACTTGTCTTTCAGTCTCATATTCCTATGGGGCGTCTGTATGTATATAATTACATTTGTTTTTCTCCTGTTAATCTGTCTTATATCAATTGACCAGCCAAAGAACCTAAAAGGGTGTAGTAAAATTTTTCTCCTCAACACATATGTACAATGATTTCCTGATATACTGCTTCCTTCACAACCAGCAATTTTTACATTTTTCCTATTTCTGTAAATGGCAACTTCATTCTTCCAGTTGTTTAGGTGAAAACAAAAAACAAGACACCTTGCTATTATCTTGGTTTCCTTTCACACTCCATATCTTATCTGTAAGCAAGTCCTGTTGGCTCTCCCTTCAAAATAAATACAGAATCCCACCATTTCTCATAACCTCCAGTGTTACCAATCTGGTCCTAACTACCACATGTCTCATATGGATTATTGTAATAGCCTCTGGCAGATCTGTCCTAACACAGTCACCAGTGATCCTATTGAGGAATCCTGGTTCATTCACTCTCCCACTCTGCTATATGACAATTTCATACCCTCATCTCTCTCCTCATAACTCCACTATACTCTTACATCATAACTCCTTCCTAATGACCTTGTATGTTATCAGATCCTGTCGCTCCTCTTCCCAAACTCTCCAAAGGCTTTCCATCTGATTCAGAATAAAAGTCATAGGTTTTACAAAGACCTACAGAGCCCATTACCTCTCTAAGTCCATCGCCTGTGATTTTATCTCCTTATTTACTCTATCCCAGCCACCTTGGGCACCTTTTTATTCCTTGAAAATTCTAGGCAAGCTGCTACCTCAGGCTCTTTGCACGTGTTCCCTCAGCCTGGAGATATGTGCATGGCTTACTGCCTTTAAGTGAAATGACACTTTCTCAGTGAGGCTTTTTTTTGTGACTGCCTTATTTAAGGTTGTAAAACTGCCTTTCACTTTTTTTCTTTGTTTTCTTCATAGCACTTGTCACCATCTGACATACAAGGAAAAAGTATTTTACGCTCTCCAGGTGTGGCTCTGTAAATTAGACTGGCCAAAGACACATTAACAAAAGAAAATAAACAGAAGTTAATTAGTATGTGTGTCATGCATGTACACATGGGAGGACCCAGTGATAAGTAACCCAAAGGAGTAGTTGAAACTTGGGCTATCTACCATCTTACACTAAAACAATGGAAAGGGCCTTTGGGGCTTCTGAATGGAGGAGACTGTGTTATGGGAAGGTAACTAAGAAAGGTATGGAAAACAAGGGTTTTTAAATAAGGTTCATTATGCAGATTTCAGTCAATGTATTCTCCATTGATAAGAGTTGTTAAGAATCCTCCTCTTCCAAGTAGGGGAGAGAGAGGCACCTTTACAAATAGAAATTTCTTTTATAAATGTAAATTTCCTTTACAAAAGGAAAACTTGTGCCCTGTGCTTTTCTTGCATCTGCAGCTTCTCAGTGGACTTTAGCTCAAAATAATCCATATGCCAAATAGGCATATTTTAGGATGACATATTTTGGTATCCTTCACAACATACTGTCCTTATTTATCTTTTTAAATACCTAAACATTCTCTGGAGCATAGTACTTTTAAATAAATATTTGTTGAGTGATTTAATAAACACTTCTTATCCAGCAACAATTGAAAATGCAGCTTAATGTTTCATATAATTTTACCCTAGAAACATTATCCTGGAAGAACCATGGGGATCACATCATGTTTATTCTTTATTCTCAGCATTTTTCTAGGCTTAGAACTCTAATTCCATTAAAAATTTTTTTCTTAGAGTCAAATCAATGTTTCTTATGACTCCTTTAATAAAATTGTGCCTACACTGATTGACCCAATTCATTTTCCTGTGCTGAGGACATAGAACATACTAAAATACTTGTCTATTCTTTTAAAAGCATTCTCCAAGTCAACAAAAATTCCTGGAATGCAAAGATTTGGTCAGAGGCAAGGGACAGCTTTATTGCCGTGCAGATAGCAAACTAGGGAGATTGAGCCTTTGGCTACAAATTGAAAGTACACTCCTAAGGGGAAGATTTAGGCTCTGGGTAAAATAGGTAAAAACCACAAGTTCTGTGCCCTTTATCGAGATTTGTCAGACCCAGGTCCCAAACTGCAAACTTCAGGAGCAGAGTGACAAGCAGGATACAGTTCGCTATTTCTGGTAGCAGTTTCAGGATGTGGCAGCTGCTCTTCTGGTAAGATGTGTTGCGGGGTCTTTCTGCGAGTTTTGCTGAATTTTGTTCAAGCTTGTCACCTCAGACTGCGCTGACTGGTTTTATTCCTCAGAGTCATTCAGCCTGATTAACATTTTAGTTTCATTCCTTTGACATGAGGGAATCCATCTTGTCTGTTAGCTATTGCTGTCTTTTGTTCTCATCCACAATCTCATGTTTTTTTATTCCTTTATAATCAGAGAAACCTCACTGATAAGGTCTCTCTAAATTAAACCCAACCATTCATTCAACAAATAATTATTGAATAAGACTCTCCTGGGCTCTGTCATATAAAGATAGGAATGGGTCCTGCCCTCAACTAGCTTACAGTCCAATAGAGGAAATGGGATACTTTATACATTAGAAAGAAATACAATATCATCTACTACAACTCAGCACATGGTATCTTGAGGGATGTAGCGGTTCTTATGCCTGGCTGCAGAGCAGGGCATCCTCCCTTTAAGTGGCCGATAATGAGTCAGGGAGAGAGAATTTGAAAACAGGGAGTGTTTGAGGGCAGTTACTGAAAAATAATGTGAGTGGCTCATTAGAGTCTTGATGAGGAGCCAGATTAGAATTGAAATGGACAGAGTGTGGTTGGTTACTAAGTCAGTTTAGAATATGCCAAGCCAAAGCAAATATAAGCATTAGAAAAATTTAGATCACAGGAGAAAGCAAAAAGAGAAGTAGGTTGAACATAATATGTGCTAGTTAATTTTTAGGGGCATATTCTGTAGCAGAAGTTTAATTTTTAAAACCAAGTAACTTAGCTCTCTATTTATAAGATATTTCCCCCCCCAGAATTGGTAGTTTATATTACAAAAGTTTGGCCATTTAAGTTTTATTTGAATTCAGTCTTTCCGTGACAGCAGTAAAAAAAAGTTATATTTCTCAGGAACATGCTGTGGGTGATTAAGGACCACAACTGAGACCACTCAAGATTATGTTTAGCCTCTTATCTCTGAGGGGTTGGCAGACTATGCACAGAGAGTTGAATGCTGCTAGCTGCCTGATTTTATAAATAAAGTTTTATTGGAATACAGTCATGCCAATTCATTTACATATTATCTGTGCTGCCTCCACGCTTTGTGGACCATTAGGTCTCCAGTCTCCATTGCAACGGACCTAATGGTCCACAAAGCCTAACATAATAACTAGCCAGTTCATTACAGAAAAAGTTTGCCAATTCCTGGTTTAGGTGATTGTTTCCATTTTCCTATTGACTCTTTTCACTGGGGACCCAAATGAAGATTAGAAAAATTCAGAAAGCACAAGAACAATGACTAGTGAATCTTATTTATTTGGGACTTGTTAACTCATTGATTTACATATTTAAAACATCTTGAGCTTTACCTATACTAATTCTGAACCAATTAATATTGTCCTGACTTTTAGTCACATGAAAAGACAGCTCTGATGCAATGAAAATGGACTTTAAATTGATTTTGAAGATCTGAATTCAAGTTCCCCTCTGCCAGTTACAACCTTAGACTAATTCAAAAATTAAAATCTCTAAGGTCAAAGATTAAATGATGAGAGAGATAGTCTTTATGACAAGCTATAAAAATTGAATGAGATAATAAAAGTAAAAGCTTTATAAATTAAATCATGATATCATTATCAAATATTATTCATGATCCTAAGAATGTATACACCATATTTAAAAGGACAGGCTCTATCATTAGATTGATTTGAATTGACAAATATTTAATGAGATAATCCTCAAAAAGCAGACAGCACAGGGGCTGGGTGGCCCAGTCAGTTGAGTGATGGACTCTCGCTTTCAGTTCAGGTATTGATTTCAGGATTGTGAGATCCAGCCAGTGTTAGGCTCCATGCTGAGCATGAAGTCTGCTTAAGACCTCTCTCCCTCTGCCCCCTCCCTCACCTGCATGCTCACACACGCCCTCTCTCTCTCCCTCAAATAAATAAATAAATCTTAAAAAAAAAAAAACCATACAGCACAATGCTTGGCAACATCAGCTATTAGTATTTTATTACCATTATTATTATAAAATAACTAGCACTTGTCTTTCATAGATAATATCTTTGAATGCTGTCAGCTCTTAGTCAATCTTTGGTCTAACTTAGATTAATGATAGGATGAAGACCAGTGAGTATAGTGGGCTAATACTCACTTCCAGAGCTATGTACCTGAACTCTGACTGGCTACCATTCCCTGATACGAAACATGAGCTAACAAGTCTTAAATCTTACTCTTCTGTCCACCGTTATCACGTTTCATACATTTTATTGGTGTTTATTTTTATAATTATAATAATCTCTGGTCTCCTATTTTTCTGTCTCCACTGTTTTTCATTACTACATGGGAAGATGAGTAAATAAAGGTTTTCACCCAGAACTATGCTATCACAATTCATAATTTAGCCTGATGCTAATATTATTTACTTTTAGCAAGACTAAGCGTATATGTGTGTATATATATATATATATATATATATATATATATAGCCAATTCCTGGTCTGAATATATATATATATATAACTTGTTAGAATGTGGAGGGATGTGAAAATTAGGCCATTAATTTAGGGAGAGAAAGATATACAAAAATTACTGTTCTAAGGAGAACAAAAGAATATATTGAAACTCTTCCCTAGGAAGAGTTGCAACTGTAATACTAATTTTAAAATTATTTTGGAATTTATAATAAATGGAACACTATAATCTTTAAATAATTATCTTGATCTTATCATAAAAGCTAAGCTCAAAATAGGAAATGGACTCTCTTCTCCCATTTTTGAAGTATAACTTCCACTGCTTGCCGCTAGTGACTTCGTGTGTCAAATTCCACCTCAAGGTGGAATGCGTCTCCACTCCCTTTACCAGGAGAACTTGAAAAGCAATAGAAGGAATCTGGCTTTGTTCTTCCTTGGCCAACATACACCAGGTGGTCTGACCAAACATTAGCAACAACTGTGTAAACAGAAAAAAAGGTTTTGTATTTATTTTTGCTTTTTATTGAGGGACCAGGGAGATTTCAGAAGTTTTACAATGGCAGAGGCACAAATATTGAGATTCTAGTTAACACACTCTTGTAAGCACAAGAGCCAATTCTTTGAGACTTAAAATTTTGAATTGTGAAAATTCTGCCTCCACTACTAATCTGTATCATTCTCTAGTGTCCTCTACATCAGTTAGACTAATGCGAAGTTAAGGGGTGCACACGGTCCCTGCAATAGACCACCCTCTCTTCTGACACCAACAAGTTCAGAAGGTTCCCCAAACAACCCTCAAGATTGATAATTCACTAGAAGGACTTGCAAAACTCACTGTAAGCATTTATACTTACAGCTATGGTGTATGACAAGGAAGGGATACAGATTAAAATTAGCCAAGGGAAGAGTGGACTCTGGTAAGTACCAGCTGTGGGGTTTCCATTGTTCTCTCTCTGTGCAATCAGGACATGTTACTTTCCCAGCATGGGTGTGTTGACAATATGCATGGAGTATTGCCAACCAGGGACTCTCACCCAGTTCTCTGCATCCAGAGCTGGGGCTCCATCACATAGACATGATTGATTGATTACCCACATGCTTAATCTGTCTTCAGTTACATCCTTGAATCATTATCTGATGGCCTCAACACCCGACTTCAGGTTTTCTCTTGGATGAGAAATATAGAGGGACTCCATCTGCAACGAATTCTTTCTCTCTTCTCCTCTTGTTATGGTCTGAACTGTATCCCCTCAAGATTCATATGTTGAAGCCTGAACCCTAAAGGGACTATATTTGGGGATAGGGTCTTTAAGGAAGCAATTATGGTTAAATGAGTTCATAAGACTGAAGCCATCATCCAATAGGACATATGAGGACACAATGAGAAAGTGGCCGTCTGCAAGCCAGGAAGTGTCCTCACCAGAAACCAACTCTGCTAGCACCTTGATCTTATACTTCCAGCCTCCAGGACTGTAAGAAAATGAAGGTCTATAGTTTAAGCCACCTAGTCTGTGGCTTTTTGTTATGGCAGCCCAAGCAGACAAATATATTCCCTCTTTCTTTCTCTTTAGGCTCCTCCCTGTAGCCAAGCAAGATGGTGGTATTTTTTCTCTTGACATTTCTATGCCAGAAACTACTCATATATGTCCTTCATTTCTTCCTATGTTACGTTTAATTTTTATGAACTCTGTGCTTTAGCTAGTTCTCCAAGCTTTGGCTTGGTTTTTCAAGCCAGGTCCCTCTGGATTTCAAAATATAATCACTTCTTTTTAAAACTGGTTTTCACAAATCAACAGCTTATTCATTTAAGATGAGTGTGCCTTCTGTGAGTTAAAAAAAAATCTATAGCACTTCAGAGAAGTTCTTAGTCCAAGGCTATATCTGACCTTCTCCTTTCCCCTTTATCAGAAGCGAGCAGTGTCGTTAATTCATTAGATGAGAAGAGAGCTGCAGAGCCACTAAAATGATTGTCACCACATTAGCTGCCAAAGCTTATTCTCCTGATATTCTGCTGATATCAGAAACTGTGCCATTCCCTATGCATCAACTCTGATTAAATTATCTTTTTTCCCACTTATTTCCTATATTCCTGAACTTTATTTATTTTTTTATTATGTTCAGTTAGCCACCATACAGTACATCATTAGTTTTTGATGTAGTGTTCAATGATTCATTAGTTGCGTATAACACCCAGTGCTCATTACAACATGTGCCCTCCCCAGTTCCCATCACCGGGCTACCCCATCCCCCCATCCTCTCCCTTCTAAAACCATGTTTGTTTCCCAGAGTCCATAGTCTCTCATGGTTTGTCTCCCTCTCTGATTTCTTCTCCTTCAGTTTTCCCTCCCTTCCCCTATGGTCCTCTGTGCTATTCCTTATGTTCCACATATGAATGAAACCACATGATAATTGTCTTTCTCTGCTTGATTTATTTCACTTAGCATAATCCCCTCCAGTTCCATCCATGTCAGTGCCGTGGTGGGTATTCATCCTTTCTGATGGCTGAGTAAATTTAGTGTGCTTCTAATAGAAGGGAGCAAAGAGACTTTTAATAGTTTATCTTGTCCCAAATCTATACAAGGATTCCCATTTCCTCTAGGGGGTCATGGAATTATTGCAAGGAATCTGTGAATTCATATACCTTTCCAAGCTTTGATTATGGATTGAATTAGCAGAGTGTTTCACGCAAATGCAAGCATCTATCTTTCAAATGTATATAGATGTCATTGCAATGGACAAATTGCCAGTCATTGAAAGTATTACTGAATTCATGAAACTGTTTGTTACCATGCATTTTTGAAATCAATGGATATCTGAATTACAATTACTGTCATATGGGAGTTCAGTATTTTGTTGTTGCCATTATTAATGAAGTCATTTTCTTTTTTTTTTTTTTAAGATTTTATTTATTTATTTGACAGACAGAGAGAGTAAGCAGTGGGAGCTGCAGAGGGAGAGGGAGAAGCAAGCTCCCCGCTCAGCAAGGAGCCTGATGCGGGGCTCGATCCCACAACCCTGGGATCACGACCCGAGCCCAAGGCAGATGCTTAACCGACTGAGCCACCCAGGCACCCCTAAAATCATTTTCCTAAATGAAAGTTTCAGTACCTGATCTATTCCCTTTGCCTTCCCTACCCAAAGAAGCATTTCTAGATTGTGCCTTATTAGAAAGTCTCATTTACTAAATAATCTTATTAGTTCTGGATGTTACTCTTTTCTAAATCTTAGTTCCAGCTGCATGATCCACCTTGTCTCTTTTGGCAACCAGAACATTCTCTAGAAAGGCAGTCTTGGAAGAGCTATTGCCCAGAAGGAATTCTAGAAGAGGCTTTTTTTTTTTTAATTGGATTTCCAGCCTGCCCATTTTGGCCACCAGAATATTTTTGTACAGTACCATTTTTATTATAAAAATAATACACTGGGTACATTTCCATGCTTTATTAAGGAGAATATAATCTTTAATGCCTATATTATATGTTTTTGCCATATGATTATATTTAATAATTTTTATTGTTCCTTTAAGCTGTTTTCCAGTTTTTTACTATTAGAAATAAATAACAGTGCATATCCTGGTATATAATTTTATTCTTTCAGATAAATTCATACAAATTTACTCAATCAAAAAATATAAACATGTTTAAGGCTCTTAATACCCATTTCCAACTTGATTTCCAGAAAGGTGGTACCTATTTAAACAACCCCCCAGGAACTAAATTCCCACTGTGAATTTTACCTCCTGAAGAGCAAAGCTGATTATTTTCCTTTTAAAAAAATAGTTGATAATTTGGTAATTATTAGGAAGGTTTGATTTTTCCATATTTTGTTACCCATTTTCATTTCCTCTTTTGAGAATTGTCTGTTCCTGTTCTTCTTAGCATTAGAATCTGGTTTTCTTTAGACCATTTCCTTTTTAATAGTGCTCCTCGTTCCTCATAATTTGCAGTTAATCTTCCATGTACTTGCACTAAAACTATCAATTTTATCTCATTTGTAGAGTGTCTCTAGTCCTTCTAACTATCACTGCTCAGAGTTCACATATTAGATCTCTCCTTCTTGGCTATATGTATATAACTTTTTTTTTTCATATCACAGTGCAGGATTGCACAAATTCTGGAACTTCTCTCCAAAATCCTTGCTGCCTGTTTTGTTCTGGGATGGCTTTCCCATCTAGATTGGATCTCTGCTTCAGGTGCTTTCAACACCCATTAAGGTTGTTAAGTCACTATTGGTTTCAGAGAGGGCATCTTTCTTCTGCACAAGGCCATTGATTCTTTATTACCGTCTCACATGATTAAACATACTTGCTGAGACAGCCACTTGAGGTTTTACTATGTATTGTTTCATCACACACTCACAAATGCGGTCGGTAAAACCCAGCTTAAAACTCAGCTTCTAGTCACTGCCACAGTAGCACAAACATGGCAGAAACAACTCGGCAATGAACATTGCTTCAAGGTCCCACATCTCTACTTTTGAATCATCTGGCTTCTTTTTTTTTTTTTTTAAGATTTTATTTATTTATTTGAGAGAGAGAGAATGAGAGAGAGCAAGCACATGAGAGGGGGGAGGGTCAGAGGGAGAAGCAGACTCTCCGCCGAGCAGGGAGCCCGATGCGGGACTTGATCCCGGGACTCCAGGATCATGACCTGAGCCGAAGGCAGTCGCTTAACCAACTGAGCCACCCAGGCGCCCGAATCATCTGGCTTCTTTCCAGAGACTATGACATTTCAAACTGAAACCAACAATGTACTTAAACTAATAAAAGGTGTACTAGAAAGAATGAGGATTTTAGAAACAAATGGACAGGAGTGTGTACTCCCATTAAGTAGCTGTGTAACTTTGGGTAGTTTTTTTTAACTTTTCTAAGTTTCTATCTCTTTATTTACAAAATGGAATAAATAATACCCAACTCAGAGGTTTGGGAATTAAATAGTATAAGTGTGCTACCATACAGAATCAAACTGTCCAATCCAACTCACATGTACAAGAAATATTATCTAATATCAAGATATGCTAATCATTTCAAGAATAAAGAGGCACAGAAAAAGCAAAGAGAGGTCCCAGGTGGACTGTGTGGTCCCTAGGTCCTTTTTTCCCTCTCCAAACCTGTGCTTCCTCCCAGAATAACAGAGGAGGTCTCCAAGTCAGGATTTGTGAGTTTTTTTATGTAATGCAATAAGGAGCATTTAAGTTATAAAATGTCTTCATTTTATATGCTAAAGACATTGTCCAAGGAGAAGTTTCATAGATCTACAGATTCTGGGTATATTTACTTTAAAAAAGATCCTTTAGGCAAGGACATACTACTGAGAACATGTTATAGTTAAGGACTCTTCCTCCTAGCTAAATAGCACCAGTCTATTTGTCAGGAACCCATTGGCAAGGGGACCAAATCAGCGAACAACCTTCTTTTTCCTAGAAGTCTTTCAACTCCACCATACCCCACATGGTAAAAAAAGTGAATAGATCATAGGAAAGTTGCTTTAATGACTTCCCTCCAAAAACATGTAAATCATTTATTATAGTGCCTCACACAAAGTACTTGCTCAATAAACTCACCTGAGATTTTGAAGGCTATATGTATAAAACAGTTTTTTTTAAGTTTTAATTTTTATTTATTTGACAGAGAGAGACACAGTGAGAGAGGGAACACAAGCAGGAGGAGTGGGAGAGGGAGAAGCAGGCTTCCCACAGAGCAGGGAGCCCAATGCGGGGCAATCCCAGGACCCTGGGATCATGACCTGAGCTCAAGGCAGACCGTTAACAACTAAGCCACCCAGGTGCCCCTGTATAAAACAGTTTTTAATGGAATGATTGAGAGTTTCAAGTCAATAGTTGGTCAATTTCATCCCACAAAAAGTAATATGAATGTTCTAATAAATCACTTCTTGATAACTGATATTTGAAGTTATCTCCTTTGCTCAAAGTATTTGCTACAACTGAATATTACGTTGGCAGGAATATTATCAATTGTCTGTAGCACAATATGAATGAGTCAGTTTATCTACCCAATGATGAAACTTATTGAATACATTGAGAAAATAACCCATATTCCAGGCTAGGAATTAATTTGTTATTGCTCTGCAAGACTTACAGAATTTTGAGTAATTGTGACATTCTATGAAACCACGTCCATAGGTAGCAATGTACCATCAAAGAGAACATTGTACAGGTGAATAATCTCAAAGCGAGGTTGTTGGACACATGGTCTATTAATTAACTCTGTTCTCTACACAAACTGAGATCCAGAAAATTTCCTCAGAGAGTAGAAACCTTGTTGGCATTTCTTTCTTTCTTTTTTTTTTTTTTTAAAGATTTATGTATTTATTTTAGAGAGAGAGAGAGCGTGCATGCACAAGTGGGGAGAGGAGCATGAGGGAAGGCAGAGGGAGAGGACAAGCAGACTCCACACTGAACCCAGAGCCCACTGCGGGACTCAATCTCACAACCCTGAGATCATGACCTGAGCCGAAATCAAGAGACAGATGCTTACCCGACTGGGTTATCCAGACACCCTGCCTTGTTGGCATTTCTAAAATAAGTGAGCTTCAAATTAGGAAGACATAGAGAATCTACTTCAGGTCTTTAGAGGGAAATTATTTGGAACATGTAGGTTCCAGGGAAAGAGGGGGTCTGCCATCAAGGCTATATGGCTGCTCAGTGAAACAGAACTTAAATGTTAGGTAAGATAAATTCAAATTCTAGTAGAGGATGACTGCTCTGGACTAAAATTGACTTAAAAACAAATGGGTTAGAGGTAGATATTGGATTTCCAGTTATTTAGAATTGCCCAGAAGAGATGAAGGTACCAACTACAAAATAAAAGCAAGATGCCTAAGACTTAGAGGGGGCCAGATAAGTCTCTTCATCATCCTGCAGTTTGGGGTCCAGGGTACAAGGCAGGGATGTAAGAGGGTCCAGGCATCTGCAAAGAAGTACAGCCCAGTTGGATCCAGAGAAGATGATCTAGAAACACACAAGCTAGAGGAGAAAAAAGTAGGAAGTTTCTAGAAAGACATAATCCCACCAAACATGGAAGTGAGGTCAGCCCAAACAAACCTTAAGCTGGAAGGTTGCAGCTGTATGTCTTAGTGGTTAAGAGCTGTAGAGTCAGAGAAGACTTAGGACTGAATTTCAAATTGGCCACTTCCAAACTGAATGACTTTGGACAAGTTATTTAAACTCTGTAGTCCTATTTCCTCATCTTTAAAATAAGAAAAATTATGACATTTACTTTTCAAGGATGTATGAAAGCAAATTGAGATAATGTATGTAATGTGCATGACAGTAATATACAGGTATATAAAATACTCTCGTATATGTTAGCTGTTATTATTTGTCTTGTTGAACATCTTTGCCCAAAATTCAGTCTAATATCCACCCTGGACAACATTAAAGGAACTGGGAATGAGTTTATTCATTCATTCAATCAATATTTTCAAGGAGTCCATTCTCTGATGCAGTCACTGTGCTCGATGCTAAGATGCAGGGGTGAGTAAAGCATTCATGGTCCCTGTCCTTGGAAGCTTACAATCTAGTGGCTGAGACAATCATGAAAACCAAAATCATACAAGTAAATGTTTAAAAATCCGTGGGTGAGAAGTGCCAAAGATGGGGAGGCGTGATGCAATGAGAGAGTATAAAAAGGGAATTTAACCAGGTCAGAAAACTCTGGGAAAGTTTCTCCAGGGAAGTGACTACAGAGCTAAGATATGGAAGGATGAATAAGAGCTAAGTAGGTCAAAAGGGAGTAAAGAGAATTCCAAGTGGAGGTACTGACAAGGGAACACGATCTGAGCTGGGAGAGAGCATGGTTAGCAGGAGGCCCTGAGAACAGAGCTGTGTTGCTAAAGCAAAGAGGATGAAGGAAGAAATGGAGAGGAAACTGAAGGGATAGGTAAGGACAGCACTTACAGGACCTCTTAGGCCACATTAAGGGATATTTGTTTTTATCCCAAGAGCAATAGTGAACTAAAGGATGTTATTAACTGGGTTGAGGTGCCCCTAGAATATGATCCATTTGTGTTCATTTACCTCACCTGTTTAATGGAAGCAAAGAGACAAGTTAGGAGACTCTTATGCTTATGGGAACTTAGATTGAGGGCATTGAAAAAGTAGAGATAAGTGGATGAATTTGAGAGATATTTAAGTGGGAAAATTGACAAGACTTTTAAATTTGGGAAGTGAAGGAAAGGGTGGTGTCAAGAATAAATCCAGCATTTTGGACTTACCTAACTGGTTGGATGGTGATCTTCTTGCCCCAAACAGGGAACACTAAAAGGAGACAGGTTGGGTGGAGGTGGGGAGGATAGTTCTGGGTGAGGGATAAATAATTCAGTTTTGAAAATGTTGAGCTTGAGTTACATTAGAGCTATAAAAGAGAGTATGTCAAATAGTTGTGCATAGTATCCGGAACTGAGAGGAGATATCTGGGCCGCAGATACAAATTCATGAGTCATCTACCACATAGGAAAGAATTGTGAAGTCCTAAAAGAAGAGCAGAGGGATCCAGAGCAAGCCTTGAGCAACATCTGCATTTACAGGAGTACAACACCTGCATTTTACCAGCCCTAGTCATTCTGAGGCTCAACTTCAGAAAAGTGAGAATAATAAATCAGAACTAGGTAACCAAATCCATTTGTATAACTTTGCATTTGTTTTATTTTCTACTGAACATTTCTTTAAAGAAATTCCAGCCTTGGGCGCCTGGGTGGCTCAGTTGGTTGAGCGACTGCCTTCGGCTCAGGTCATGGTCCTGGAGTCCCGGGATCGAGTCCCGCATCGGGCTTCCTGCTCGGCAGGGAGCCTGCTTCTCCCTCTGGCCCTCCCCCTTCTCATGTACTCTCTCTCATTCTCGCTCTCTCAAATAAATAAATAAAAAATCTTAAAAAAAAAAAAAGAAATTCCAGCCTTATCTCAACTAAACTAAGGTTTTGAAGGAGGATTTTATATATTTCAGTCAAAAAGCATAGGCAAGGCCTTCAATGCCCTTTCAATTGCTTTCAATTGCCTAGATGTAGTGGCGAAAACTACAGACCAAACTTGAAAAAAAAGCAAGGAGAGTTATTAGGAGAGATACAATCACCCAGGAGAGATGGCTTAAAGGAGAAGTTCCCAAACTGGTGTCCATCAGAATCACCTGGGAAACTTGGTAATATGCAAGTTCTCAGGAGCTACCTTAAGTTTTTAATTCAGTGGATGATTCAAACTGAGCCTTGGAACTTATATTTCAATATGTAACTATGTAACTGATTTTTTTTTTTTTTTGAGAAAGAGAGAGAGAGGGGGAGAGAGAGAGAGAACAAGAGAGAATCTTAAGAAGGCTCCATGCTCAGCATGGAGACTTACGTGGGGTTCAATCTCATGACCCTGAGATTATGACCTGAGCTGAAATCAAGAATCAGATGCTTAATGGACTGAGCCACCCAGGCACCCTGTAACTGATTTTTCTGGTAAGATGATCTTAGGAACACATTTTAAGAAATATCACTTTAAAAGGTAACTGCTCCCAGGGACTTTGTTTTACCATAATCCAGCCAAGTGTCTCAACAACATTCATTTAAAAGTTCATCCTTATCTCACTGATTTTGTTTGCCATCTCTATTATATACTAATTCCTTATATTTATTTGGGTCTATTCATGAATTTTATATTCTATTCCGTGTACCATTCTATTTACATGTCACACTATGGAAATTATTGAGGCTTTATAATGTATTTTAGTATCTGATATTTTCATTGCTCATCTAAGAGATATCCTGGCTATTTTTTCTTGCTTCATTTTTTATATGAGCTGTAGGATCCATATGTTTTTTTTCCTTCCTCATTCCTTTTCTTCCTCTCTCTCTTTCCCTCACCTTCTTTCTTTTTTCATCCTTTAGTAGAGATATGCTCATCTTCTTGCCTCATGATCATTTTATTTTATTTTTCTTTTTAAAGATTTTATTTATTTGACAGAGAGAGACACAGCAAGAGAGGGAACATAAGCAGGGGGAGTGGGAGAGGGAGAAGCAGGCTTCCCACCGAGCAGGGAGCCCTATGTGGGCCTCAATCCCAGCACCCTGGGACCATGACCTGAGCCAAAGACAGACGCTTAATGACTGAGCCACCCAGGTGCCCCGACTCATGATCATTTAACCTGAGTTCTGAGTCAGTAGAGAGAGGAAAAATTTGAGAAGCCATTATCCTATTTGTCAAGACAAACTTCATTTGCTTGAGGTCAGGAATAGGCAAGTTTTACACTCAGTATTTTAATGGGAACCACATTAAATGTATATATTACTTTAGGTAGAACTGAAATCTTTACAATTTTGAATCTTTCTATTCAAAATAATAGTACATATACTAAAAATCTTGTGTGCTTGCGTGCGTGTGTGTGTGTTCTTCAGAAATGTGTTAATGTTTCTTATAAAGGTTTTATACATTTCTTTTTAAATTTGTTCCTAAGTGTTTAATCATCTTGTTGCTATTGTAGGTGAGATTTTCTTCCGTTATATCTTTCAGTTATTTGTTAGTTGTATTTCAGAAGGATATTAATTTTTGCACATTTTTATTCCACAACTTCTTTTTGAAATCTCTCATTATGTGTAGTACTTTTTCAGTTGAATCTTTCAGAATTACCAGCTTCAAATCAAAATATCTAAAAATAGTAATAATTTTATTACTTCTCAAAATATCATGCCTCTACTTTATCCACTTATTAAACTGTAGTGGATAATACATATTAAGTAAGATATTATCATGTTAAGAAATTATTCATTTTGTTAAGTGTTGTTATCAAGACTGGGTGTTGGATTTTGTTAAAAGTCATTTTCAAATCAATGGGGAAGAACATATATATTTCTTATATACAATGTTAGTCTTCCTTATAATACATTTATTTCTTAGTATTAAACTATACTTACGTATTTCTGGAATAAACCCTATTTAGTCATGATGTATTATCATTGTTTTTTAAGGTGATGCTGAATTCTGTTTGCTAATATTTTACTTAAGATTTTGTCTTATATTCATAAATACACTGCAATGCAATTTTTAGGAAATCAGCAAAGCTGGGGTGCCTGGGTGGCTCAGTTGGTTAAGCATCCAACTCTTGATTTTTGGCTCAGGTCATGATCTCAGGGTTGTGAGATCAAGCACCGTGTCTGGCTCTGCAATCAGCGTGGAGTCTATTTGAGATTCTCTCTCTCCCTCTCCTTCTGTCCCTCACCCAGCTTACATGCGTGCACATGCTCTCTCTCTCTAAATAAGTAAATAAATAAAATCTTTAAAAAAAAGGAAAAAAGAAAGAAATTCAGCAAAGTTTTAGAGTAATTTGACCCAGGCCATAGTTGGTTTTGTCCCCGTGCTGAGAGCCCTGCTTCTTGGTTTGCCATAATCTGAGCCAGACTCTCTTTCTTCAAAACATGAACCTGACCTAGACCTTACCTAGACCTTACCTCTTGACCAACTTGAATTCTGAGTCTTATACATATGTTTTAGAACCCTCTTGCCTTTCTTTTTACAGACTTTCTGCATTTTTCCCCATTTGATGGTCATCATATGGTTGGTTTCTGTTCCAGGTTCCTGATCCTATTTAGACTGAATTCCAAATAATTCCTTTTTGTCTCCTTCCCACCTTCTGTGTTTAATTTACCCCCTGGGAACCATGTGACAAATCTTTAAGGACTGATTACTTCTGCTGGTGGACACTAAACAGCTAGTCCTTTACTGCCCCCTTGAGGGCCTTGGCCACGAAATACCCTGTGACCCATCTTGTCTAGAGAGGTGTTTATCCCTCCCCACCTGGCCCATTCTCTCCTGAACAGGTACTAGTACAAAGAATGGACTGCACTGAGAGGAATGAAGAAGACAAAAATGAAACCATTTCTGCAGAAACATTTCTAGAGAGTGATTTTAATTATATTTATCAGTAGAATTAATAAAAATTTAGCATGATTGCCGAATTTAAGTTTACTGAAGTCAAATGGTTTCTACACAACTGTCTTACATCAGGTACCCTCAAATATTTTTATGCCCTATATCCCAACAATAAATCCTAACAATCCTGTTTCTACTCACACACCCCAGAGAAACCCTGGCATATCTGCAATGAGGTGACACGTTCCAGAATATTCATTAAATAAACTCTACTTTCAGAATAAGAAAGTAAAAACAATTCTACTACCTTCATGGTTTAGTACTATATATATATATATATGTATGTATATGTATATATATTATATTTGTATATATAGTATATATAATATATAGTATATATTTAAAATAATAACTTAAAATAAGGTATTATTTTAATTACTTATAGCCTCATATTTTGTAAGTTGTTTTTAATTTGCTCTGCTGATAGTGAATAAAAATATGGAGGTTCAAAATATAACAACTTGTCCCAGATGGTTCCATAAATTACCAGTTCAACTTATAACCAGAATTGTATTTTCATCTTTCCATGCTCTTTTATTCAGATCTCACAGTCTTCCAACAGTTGTTAATTCAGAAATTTTCAGTTCTCCTAATAAGATATTTTTAAGTATCCATATTCAAAGATGTGGTTGGCTCCATTCAACAGGGTTCGATTTCATTACTCAGGGTGAGGATGGCATATGTGTTCAGTTTCATTAACATATTCTGCATTCTTTTCCTTAAAAACTGAAATAAAATCAACAAGGAAAAACAAATGCTTAAATGAATCCATCAGTAACCCCATCTGGCAGAATGTGAACTTTTAATAGAACTTGATTAAGAATAGAGAGAAAAAGAAAATTAACATTTATTGGTCATCTACTATGTAGTAGATGCTTTGTTTTCAATACCTCATTTAATTCTTGGAACTTTAAGAAATAGGCATTATTTTATCTGGTTTACTGAAGAAGTAACAAAGATATAGGGAAATCTGTATTTCTCTCTTAGTTCTCCAGGATCATGTCTAGTAAGTGGTAAAGATGGGATCCCAGGTCACTCTGGTTCTGTCCTCTTGCTCTTTCCTCTATACCATGCCATCAAGTCATTTGGCATGAAGCCTCAGAATCCAAGCTTTAGGCCAAGGCCTAAGTGAGAAAAGGATTCAGGATGTCTTCAAGGCCTTAGCCTCAGAAGCTTTCCATAGACCCAGAAAACAGGTGAAAAAGAGAGTACTTGCCTGGACATAGCTGAGACAAGGGAAGGCTTCTTACAGCAGACTGTGAGTGGACAGCCCTTAGACAAGATTTTGCTGGAGGACGAAGCCTCATCTTGGGAGACCAGCAGAGAGAGCCATGGTGGAGCCAATCAGCAGGAGTATCTATATCACTGTGGGAAGAATAATTGTGCCCTATGCATGCCCCTAGAACAGATGTCATGGTCCATGGACAGAAATGAGTGGACATAGAGGCAAAAGACCAAGAGCCATAGGACGTCTCGGTGGTGGTGGGGGGGGCAGTAAAGACTCTGAGGACACAGGTGGACTCTGTCTCCACCACCATGATGTTACATGAGATTTTTCTTGCCTTTGATATCCTGGGAAGGAAGATGGTGGGAGAAGGGAAGAGAAGGAGCCTAAAGGGAAATTTGATATTTGAAACAGACCAATTTAAATCTTAAATTGGCTGCATAACTATTTGAGAGACTGTTCTAAAACCAAGGACTGAACTTCCTTGGCTACACAGTTTTTGCTATTAAACCCAAAATGGGTTCATGAACAATATGAATTTCATTCCAAAGAAATAGTTATATGTCTATATGCATGATTTGTTTCTGTACATTTAAAACCCATGATGTGAGGATTATTATTGTTATTTCATAGATGAGAGAAGTTATATGCGTTCTCTATAGAATAGAGCTTAGAACAAGTAAATGCAAAGTAGGTTTATCAGATATGCATTTGCTCTGGAGCTCATTCTCTTTTTACCTTGGTAAGAGCTGACTTTTAATGGGAAAATGGTAAAGTGGTGTCTGTTTCCACAGCTTGACATTCTTTAGTGTGGGTCTTGTGCTTATTTATATCTCCTCATGATTGTCACATGACACCCACATGAGGTACATAATGAATATAATCACAGCAGCAGACTAGTATTACTGAAATTTCATGCAAGAACAACATATTCCCTACAATTGTTATATTTGATGACTACTTAGTGAATAGAACATTTCATTGAAGGTGAACGTTAGTTCTGGTAAGATATAATTATTCTCTTCTACTCTGCTCAAGAAAGAACAGAAACTCTCCAATCTAATGCGACTAATCTTTTTGAAACAACAGTTAACACAAAGCATTCTGTTGTAGGTGCCCTCATTCTCACAAAGCGGAATCTCAACAAATAAAAACACAAGCCCCCCCCACAATACACAGCTCCTTCCTTCACTGGGGGTAAAGACGAGTTTCCCAGGAGGACATCTAACTCAAAATACTGTGCTACTCCAATCCTAATTAGTTCCCAAAGCTTGTCCAGCTCTTCTGCTTTCACCTCCTATGAAGATGGAGTGAACATATGTGGATAGGCTTCCTTCCAGCTCTTTGCCAGGGAGTCCAGAAAAGGACAGAAGCAGCCTTTTTGGTTCTGGATCTGCCATTCTAGCCATACCTCTCCTACGGCCCTTATCTACCCTGCCCCAACCCCAATACAAGGGACCAGACCCTGGTAAGCAGACAGAGCATTTCTCTCACAGAAGGGATATGGTCATAAGGAACAATAACAGTTTTATAAAAAAGGTGACCACACATCCTTCATTTTCTAGAAGAATTCATAACACATGTTTCTGTCATAGTTACATTTGCACTCATCAATACCTGCATCCCATTTATTAGTTTCTCTTAGTATTTTGGGGTTGCTGATAAAACCGAAAGCAAATTGTATATTGTTTCTAATAAACCCTACCCCTTCCCATAAATGGATTGAGATGTGTGGAGCGCCCAGGCAGGTCTAATATTTTAGTGCCCCTCAACAAACTCCTTACATATTTATTCAACATTAATGTAAATGTCAGAATGGGTGTTGTTTAGGAGGAAAGACAGAGAAGCAGGACAGCTGGTGGTATAGGGATTAGCACCTATTTTCCTGAGCAGTTCAGCTCTGGTTCCAAATCTGTGTACCTAGTTAACAAAGCAAAAGCCAGACAGTTAACAACTGAAGAAATGAGAATCTGTCTTGCTGGCATTCAGATAGCAATGTTCCTAACAAATTTTGATGTTTCCAACACAACACAAGGCCACACAATCAACGTCAGTAACAGAAAAAGAAAGTTTCCTTCTTTTTTTTTTTTTTAAGATTTTATTTATTTATTTGACAGAGAGAGACACAGTGAGAGAGGGAACACAAGCAGGGGGAGAGGGAGAGGGAGAAGCAGGCCTCCCCACCGAGCAAGGAGCCCGGTGCGGGGCTCAATCTCAGGACCCCGAGATCACCACCTGAGCCAAAGGCAGATGCCCAACAACTGAGCCACCCAGGCACTCCAGAAAAGAAAGTTTCTAATAGGCAAGGCTGAGCTGCTACAGCAAACATGACTAAACATCCCACTTTGATTTCTGCTTATCAATGACAGGCCTAACTCCATTCTAATCTTGCTATCTCTGGACCAAAATTCTTGAGATAATCAACCACTAAATTGCCCATATTTCTTGACAACATCCACACCACAAGTGGCCCTTGATTTCCTTTCAGAAGCAACCACCACAGGCTCTCACCCTATAACAAGCCCCTCTCACATGTTCCTTACTAAGTTACCCAAGGTTTCCCTGGCTATGGTGTCCCCTGCTGCATCAAGTTAATAAACCTAAGGAATACATTTGTGAATACTGATGTGTTCCTACTGGTCTTTGGGTGGTGATTTTGACTCTGCCTATTGATCTTAACAGAAATTTAGCAATCCCTTTAGGGGACCCTAGGATCTTACCTCCTAAGACTCTCTTACCTATAAGGATTTTTGTCTGACATCATGTACTCTTCGTGAGAAAAGTTCTAGTAAAGATAATAGTCTCCATCTCCTTATATTTCTAAAAATATATTTATGATCCTTGCAGACAAGAACCTTGGACAATTTTGCAGTTGCCCTAACCCTCAGTCTTCCCCTTCTCTCCACCCCCCACCACGAACAACAACCATATCCATGTACAATACCCACAGCAGTGAATTTGAGAGCGAAATGGTTCAGTGGATCACACACTTATTCCAAAAGATAACAGTAACTCAGAGTAGACTAGTTTCACAGCAACAGGATTGTGCTATATTTTCCATTGGCAATTTTTCTAAATTCTGTCTTGTATTGCAAGTACTAGAAACCTAGAAACTACATTTCTCAGATTCCCTCAGTGACAGTACTCCTCATTAGATTTTGCTGATGAGAGGCATGCATGTTAAATTTATTTATTTATTTATTTATTTATTTATTTTTGGCATTTTATATATTTATTATTATGTTATGTTAATCACCATACATTACATCATTAGTTTTTGATGTAGTGTTCCATGATTCATTGTTTGTGTATAACACCCAGTGCTCCATTCAGTACGTGCCCTCTTTAATACCCATCACCAGGCTAACCCATCCCCCCACCCCCCTCCCCTCTAGAACCCTCAGTTTGTTTCTCAGAGTCCATAGTCTCTCATGGTTCGTCTCCCCCTCCAATTTCCTCCCTTTCATTCTTCTCCTCCACGCGTGTTAAATTTAGAAAGCAAAAGTGAGTCAGAAACAATATTATTTCTTTCTGGCATCGGCCGACAGACATGAGGGCTTTGACAGACAGTAGATACAAGGTTTTGAACTGGCCTCAACCATTCTCTTACAACTCATGTGCTTTAATACTGCCAACAGTTGAAATCATTGTTGGTAGTTTTCCGCAATTTCTGCAACTTTCTGATTCTCTCAAAGCTGGTGAAGATTTTCCCTGACTTCTCCTCCCTCGGCACTTGCAATGATTTTGTAAGCACCTAATATTCTGTATTAAATCTCATCTTGATTGAAATCCTAGACTGGGTCTGTTTTCTTGACCCAAACTTCTTGACTGAAAAACCAAATAAGGTCCAAGCAATCCAATCTAGGATCTGCTTCTCCCTTTCTTTGCAATCTAGAAGCAGTCCTTTCACCTTCTCCGTTTTTCATCCATAAAATGGAAGGTGGGTATGCAGAGGTTAGACTAGATGCGCTCTAAGGCCCGCTGGAGTGTTAGTGTTTGATGCTTCCATGTTCCAAGTCATCCTGCTGCCCATCTTGGTCCATACTTCAGAGTGTGACATTATGCAGAGGCATCTAGTCCAACATGGCAACAATAAACACAATCCAGCCCTTTCTTAGATCTCACTCAGAGCACTTTGGAGAACCCCAGAAGCCGGAAGCCTGCCTCATCTGGCAGAAGGAGAGGGAATATATGATAGAAAATGGACTCCATAAATACCGGAATAGAACTAGCATTTTACATTTCAACTTTTTTTTAGGTGGGGAGGGGCAGAGGGAGAGGGAGAGAGAGAATCTTAAGCAGGCTCCATGCCCAGCACAGAGCCCGACGCGGGGCCCCATCTCACAACTCTGAGATCATGACCATTTTTATTTTATTTTTATTTGTTTCCAAAAGATCTGCCTACAAGTTTCTAAGCTCAACAATTGTACTATTATAAGATATTAAATTAGCTGCACCTGGCTAACTCCTGCCACTAAGGGAGTGTAGAGCCAGAGAAGTGTACTGGATTAATTCCCTAATAATCATGCCTGTACATCCCCACCTGTCAGGTCAGAGGCAACTCAGTCCTCTTTGGGTTTTCCTTTCTCTCTAATGTCTCTTGGAGAGTCCTCAGACCGAGGGTGGTAGAGCCTTACTTTTGTGCCAAAGGCACACCATGTTTTGCTTCTGCTATTGGACCACTTTGTTGTGTGGTCTCTGGCATACTTCTGTGGCTCTAGCCTTAGAGCTCTCTTGGCTGGTCTTAGAACTATGGCACAGGGGGTACCTGGGTGGCTCAGTCATTAAGCGTCTGCCTTCGGCTCAGGTCTTGATCCCAGCATCCTGGGATCGAGCCCCGCATCGGGCTCCCTGCTCCGCGGGAAGCCTGCTTCTCCCTCTCCCACTCCTCCTGCTTGTGTTTCTGCTCTCTCTCTCTCTCTGTCAAATAAATAAATAAAATCTTAAAAAAAAAAAAAACTATGGCACAGCATGGGGACACAGGAGATGGATAACAAGGACAATGCTTCTCTGCCCAAGTCTTCCCCTTTAGTGTTCCTCCCTATCAATACTTATAAACAAAAGTAAAACAAGTAAGAAGTACCTAGGGCTCTAATTGCTAAAGAGGGCACCCCATTATACACCAATATGAACAGGTACATACCTGCACCTTGGACAATATCACTTTAACAGAGGCAACACACCGCTGGTGGACAGCACTCCTAAATTTCAGTGAAAATATCTAAGAGGAAGCGAACAGCTTCTCAGCTGCTGAACCTAGCCATAGAAAGCATGGATTTTTGAATCAGATGGAACCAACATCGAGATTTTGCCAGACTTCTGCTTTTTCTTATCTGAATAATCTTGGATAAGTTATTTAACATCTTTCTGCCTCAGTTTCCTTATCTGTAAAATAGAGACAATAAAATTATCTGTTCTAAGATACATCTGAGAGTGTACCGAAATGATGAAGGATTTAGCCTAGTGCCTAGCAAATAGTAACTTCTGACTGCTGGTTATTACTAAACTATTGGTATATGCGGTGCCAGTACAAATGCTGCAAACAGCCAGGACTAATTAATAAATAAGAGGCTTCCTAGGATAAGAGGAACAATAAATGTGGAACAGAAGAGCCCAGAAAATGTACTTCATATTCTCTATCTATTCAGAATGACTCTGTACACATACTTAGCCGTGTTTATTTATTTATTTATTTATTTTTAAAGATTTTTTTTTATTTATTTATCTCAGAGAGAATGGGAGACAGAGAGCATGAGAGGGGGAGGGTCAGAGGGAGAAGCAGACTCCCTGCCAAACAGGGAGCCCAATGCGGGACTCGATCCCGGGACTCCAGGATCATGACCTGAGCCAAAGGCAGTTGCTTAACCAACTGAGCCACCCAGGCACCCAGCCGTGTTTATTTTTATAAGTACTGTCTCATGGGATTCAACATGGCAGGAGAAGTTGCTATGGAAACACATACACTTCACAATTCTTATTTATTGGCAATAGTTTCCATAACATTTGGCTACTTCTTTGTTAGATATCAGGTCAGTCTGCCCCTCTATCGGCATGCCATCCAGTTCTGTATAATTCCTGTCTACAGTGTGGCCAAGGCCGTGAGTGCAGGGAGATCACCTCAGGCTGACCATGCTTCATTTTATATTAGTCAAGTAGTTCTTTTCTGTTTTCACGATTGACAATTGGTATTTGTTGGCAGCACTCTGGGAACAGAGGCAGAAGAACGTTAAGCAAAGAGTATCCTGCAAAAGAACTTTTGACTCCTGGACGCACCAGGCCTTCTTTCTCCTTTCTGTTGGCAACCAGAAGTACCTTCAGGGACAAAGAGGGAGAGTCTTCCAGACCCTTGAGGATTTGAGTGTATGTTTATGTCTGTATCATTTCTGTGAACTGTGGAAGCAATTAAAATGCATAATGTGCCAATATGTGATGGCAATGAAATTTCCATTACTTGGTGCCTGAACAATGTCTGTGATTTCCCCTGAGTTTTTACATTAGGGATTTGGGTCTAGTGAAACACAGCAGAAAAATTCAGAAGATGTGAATAAAGGTACATTTTTCAAAAATTGTGTGGCCAGGGTCCAAGGACTAGGAATAAACTAAGACCTCCAGAATTAATGAACTCTTTTTTCACATTTATTCTAGTATTGTATACCTTCCTATAATTGCATAGTGATCATATAATGTAAGTCATCGTGTTCTTAGGAGAGTGTTTATTTCGGAGTTACGTGGTTTGTTTTGAGAGGAGCAAGGAGATAAGCCTATCACATGGGAAGGATGTTAGAATGTTTCAACAAATGAGAAAGTACGTAAATAATTTAATGTTAGATCCTCAACAATTTGGGATAATCAACACACTCAGAGAGGGAACAAATTATTATTGCTATGATTTTTGTTTTGTTTTCTTTGTTTTGCTTTGTTTTGACTTGACTTAGAGAAGATAAGCCTTCCTATATACTAATGTGATAAGCAGTAGTACCTCTTAGTATTGTGATGTAGAAATGGATTTATGCTTTCTTATGCTTAACCACAGGGAAAAGGGCATGGGACAGGATATTCCTCACAAGTCCAGTGAAATAACTACAACCAGAAGTTATGTGGCCTGATAAACGGAAGTATATTAAATATGTTTAAGGCTGAAGAATTAGAATACATTAAACTTACAGGGCAGTTTGACTATTGAAGCATTCCGAGAGAAATTTTACAGTACAAACCTTAAAATTTTGGATACAGTTTCTACCATAGGACTAAGGAATTTCAGGTGATACTGTTTCAGATCAGTTCCCGACTGAAAACATGGGAAGTTGCTGAGGAATCAGTCTGTAAAGGCGTAGGAACAATGAAGTTTACATATTTCCACAGAGAGCAGGGTACTGTATATTGCACAGTAAAGATCATAGTTATTGGTAAGTTTGTTTACAACAGTTCATGTTGTTGCAGCAAAACAAAACCACACTTGAGCATGACTCAGCCAGGGGGGGGCTCCCTGAGTGTCCACAAGGAGCACGGTGCTGATCTGAGGAATATACAACCTCCCATTCCTAGAAATAAAAGGTGGGCTTTCCTCGTTTAGCTGACACACATATGATACATATATTTGTGATATATTTGGAGTGAAAAAAATCATATTACAAACAGTATATACACTAGGATCCATTTTGTGGAGATAAAAATTGTAATGATGATACAACAAAATATGTTTCTGGGTAGTGAACATGTTGGTGATTTTTCTTCTTGTTTTCTTTATATCTCCTAACCAATAATAAATATGTTTTCATGCAATTTTAAAGACAGATTTTTAAAAAATAAAAGAATAACCAAGTTGTTCTACAAACCTAGAAGAATCTCATGACCTTGGACTACAATAAGAATAATTAGCATAGTTGATGGAATAAGAGGCTGAAGACAGTGAGATTAAATTTGGAGCCAACACATCTGTGTTTAAATATCTGGCAATCTTGTTGTTTGTCATTCCTGTCTGCAAAAAGGCAAAACTGTTCTTTTTCCTTTCTCATTTTACTTAAAACTGAAATTAGTACTCCCACAATAGACGTTTTGATTAAAACTTTGCCACTAGATGAAGGAAAACAGTAGATTGTAAGAAGTGTGTTTTTTTGTCAATGACACGCAGCTAAGAATTTAAATAAAGCAAGTCTTGATAAATATCCCAAGAGTAGGCTGCCACATATGAGGAAATAGCTTTAGGGATTTTTAATAAGAAAAACACTATGATGATTTCGTTCATTAATTCAACAAATATTTATTAGGTGACAAGGTAACCTACTCTAGGTGGTGGGGATAAAGCAGCAAACAAGACAGACACGGTCCCAGTCTCTTTGCATTTATTCTCATTACAGAGATGAACAATAAGCAAAAAAGAATACAAATACTTATATAATTACAGATGGAAGTCTATAAAAGGGGAAGGGTAAGATACTATACTAACATTCATCAGGGAGACCTATCCTACACAGAGCTATCCATGAAGACATTCCTGAGAGGCATTTAATCTGGGCCCTAACCAGTCAGTAGTTGACTAGGACAATGATGGGAATAGGAAGGTGAAGAAAGGACTTTGGGGAGGCGGGTAGATAAGTGTAAGATACCTTAGGCATTAAAGAGAGTTAAGAAACTAGAAGAAGGGAAATGAAGCTGGAGTGTGGTGAAGGGGGAATAATGGCTTAGAAGGCTGTGTTAATAAGTTTAGATGTAATACTAAGAGCAATGGAAAATACTTTGGTGAACAAATAAAGCCAGCTCAATTTTTGTTCAAATTGTAATTACATTAATATTATTTTATGTCTTGATCAGCATCAGGACATAGAATTCCAAAAGTTTTAGAAAACATGTTTTCTAAAAAGTAGGGGGGAAAAATCAACAGAGGATTAAAATTTATTAGTGATGTGACTCTTATTTAATAGTATAACTGCTTTACTGCAAGTCTACATGTACAAAATATAGACTCATCTCTTTTTTATGCCAACTTACTTTGGAGCCCCACTGTCTCTTGTCGGCCAAAATTTCAGGATATCCTTCTGAAAGTTTTTCCTGTTCTTCAATTTATCCAAGAACATCAGTCCAAACTCTAAATGGGTGGGAGCTGGAGTCTGGCATGTTCATTTATGCCACATGGCAACGGTGTTGAAGAAGGGTCCTGTACAATTGAGCACACCATGCTTGCCACTCACTGCTGAAGCATGTTCATGATGATTCAGGTCCCAGCCCAGGCTTCAAGGGTGCCAGTGCTATTATTATTGTATCTTTATCTACTTACCATGGAACACTTCAAAGATATGCCAAAATACAGTGTACCCATTACCTGGTTACAGCAGTTTTTAGCTCATGGACAATCTTTTTTTTTTTTTTTAAAGATTTTATTTATTTATTTGAGAGACAGAATGAGAGAGAGAGAGAGAGCATGAGAGGGGGGAGGGTCAGAGGGAGAAGCAGACTCCCCGCCGAGCAGGGAGCCTGATGCGGGACTCGATCCCAGGACTCCAGGATCATGACCTGAGCCGAAGGCAGTCGCTTAACCAACTGAGCCACCCAGGCACCCCTGGACAATCTTTTTTTATCTATACTCTTTTTTCTTCTCCTACTTACCCTCCCCCATCCCCAATATTTTTAAGGAAATCCCAGATATTATACCATTCCATGTGTAATAGTGTTTATAGCACTAAAAAGTAAAAACTATTAAAAAGAAAACTTAAATCCAATGCCATTATCACACTTAAAATATAAATAATAAGTCCTTCATATCATCAAATATCCAGTGTTCAAATTTCCCCAATTGTCTAAAAGTGTTCTTTAATAATTTGCTTCTTATAGTTTGTTCAAATCAGAATCCAAATAAAATCCATACATTACAACAGATCTCTCAGGTCTATTTTACTCTATAGATTCCCCCTCTACCTTTCTTCTTTATCCCTTGCAATATATGTTTTTAAATAAATGAGGTGGTTTGTCCTGCAGTGTTTTTTAATTGTCTGGATTTCGCTGATTGCATCCCAGTGGTGTCCTTTAACATGTTCTTTGTTCCTCCTGTATTACTGGGAAATTGATAGAGGCTTGACTAGATTCAGGTTGGTGTTTCTTTTTTGTTTTTTTGGTAGAGTTGCTCTATGCGTGGTATTGTGTACTTCCATCAGGAATCTTTCCTATCTGATAGTCTTCTTTTTGAGGTGTTCGCAATTATGAATGATCATTGCCTGGATTCATTAATACATTAATTATGATTTGAAGAAATGGTGATATTCTTTAACTTCTTCAGTCATTAACTGGAATATATCTACAAGGAAAAATCTCCCTCAAATATTTGGTAAACCTGATGTGCATTTGTAGAAAAGGCAGGATAAATGTTTAATTCTTTCCTTTTAACAATTTTCAAGATAATGTGTTGGTTCTTTAACATCCTACACAGGTGACCAGTAAGTTTTATTTTTAGAATATGATTATGAACTCATGAATTTAAACACACTTGCTGTATTTCAGTCTGTTCAAATTATTATCTGCATTGATGATCAAATTAGCCTGTCTCTGGTTCCTGATTCCTTGACATTGCCCAATTATTTTTTAAATGACTTCTTGGGTTCCTGTTTTAACAAAATGCTCCAGGCTCATCTTATAATTTCCTGTCCCCAATGTAGAGCCAAGGAACCCTGATTCTTTTTATTGGAAACTGGTATTTAGAGACTGCAATATAGGCATTGGGGTTCCTGGTTGCTACTGGGTTGTCCATTGCTTCTTCAAGTTTTCAGTGGACAGAAGTAGAAAGTCTTTTTTTTTTTAATTTTAAGATAAATTATATCACATGCTGATATTTTCAATTCACATTCAGAACTACAGGATTTTTTACTTAAAAAAATTTTTTTTAAGATTTATTTATTTAGAGAGAGTGAACAAGTGAGGGAGAGGCAGAAGGAGAGAGAGAATCTTAAAGCAGACTCCCCACTGTGTGCAGAGCCCAACATGGGGCTAGATTCCAGGACCCTAAGATCATGACCTGAGCTGAAGTTGAGAGTTGGCTGTTTAACCAACTGAGCCACACAGGGACACCCCTAGAATTTCTTACTTTTAAACCTCTATGACCTTATATTTGTATCTCCTTTCTCCAGTGCTGAAATTTTCAGTTCTCAGTGACAGAAACATACTCATTTGCTTTATCCCATAACACACACAAAATGGTCCCAGAATAGCACCACCAACATCATCACAACAAAAGCTTAAGATACACCAAAGCTTAAGAATTTTCTTTTACAGTCCTCTCGTCTTTAGGTTGTAGCTATAGACAATGTATATTGAAATTATTGTGTATTAAACCATTTAGAATTCCTCTCTGAAAGGTTCCTCTCTGATAGGTTATGCCACTAACTTGATAAATAGTTAACCTTGTTTTTCATTTGTTTTCAACTTTCAGGGGCTGCTCTTCTAAATTAATATATATATTTTTTGGTAATTATTTTAAGATTTACATGGTCCTAAAGTCAAACCTGCAAGCAAAGTACATTTTAAAAATTCTAGTTTCTATATTTATCTTCTCCATCCTATTCTGTCCTCCCCCACAGTAACTTATTTTTAGGTTGAAATGTTATCATTTATCCTTTTATGGCCCTCACTTAGTTAAATAGTAGCATTTAAACACTTAGCTTTTAAACCTTCTAAGTGATAAAGTTACTTCAAAAGTGCATTCCGATGTTCAACTGTTGTTCACCAGGTACAGTCACTGGAACAGAATGACTGGGGCTGAATTTAATCATTAAAACTAGAGCCCCAGGGCACCTGGGTGGCTCAGTCGTTAAGCGTCTGCCTTCGGCTCAGGTCATGATCCCAGGGTCCTGGGATCCAGTCCCACATCGGGCTCCCTGCTCAGCGGGAAGCTGATTAAAAAAATTGATTAAAAAAATTCTCCCTCTCCCACTCCCCCTGCTTGTGTTCCCTCTCTCGCTGCCTCTCTCTCTGTCAAAATAAATAAATAAAATCTTAAAAAAAAAAAAAAAAACTAGAGCCCCACCCTCATGAGCATCAGGGGCTGTCAATCTTCATGAGGACCAATCTAGTTTATTCCCATAGATCTCATTAAACTTTGAATCTTAGGAAACAAGCTTTGGGCTCCTGAACACTTCCCTCATGTAAACTCCTAGCCTCTCTATTAATTCTCTATTGATTCCCCTTTTTTATTAATAAGTAGATTTACCCCACCTACCCCCTATTCAGAGCTCTGCATACTGAAAAGAAAGACAGCTTTTGTTTAGTTTCACAAAACAAAGAAAGAAAGAGTATAAGAAAGAGCATAGAGGATCATAGGGGAAGGGAGGGAAAACGGAATAGGAAGTCATCAGAGAGGGAGAAAAACCATGAGAGACTCTTAACTATATGAAACAAACTGAGGGTTGCTGGAGGGGAGGTGGGTGGGGATGGGGTAACTGGGTGATGGGCAGTGGGTGTTATATGCAACTGATAAATTATTGAACACTGCATCTGAAACTAATGAGGTGCTATATGTTGGCTAATTGAATTTAAATTAAAAAGAAAAGGAAAAAAAGAAAATCCAGATATACATTCCTATCAGAATTCTGAGTTCTTCTTGCCTTCTATCAGTATAATTGAAAGGTACCTAGCTTTTGCAGGACTATCTTTGGAGAATAGATTTGTTCCAATGTGACCTCTCTCTTGGCCAAAAGAAAGCTGGTAGTAGTTTTTCTAGGAAGCAAGAGAACCCTTACATAAATACTAATACTACCAGAAAGCTCCTAACAGTTGAGAAGAATTAAGAAATGGTCATTAATTGCATGAAAACAGCATGATAATGACTTGGAGAAATTTTTCGTAATTACCATTCATATAACCTTCATAGAAAATCTGTAACATAGATAGCTCTTTAATCTTTATTTTCTAACAGATGAGAAAATAGTGACTTGCCCCAAACCATGCAGCCAAATTAGGTAGAAAAAGGAGAAATAAAACTCAGCTGGTTTAACTTTAATGCTCATGCTTTTTTTTTGATAGTTCACATAATCAGTCACTTTTTGTACAAGAGCAATAAATCAACAGCTTACTATACAAACCTATGCTTTTAAAAGAATATCAACAGACAGAATTTTATAGCTTGCTCTTGTCAAATATTTGGGAAAATAAAATTTGCTTTTAGAAAAATATTTGGTTTGCATAGAAAAGAATACTCTTTATTGATTAAAAAAATCTCTTGCTTATTTCCCTGAAAAAGAAAATTTTCTCATATCAATTGGTTTTTAGAAAAAATATGTAAAAATAAAAGAAGTTGGAAGAAAAATAAATAAATAAATAATTTTTTTAAAAAGAATATCAATAGATGACCCAGTAGTTTGTGTATTTAGTAAACATTCTCTGGATAACCATGTTTTTATGAATAAGAAACAAGGAATCTGCTTATACAACTGGCAAAACAGTTTAGATAAATGCTATTCCTATAATTATGGGCAAATGGATAATACTAACACTTATTAGAGGGGTTGTACTTGGTGAAATGTATGTGTGTCTACCAAAAAAAGAGTTCCTATAATTTAATAATTCTCTAGGGACACTGCTATCAAAGCCAGTTGTAAAACAATCTGTCAGTGAAGTAAAAATTTGAAACCACCTTCTATATGATTTATAGAATTGAATTTTCATATTCTAAATTTTTCTCCAAAGGAAATAGTGTTATGTCGTATAGCCAAATAAATATCTAAGGTAATTCAAATCACATGGGCAGTTAAATGGCAGTTCAAGTTTCTCCTGTGTCTGTTCTTCAGATCTAGGGTGGTCATTTCTGAAATCTCTATGAATTAGGAAAGGCAGTGACTATGACTTGACTCCAATGTGCCAGGCAGTTAACCAAACAACTGACACTGAAGGCAATTCATTCCAAATTGAAATGAATGTTCTGTTCTTAGAACCTGTGCAGTGAATAGAAAAGGCCAAATGGCATTTTAGAATTCCATCAGGTGCTCTAAGAAATATATATTGGCCTAAGAACTATAATGAAGAAAATTCCTTTTCCTCAAATGGAATATAAAAGACATTCAAAATTTAAGATTTTTTTAAAAACAAGGTCTACAACAACATTTGTTGAAGAGACTGTCTTTTTTCCATTGGACATTCTTTCCTGCTTTGTCGAAGATTAGTTGACCGTAGAGTTGAGGGTCCATTTCTAGGCTCTCTATTCTGTTCCATTGATCTATGTGTCTGTTTTTGTGCCAGTACCATACTGTCTTGATGATTATGGCTTTGTAATAGAGCTTGAAGTCCGGAATTGTGATGCCAACAGCTTTTGTTTTCTTTTTCAACATTACTTTGGCTATTCAGGGTCTTTTCTGGTTCCATACAAATTTTAGAATTGTTTGTTCCAGCTCTGTGAAAAATGCTAGAGTTATTTTGATAAGGATTGCCCTGAATATGTAGGTTGCTTTGGGTAGAATAGACATTTTAGCAATATTTATTCTTCCAATCCATGAGCATGGAGTGTTTTTCCATTTCTTTGTGTCATCTTCAATTTCTTTCATAAGTGTTCTATAGTTCTCAGAGTACAGATCTTTTACCTCTTTGGTTAGGTTTATTCCTAGGTATCTTATGTTTTTGGGTGCAATTGTAAATGGGATCGATTCCTTGATTTCTCTTTCTGCTGCTTCATTGTTGGTATACAGAAATGCAACAGATTTCTATGTCTTGATTTTATATCCTGCGACTTTGCTGAATTCCTGTATCAGTTCTAGCAATTTTTTGGTGGAGTCTTTCAGGTTTTCTACATAGACTATCATGTTGTCTGTGAAGAGTGGAAGTTTGACTTCTTCCTTGCCAATTTAGATGCCTTTTATTTCTTTTTGTTGTCTAATTGCTAAAAAGTTAAAAATAGAGCTAACCTACGACCCAGCAATTGCACTACTAGGTATTTATCCAAAGGATACAAACATAGCGATTCGAAGGGGCACATGCACCCCAATATTTATAGCAGCAATGTCCACAGTAGCCAAAATATGGAAAGAGCCCAGATGTCCATCAATAGATGGATGGATAAAGAAGATGTGTATACACACACACACACACACACACACACACACACACACACAGGAATATTACTCAACCATCAAAAAGAATGAAATTTTGCCATTTGCAATGATGTGGATGGAACTAGAGGGTATGATGCTAAGCGAAATAAGTCAATCAGAGAAAGACAAATACCATATGATTTCACTTGTATGTTGAATTTAAGAAACAAAACTGACGAACATAAGGGAAGGGAAGGAAAAATAAAATAAGATAAAAACAGAGGAAGGGAAACCATAAGAGATTCTTAACTATAGGAAACCAACTGAGGGTTGCTGGAGGGGATGTGAGGGGGACGGGGTAATTGGGTGATGGGCATTAAAGGCAGACACTTGATGTCATGATCACGAGGTGTTATATGCAACTGATGAATCACTAAATTCTACCCCTGAAACTAGTAATACACTATATGCTAACTAGCTTGAATTTAAATTAAAAAAAAAAAAACAAGGTCTACAATTTCATGAAATATGTCCTACTTCTGGATATCTAGCATTTTTATATGTTCAATAAAACCATGCTCTTTCAATAGCATAGTGAGGTTAGTAATTAAAAAATATTGATGGTTTATTTTTTGTCTCTTCCTAATGGTCAGAAGTATTCACCCAGAAGTGAGAAGGATCCAAAAATATTAGAAATTATTATAAAAGATGGGCAGGGAAAAAGAACAGTAATAACAGTTCCTAAGGTTCAAAATAGAATTTTCCAGCAAGATAATAGCTTGGAAGCTATGATTTCTTATGAAGAAAATATTTCCTAACTTAGTTTAGTGGTCCTTCCTGTACCTTTGTGGATATTCCCTTCTTTTTTTTTTTTTTCCTTTTTTTATAAGAAATTTTCTTTTTCTATCAATCATGCTAAACTAGCATTCATGTGGGTGATGGGGGAGGGGACTATCATAAAAACTAAGTTCAGATACAAGCCACTGAAAGGATTTAGAAAGAGGAATGACATGATCCAATTTGCATTTTTAACACATTACCCTTTGTTGCTATAAAGAAAAACGGATAGTAGAGGAAGAAGAATAAAGTCAGGAAATCATACAGGGAGCTATCGCATTATTTCCAGGAAGTGATGATGGAGACTTGGACTACAACAATAAACAGTGATGATGGAAACAGGGGTGGATTCATATGATTGCTGACAGCACTTGCTGATAGATCAGATTTTCCATGTGAGAGAAAGGGGCCCATCAGGGATGACCCCTGAAACTTTGAGTGGCGAATGATGGTGATATGCTTCCAGAAGGACAGGTGTGGAGGTGGAGAATCAAGGTTCCATTTTAGCCATGTTGCTTGGGATGTATGGCAGACATCCAAGCAGAGATATCAAGTATGATGTACTTAATACAGAAGCAGACCCCTACCTACCTCTAGAATTGCATCTCCCTCATCATTTTGCTCACTGATGGACAGCACTCTAGTCACATTGGTCTTTCTTCTGTTCCTCAGTCGGGCCAAACCTGTTTCTGTTTTAGGCTTTTGTACTTACTCCGTCTACCTGGACGCTCCATCTGCAGATCATCTTACTGTTAACTGTTTATTATCTCTCAGCTTAAACATCACCACTGAAAGTGTTTCCCTAAGCACCCAACTAAAATGGCATCACTACCACCCCTCAAGCTTTGTAACAACATCCTGTTTTATTTCATGATTCACCAACTCTCCAAAATTCTCTTTTCATTTATTTATTCTCTGCCTCCCCTCACTAAACATAAGGTCTATAAGAATGAGACTATTGTCTGCCTTATTCATCACTAGATCTTCAGTACCTGGAACATAGTAAGTGCTCAATAAATTTTCATTGAATAAAAGAAGTAAATAAATGCATGAACACATTATTTTGTTGGTGATGTTGTTAGAACTACGTCCTGTGATAAATATTATTCAGTCCCCATCTCATTAATTCCCCATCACAGTGTCCAGCTATTTATGATTTTCATAGCATATGCTCAGGGGTAAACTACTCAGGTATTCTCAGGTAGAAGTTCCTCAGATTTGTAGACTCTGGCTTCTTCAGAGTGGTAAAGTCACTTGCTCAAGTGATAAATGTTCTTCCTCCCTTTTTGTGTTTCCCTAGTGTCTTAGGACAGAAACCACAGAGTTTAAATTAGCAAATGAATATTCAGAACCACAAACTGGCATTAAGTCAATTAGAAACAGTGCTATCATTCATGGCATATAAAGATCATCACATTTTTCAGTTAACTAAGAACACATTTACCAGCTGCAAACATGCTTTTTCTGCCTACTTTTGAAGTCATATGCAGTCTGGCACACATGAGGTTCATTACAGAATCCAATGTAACACAGAGTGCAAGTGTTTTTCTAACTAATGGCTAAGGTTAAAGAGAGAAGAATGGGGTTGCCTGGGTGGCTCAGTCTGTTAAGCAGCCGACTCTGGATTTCGGCTCAGGTCATGATCTCCTGGGTCATGAGTTTGAGCCTCTCGTGGAGCCCCATGTTGGCTCTGAGCTCACTGGGGAGTCTGCTTGAGGATTCTCTTTCCCTCTCCCTCTGCCCCTCCTCCTACTTCCATTCTCTCTCTCTCTCTAAAATAAATAAATCTTTTGAGAGAGAGATAGAGAAGAATGCCCTGAATTCCCAGAGGTTCCGGGGCTCTAAAAGTGTAATTTGGCACTTCTGAAAGTTGTGTGAAACAGAAGTGTCAACCATTGCTTCAGGCATAAAATCAACCTCAGTGATGAATCACTCTTCAGGAACGGATTTACCCTCAAAGTCTTTAGGAATTTTTCTTAGAAGGTATCTATTCTAAAATGTGCCATAATTACTGGAGTATCGTATGTTAAATAAATGGTGAGGGACTATTTGGACATCTGGAATTGCCAGCTGACAACACATATGGAGAAAGCTGTTTCTGTTCTGTATTTCCAATCATTAAGTGCCCTAACCTACTGACTTAATAAGTGTGACCAAGGCATGCAGAAAGAGTCATGAATAAAGGGTGCTAAAGGTGATACAGATATTTCTCTTATGAATCAGGTCTCAAAACCATATTCTTCGGGGCGCCTGGGTGGCTCAGATGGTTAAGCGTCTGCCTTCGGCTCAGGTCATGATCCTGGAGTCCTGGGATCGAGTCCCGCATCCGGCTCCCTGCTCGGCGGGGAGTCTGCTTCTCCTCCCTCTGACCCTCCTCCCTCTCCTGCTCTCTGTCTCTCGTTCTCTCTCTCTCAAATAAATAAATAAAATCTTTTTTAAAAAAAAAAACACTATATTCTTCCTATCAAAAATATTCAAGTACCTCCCTAAATAATTGCCATTACCATGGGGGACAGAGTGGGGGATGTTTATTCTGGGTTTTGTTTCACATACTCAAAATATGATTAGAATATTGCTGTATCTTATGGGATGCCTGGGTGGCTCAGATGGTTAAATGTCTGCCTTTGGCTCAGGTCACGATCCTGGGGTCCTGGGATCAAGTCCTGCGCCGGGCTCCTTGATCAGCGGGGAGCCTGCTTCTTCCTGTCCCTCTCCCCCTGCTTGTGCCCTCTCTCTCTAACAAATAAATACATTTTAAAGATCTTAAAAAAAAAAGAATATTTCTGTATCTTAAATCACATTGTTAAATAAATTTTGTTACATAAATTTGGTAAAACCTAATTAATAGTTTACTTATGAAGAAGACTGCTCACCCCCCAAAGTTAAAGACTTAAAAAAAACTTAAATAGTTGCTTTTATTCTACTCTGTGCTTCTTTTTGGAAGTATAGTTGACATACAATGTTACATTAGTTTCAGGTGTACAACATAGTGATTTGACAACTCTGTGCATTATGTTATGCTCACAAGTGTAGCTCCCATCTGTCACCACCCAATGCTATTACAATACCATTGCCTGTATTCCCCATGCTGTACCTTTCATCCTATGACATATTCATTCTACAACTGGAATTCTGTACCACCTACTCCCCTTCACCCATTTTGCCCAGCCCCCCAGCCCATCCCCTCTGGCAACCATCAGTTTGTTGTCTGTATTCATGGATCTGTTTCTGCTTTTTATTTGTTTCATTTTTTTAGTTTCCACATATAAGTGAAATAAGTGAAGTCATATGACATTTGTCTTTCTCTGACTTATTTCAGTTATCACAATACCCTTTGGGTCCATCCACGTTGTAGCAAGTGGCAAAATCTCATTCTTTTTTATGACTGAGTCCCCCAGGCTCCCCTCTACTCTGTGTTTTTGAGGAGAAGCTGGAATATTAAAATTATGCAAGGATAATTTAACATAAACTGTAGTTTGTTGCAAAGTTATACCCTTGAAATAGACTTTAAAAATCAGTAAGACTTTCTATATAAATATTATGTTAATGTCACAAATAAAAATTTCATTAACCAATCTTCAACATCAAGGTGAAATGACAGACATGTGGAGAAAAAAATACTCATCCAAATTTAGTACATAGCAAATATGATTTCCCTCAAAAAAAATTGTCATTATATTTGAATTATAAAAGATTTATTGAGCTTCATGAACATAATGTATACTTACTTAGAAAACTGGATATGCCAGGATTTATGCTTATTACATATATTAATCACGGGGAAATATAATTACCACTTTCTCAAGAAAGAGTCAGCATTGTAAGTCAAGTTAATTTATACATCATGAGGTAAAGAAAGGCTTACTATGATAGAACGTGTAGTATAGTCTCTTATTTTTATTTCCAATTTCAACCCTAGCTCATAATGTGAAATTTAATAGTTATTTATGATCTATTTTTCAGTGTTCCTATCTGCAAAATGAGGGGAAAGACTGTGTTGTCTCAGGGGTATTATGTTGCTTTCTTTCTAGCCCTTAAAATTAAGACTGAAACTAGGCCTGTTTCCTGCGTGATGTAATTTGTGATCCCAGCAGTTTTGCAAGGCACCACACCCTAAAATATCTCCCCTATTACCACAAGTTATCATTCCCAGGGGCTCAAAGCAAATAAGTGATGTGGAGATCTCCCCCTCTGTATCACCATGACTTGCTCTTAATTTATCCTGAAATGGCTTCATTAAGAGAAATAGTACTAGTGACAGTGTTGCAGTGGAAATACAAAATCTCTCCACCAGAGAACAGAAGAATTGTACTGGCATCTGGGATGTACACAGTGACAGGGACAGTAGGTGGATTTTGGAGGCACATTTTTCCACGTAACAGTTTTGCCCAAAGATGTTCATGCCTGAAATTTGAGCTTAAACCCTAGAAGTCTGTATACCCCATTCGACCAACTTGAGCAAATGAAATAAACATTTATGAAGCTCTCCTATGTGCCAGTACCCTGCCAGGCTCTGAGGAATTAAGAACAAACAAACAAGCAGACAAAAAAAATGCAGTAACCTGAAGATAAAGAAAATAGAGTGTTTGCCCATGAGGAACTCATAATATGATGTAATAGTTCAACTTTGGAGTATTCAAGAGAGAATATTCTGTTTGTTTACCTGAAATCACTCAGAAAACTCTTTTGGTGAATTGGGTATCTGTTAGGAAAATGAAAATATGAAAAAGCATTTCCCTGCTTAGCTAAGATTTGGGAGTTCTCTTTTTTTTTTTTTTTAGATTTTTTATTTATTTATTTGACAGAGAGAGACATAGCGAGAGCAGGAACACAAGCAGGGGGAGTGGGAGAGGGAGAGGCATGCTTCCCGCAGAGCAGGGAGCCCGATGCGGGGCTCGATTCCAGGACTCTGGGATCATGACCTGAGCCGAAGGCAGACGCTTAACGACTAAGCCACCCAGGCGCCCTGGGAGTTCTCTTTTTGTTGAGATTTCTGGAAACATCTTTTTCTTCCTGTTTCTTCCCTCAAAAGTGTTATATTTTCAAAGTACAATTTCGCTACAAAATGTGAAAATGTGATCAGTTGGTTTTGTATTCGATAAACAGCACAGCGTGACACACGGGCAAAATGCATGATACGGACGTGCCCCATGTCCCTTAGCCCAGGACAAAAATGATTCCAACTGGCAGTAGACATCAGAGCTGGGAGGGGGCACTTCTGTCATTTCTCATGTGCCCTAGTCTGTGGAGAAGTTGCTGATGGGACCCACCACCCTTGCCAGGTAAATGCAGAAGCAAAGAGCTCAGCGGTGGATGCCGGAGCGGGCTTCCTCAGTCCTGTTGCTCCCGTTAAAACTTGTTGCACCTCCGCACGCAGTCACCCCTCTTGCCAACGCAAAATATTCTCTTAAGGGATTATTGGCCACAGTAGGTAGTAGAGGAATAAATAGAATATAGAAGTCTAATAGGGGTCATGTAAAATTAGTATTTACATTTGGATTGATACATGTTCTGCCTCCTAGTAATCTTAGCAGACTCTATGCAAAAATAAATACATAAATTGCTTTTCGAAAGAAACCAGAAACATAACCTGACCTAGAACTCAGAGGCTGCTCCTTCAAAAAAAGTTCACTTACTTTGTCGGAAATCACTGTCACTTAATTCATTGTTAGGAAAAAAAAAAAAATTAACTCAAAAATATGGCAGCCCCCGGGAATGCCAACATTGTTGGGAGGGGCGATTGCTTGAGCAATTCCTGGGCAGATAAACTCACTTTGTTATAAGCTTCTTTAACGCTGGGATTTCCCAAGAGATCTAAGGCTGATCTGTCTCCATAGACAGATCCTTGTCAGCCCAGAGACTTTCTTAGGATGGGGCGGAAGAAAAGATGAAAATAATATATGAGGCAGTCTCCTAGGATGTTCAGTTTTTCTTGGTTCCTGCTTGATCAGAAACCTCACAGGGGCTCCCTTGCTAATGTTATTTCAGTATAAGTATTTCCAGGTCCAGTTCCAGCTGGAAGCAGACACTGTGGACCATGTGAAAATTCAGCAAGAACACACAAAATTAGCCCTTGGTTTTTTTGAGCCTTAAAAAGGCTTGGGTCAGGGCTGAGTTTATTCAGAATTATTTACAAGTCCCTAAAGATCAACCGTGTCACTCTCTGACAGAGTGTCCTCAGCCCCAAACTTCTATTTTTCACATTCAACCACAGCTTTGCACTCTCTTTCTCTCTCTCTCGCCTCTGACCTTTCGATTCTCCAGAGCAAAGGGCCTTTGGGGACTTGGATATAGTTCAGATGCAAAATAAGAAATACAAAAGCCTAGATTTTTTATTTATAAGAATATCTGATATTGGAGCCCCTAAGTACCTTGGATACTTTCAAGGAGAAGGAGAGCAGATAAGAAATGTAAGAACAATTTAAGATCAATTTGGACTGAGTGCAAAATCAAAGAAAACATTTACTGAAATTTTCATAAAATCGTATTTTAGTAGGACTCATCATTACAAGACACATTTGTAGCCCTCAACTTCCCAACAGGCTGGCTTCCAAAAGTTTGTTTGTAAGTTGTTTTTCTGGATCTGAAAAGCCATTTCCCTTATAAACAATGTTCTAAATTAGTAGTTCATGAGCTTTTTGTGTCATCAACCCCTTTGAGACTCTATTAAAAGCTGTGGACATACTTCCTAGTAAATTTCTTAATAGATATGTGCCCTAATTTTCCATACACATTTCTTGGCTTCACAGATCCACTGAAGCTCTTTTCCAATTAAGAACTTCTGTTCCACGTGCCAGACCAGCTCAAATGCTAAGATCCATAGCTACAGAATGAACTAAATGGACTTTTGGGCTCTAGGCAGAAGATAGAGCCACCATTTATGGCAACATACTAAACAATGCCCTTCTAATTATGCCTTTGGACACCAGCACCACATCAGCTGCAGAATAACATCCCTGGCAGCTGCCACAGTTAAGGTACAGGTGATGCATGATAGTGGTCCTACCTCATCAGGGTACAAGCCATAATCTTTGGTTTTATGAGACTGGGGATGAGGGATGTATGTTTTGTCATGGGGACATATTTGCCTCATGTCTGAAGGACTTGTTGGTCTTTGAGAAGAGCATCCACATTTGCATCCACAAAAAAAGTGCTAAGGCTAGAGACATTTGTTCAACATTTCAGTGATTTATAAATCAGTGGTGTCTATACTCCAGGTCAAACTACATATAACAAAGCATGTTAACTATGTAATTATTTCCTTTGATTTTTCTTCCCTTCGGAATCTGAGAGCCAAAAAAAGTTTCTATTGTAAAAGCAAATGCTCCTTCAAGGGTTTCTGAGTTGGGAAGTTTACATCTCTTCATAGACAATGTAGACAGTTGTTCCCTTCCTCACTTTCTGTAGCATTTATTATAACAAATAATAATCAAGCAAAAAATCTACCCTCTTTTTAGAATACTTCAAAAAAATAGGCTGACAGAGCTCCTGGTGACTTTCGTTGTGGTGTGCCTGAAGACATCTACATAGCAAAATCTTTTTCGTCCCACGCCTACCTGTCTTGTCATTCTGCACGGTGAAGCCGTTATATCAATGTTTGTGGTTCTTATAGGGTGTAGGGAGTGTTAAAGTCTCATTTTTCAGCATGCTGAGTCTGACTGCTGCGTTTGTGCCCTCAGGAGTGTATGCCCAGGAGCCAGTACCACAACTCCTGTTGAGCCTGGTAGTGACCCCTATCAGTCCCAGCACCCAGGAACACCACCGTGTCTTCCTCACTGTCCTCCCAGATTCGCCTTTACTCTGTATTGTAGAGAGATCACAGCATATGATGAGTCAGCCAGCTCTCTGAAGAGGTCCTCCCAGTATATTGAACAATAGACTCACAGACACACGATCTCCTATTAGAGTCCAGATTCAGAAAACTTGGCAGCAACTTCCTATTCATCTTTCTCATAGCGCCACACAGATACAGAATCAGAAAGACAAGTTGGGAAACTAAGCCCAAAGGGTAGCACCATAATAGATTGGATTCTGATTTAGCAAATATTCATACTCCTCTCCCTGTTGGGGGAGTCGACATCCCCGCCCAGTGACTGAGACCCTGTGACTTGCTTTGATCATTGGAATGCCTGCAGATGTAAGGTGAGCAGTAGTTCTCAGTGGGCTGTGTGCTTGCCTCTCTCTTGTGCTCCTCTGATCCACCATGGGGAGAACATGGTCTGGGGGTTGCTGGCTCCAAGAGAAGGTGGAGGACTGTGGAGCAGACCCAAGCCCAAAGCTTGGAGACAAGCCCTGGTTGACCTACGGCCTGAAACCCATCCAACCAGCCTACCTACAACAGGCTTGTAAGTGAGAGAAGATGCTTGCTGCTGTAAGCCACTGGGTTTTAGAGTTGTTTGTTATGCAACATTGTTTTGACAGTTGCTGACTAATTCATATATTAAGTCATTTAATTCCCACAACACCGTGTGAAGTGGGTGATGTTACTATCTCCACTCTACAAAGGAGGAAACCATATACTGGGTGAGAACAATATCTACTAAACTACGTTCCAGTGGATCATGGCCAGCTTCAAGGTTATGCAATCTGTACAGTCAGGCAGAGCATCACACTGAGAAAAGCTTTGCACTTGGTCTAATATTCTGTTGTTGGCTTCTTCAAATTCTTAAAAATTTCATCTTTGAACTTGTGTTTTGTATGTGAAGTCCAAGGGAACAATGAGTATGCACGTCAGCAAAGGAAATGTGCACAAAATGGGTGCCCATCCCACTCCTTGCCCCTTCATTTGCACATAGCGTTCCTGATGCCCCATGAGCATAGAATTCTGGTGGACTCACAGTGCATGGCAGTTCAGCAAGGTGCAAAGAGTACCTAAGTACAGGGTAATCATTTTTCATCTATATCTAAGTAAGTTGGGATACTGGCAGCTCTGAAAGCTCTTGCTTTCTGTTTGAATCAGAACTTGTTTTAAACACAGAAAAAAAGGCAACAATGTTCTAAGAAACACAATCAAGAAACCCTGTCTTGTCCTTTTTTATTCATGCTATTTCCCCATATCAGCCGGCCACTTATGCTAAAAATGATGACGTAAAAGGAGAGGGAACGACTGGGCAACCCATATATCCTTTTCCTTTTAGTTTCTCCTTACTCAGCTATAAGCCTAAGGTAGAGAGCATTGGTGGAATGTGATTTACCAAGTGAAATAAAAACCCTCAAATAAGTTTTGTGCAGCATTTTCACTGTTCTGGTAAGAACAACAACAAAAAAATGAATGCATGTAGGAACTATGAATTATGAATTATGTAATTTTGAAAATTCCACATAAAATTTAAATGCTCTTGTATTTTATTTTTGTGCTACACAATATATAGATGAATGGCAAAATTCAAACAAACAATTTACAGTTGTTTTGGGTTTTATTTTTTGACATTTTAACAATTTTTAAGTATACAGGTTGCACAAAAATGCAAATATACTTAACACTACCAACTGTATACTTAAAAATGGTTCACATGGTAAATTTTATGTTCTGTGTATTTTACCACAATTAAAAAAAAAAATCAATTCCCACCAAGACTCTACGTGGTGTAGACCCTGCTGATGTCTGGAAACACACCTCCTTTTTCTCTGTCCCTTGCTCTCTGCTCCAGCCACACTGGCCTCCTTGCTGTTCACTGAACATGCCAAACTCATGCTTCCTACCTCAGGACCTTGGCCCATGCTGCTTCCTCCTCCTGGAATAGTTTTCATGGCCAAATCCTTCTTTCCAACAAGGACACAACAATTTACAATTTTACCTTTGCTAAGAACAATAGCAAATAACAAATAAAAAACTATCATGACAAGTCAATAGAGAGACCACAGAAGAAAGGGAAAATGCTTTATACTTAAGCACATTTAATAACATGTTTTTTCCTACTTTTTGAACAAGGGGCTCATGTTTTCATTTTGGCTTGGGCCCTGCAAATTATGTAGTCAATCCTATGAGGAATAATAGCTCAGTGAGGCTGTAAAAAATATTATGAATGGAAATTTTTAAAAGACTCTACAATTGCACTATTCACTACAAAAAAAGCCACCAGTCACATGTGGCTATTTCAATTCAAATTTAAATTAAGGAAAATTAAAAATTCAATTCCTCAGTTGCACTTTAAGTGTTCAAAAGCCACAGATAGCTAATGGCTACTATATTGGACACCACAGATATAGAACATTTCTATCACTATAGAAAATTCTATGGGGCAGTGCTGTTCTATAGTTTAAATAATTTGGAAAATGCTGAGCTAAACAACATTAGTTAGATTTCTTTAATCCGGAATTTTTTTGAACCTTAGATATGCTGAAATGAATCTCCAGGCGGGAGATATAGCATGAAGTACTTCCAAATGTATTTAATCAAAGTTTGCTTTTCTAAAAAACAGTGAACCTCTGGTTTAGAGCTTTCATTTTAAAAAAGGAAAAAAATTAAGGATTTGAAATATAAAAGATGATATACAAGTTATTAATGGGTTGACAGTTTGAATAGGGGGGTGAGAATCTTATTTTATAGAACTGATGCTCCCTGGAACTAGCTCAGTAAAATCCTTCTCTGGAGAACAATTTAGATTACCATGTTGCCTATTCACTCTCTTGAATTAATTTCTTGTAAAAAAAATATTGGTTCCAATATTTTTGGAGCTACCAATATACATAACAGCATAGATACATTTCAAAAACATTATAGTAAGTAAAAGAAATAAGACAAAAAATACTATATACTGTATGATTTAATTTATATGACATTCTAGAAAACACAAAACTATAGGGATAGGAACCAGATCAGGGACTGTGGTGGAGGAAAAGATTGAATATAAAGGGAAGCTTTTCAGGGTGGTAATATGCAGCCATAAAAAAAAAAATGAATCTTGCCATTTGCAACAACGTGGATGGAACTGGAGGGTATTATGCTAAGCGAAATAAGTCAAACAGAGAAAGACATGTATCATATGATCTCACAGATATGAGGAATTCTTAATCTCAGGAAACAAACTGAGGGTTGCTGGAGTGGTGGGGGGGTGGGAGGGATGGGGTGGCTGGGTGATGGACATCGGGGAGGGTATGTGCTAGGGTGAGCACTGTGAATTGTGTAAGACTGTTGAATCACAGACCTGTACCTCTGAAACAAATAATACCTTATATGTTAAAAAAGAGAGAGAGAAAGAGAGAGAGAGAAGATCGTAGGAAGGGGAAAACGAAGGGGGGGAAATCGGAGGGGGAGATGAACCATGAAAGATGATGGACTCTGAGAAACAAACTAAGAGTTCTAGAGGGGAGGGCATGGGGGGATGGGTCAGCCTGGTGATGGGTATTAAAGAGGGCACGTACTGAATGGAGCACTGGGTGTTATACACAAACAATGAATCATGGAACACTGCATCAAAAACTAATGATGTAATGTATGGTGATTAACATAACATAATAAAATAAAATTTAAAAAAACTATTCCATACCTTCATTGTAGGACTAATTATATGATTTTATATGTTGACAAAAACTTTTAATCAAATTGCACACCTGAAAGGAGCAATTACACTGATGTAAGTTATTATCACAATGAATCTGACTTAAGAAAATATTCTGTGTGTATTTCTATCACTGTATTATATTTCAATAAATTCTGACACACTTCAGAAGCCACCTTGGAAGTACAGAAACTGATGGATTTGTCAAACTAATTTTAAAATTCTGAGAAATTATTTTCTTAAGTTTTTATTTTAACTCCAGTTAGCTAATATAGTGTAATATTAGTATAATATTAGTTTCAAGTGCATGATATAGTGATTCAACACTTCCATACATTACCAGTGCTCATCACAAGTGCACTCCTTCATCCCCATCACCTATTTCACCCATCCCTCCACTCTCCGCCCCTCTGGTAACCATCAGTTTGTTCTCTATAGTTAAGAGTCTGTTTCTTGGTTTGTCTCTCTCTCCCTCTCTCTTTTTTTTTTCCCTTTGCTCAAATAAACAAATGCTTATATGTGGAACAAATAAATTCCACATATGAGTGAAATCATATGGTATTTGTCCTTAAATGCTGAGAGATTCTTGAGCCACTTATATATGGTTATGTCTCTGGGTGGAGAAGGGGATAGGGGTGGAAAGAGAATAGCAGCTGAGAGTGAAAGAGGACCAGGCGTAAAGAAGGAAACATTGGAGAGGAAGCAAGGATTCGGTTTTTGATGTACTCTATTCCCTCCCCTATACAGCCCAGGTGCACTACATGGCTTGTCCCTGTGCCATCATTGAAACTAAAAAGAAAAAAAAAAAAAAAAGCAGGTGATTGCGGATAGAAAGCAGGTAACAGCAGGTGCAGATAGACTGGCTGAGCCTTATATATTTCCTCCTTTCTATGCCTTCCAGATCTCAAGTACTACATGGTTATAGTTAAAGAAGGATGTTTTAAAAGGGGCAGTCCAGAGCAGAGATTCTAATTTAAGACTTTGTAACCTGAGGCCTATGCACATCCCAATACCCTTACCCCTACTCTCTCCAAGAAGAAGAACTCATCAGCAGGGACTCTTTCATCCATTCCTTTCAGAATCATAATAATATAGGCAACCCTTTGTAGAAAGGTCTGGCAGTTTCCTATAAACACACCTACACTATAATCAAGCACTTCCACTCCTAGGTATTTATCTAAGTAAAATGAAAACATATGTCCACAAATGCACTTGTAAAAGAATGTTTGTAATAGTCTAAAACTAAAAACATTCTGGTGTTCATTAGTATGAGAATGGATAAACAAAATGTAGTACATCTATACAATGATGTGCAAGTCAGCAATAAAAAGAAATGAAATGCTACATGCAATCATATGGTTGGAACTAAAAAAATATGCTGAATAAAGGAAGTATTAGCAAAAAGAAAAAATGTACTTACTCATTCAATACAATCCTTATCAAAATACCATTGACATTTTTCACAGAGCTGGAACAATCCTAAAATTTGTATGGAACTAGAAAAGACCCCAAATAGCCAGGGGAATGTTGAAAAAGAAAAACAAAGCTGGGGGCATCACAATGCCTGACTTCAAGCTATATTGCAAAGCTGTGATCATTAAGACAACATGGTACTGGCACAAAAATAGACACCATAGATCAATGAAACAGGATAGAGAGCCCAGCAATGGACCCTCAACTCTATGGTCAACTAATTTTCGATAAAGGAGGAAAGAATATCCAATGGAAAAAAGACAGTCTCTTCAAAATGGTGCTGGGAAAATTGAACAGCCACATGCAGAAGAATGAAACTGGACCATTCTCTTATACCATAAACAAAGATAAACTCAAAATGGATGAAAGACCTAAATGTGAGACGGGAATCCATCAAAATCCTACAGGAGAACACAGGCAGCAACCTCTTCAACCTCAGCTGCAGCAACTTCTTGCAAGACATGCCTCTAAAGGCAAGGGAAACAAAAGCAAAAATGAACTATTGGGACTTCATCAAGATAAGAAGCTTCTGCATGGCAAAGGAAACAGTCAACTAAACTAAAAGGCAACCTATGGAATGGGAGAAGATATTTGCAAATGACATTATGGATAAAGGGCTGGTATCTAAGATCTATAAAGAACTTATCAAACTCAACACCCAAAAAACAAATAATCCAGTCAATAAATGGGCTGAAGACATGAACAGACACTTCTCCAAAGAAGACATACAAATGGCCAACAGACACATGAAAAAATGCTCCACATCACTTGCCATCAGGGAAATACAAATCAAAACCACAATGAGATACCACTTTATACCAGTTAGCATGTCTAAAATTAACAAGACATGGAACAACAAATGTTGACAAGGATGTGGAGAAAGGGGAACCCTCTTACACTGTTGGGGGGAATGCAAACTGGCACAACCACTATAGAAAACAATATGGAGGTTCCTCAAGAAGTTAAACATAGAGCTAGCCTATGACCCAGCAATTGCATTACTGGGTATTTACCCCAATGATACAGATGTAGTGAAGAGAAGGGGCATATACACCCCAATGTTCATAGCAGCAATGTCCATAATAGCCAAACTGTGGAAGGAGCCGAGATATCAAATGAATGGATAAAGAAGATGTGGTTTATATATACAATGGAATATTACTAAGCCATCAGAAAGGATGAATTCCTACCATTTACATCGACATGGATGGAACTGGAGGGTACTTTGCTAAGTGAAATAAGTCAATCAGAGAAAGACAATTATCATATGGTTTCACTCATATGTGGAATATAAGAAATAGTGCAGAGGATGATAGGGGAAGGGAGGGGAAAATGAATGGGAAGAAATCAGAGGGAGACAAACCATGACTCTTGACTCCGGGAAACAAACTGAGAGCGTGGAAAGGGAGGTGGGTGGGGGGATGGGGTAACTGGGTGATGGGCATTAAGGAGGGCACGTGATGTGATGAGTACTGGGTGTTACATGCAACTAATGAATCACTGAACACTACATCAAAAACTAATGATGTACTATATTTTGGCTAATTGAATTTAAATTTTAAAAATGTATTTACCATCTGATAGCAATTTTTTAAGTTCTAGATCAAGCAAAACTAAATTATGACGAAAAAAATCAGAACAGTGGTTGCCTTTGGGGTAGTAATGGAGAATTGACCAGGAAGGAGCAAGAGAGAATCTTTGGGGATGACAGAATTGTTCTTTATCTTGATAGTGGTTTGGGTTACTTAAGTGTATGCATATCAACAACCATAGAATGATAGAGTAAAACTTATGCATTTTACTCTATGTAAACTTTTAAGACTATAAACAAAATGTTAAACTCTAGTTGCTTATGTGCATGCTGAACTGTTGTGGATCAAGTATACAGTTTTCTACAACTTACTTTAAAATGCTTAAAAATTGAGGTAGACAGATATGTGACAAAGCAAATATACAAAAAGTTAACAAGTGTAGAATCTATGTGGCAGATACATAGATGTTCAATATAAAATTCTTTGAAGTTTTCTTAGATTTGAAAATTTTCTTATTAAAAAAAATCAGGAAAATTGGATATTTAACATGCAAAAACAAGGGAAGAGAGAGGAAATCGGTGCACTTTCACTTCTGGTACTGACACATTAGGTCATTTGGACCAACCCTGAGGTTGGCTGAGAACAACTAGAGAATTGGTACAGCATATTTTTTTAAAATTCCGCTTGAAGGCATCACAGAGCTAACACATTACCGAAGACACAGGAAAAGAAGGAATTCGTGAGAGATTGGTTAGTCCAGCATACAGAGGCACTTCTAATCCTAAAAACATATGCAAATCGTAATAGAGGTCTTTGAGATGCTTAGAAGCTGAGAAGATTTTTTAGATTCTCATGGTTCTAGAAGGCTGAAAATGATAGCCCAGAGGCCAGCAAGGGGGTTTACTAAGTCTTAACATTTATAATTGGAATCCAAAGAGTAACTCTTAAAAGCAAGTGTGCCAGAAATAAATAGGTCTTTGCAAAAAATGAAGTCCAGGTTAAAATCATCTCAATTCCTGAGATTGCATAAAGATGAAATGGGATTTCTATTCCCCCTAACCACCTAACAGAAGAAAATAAATGTAATCTCTTTAAAGGGAGGCCATATATACTAGTTCTCATATTATTTGTACAGTTTTTCATTCATATATATGTAAATGATTATATTTTTTTCACTCATACATATATGAATCTCTGCTTCTCAATGAAAACTAACTAGGGATTTCTACTTTTTGGTCAAGGTGTAGTAACAGGAACTGAATTTACCCTGTTATATGAAACAACAACAACAGAAATGGGCAAAATATATGAAGTACTGGTTTTCAAGATCCAGCACATGAGGCAATGAGGAACAGTGATCACCAAGAGACAAGGAACAAATGAGGAGAACCCTATAATTGCCTCAGCCTACTGTCTTGGCAGAGTTTCCAGACTGCAGCCAGACGAGAACATAAGCAGAGCCCAGCAAACAGGCTCTAAATGGAAGTATACTATTTGTCTTGGTCCATTCAGGCTGCCATAACTGAATACCACAGACTGGGTGGTTTATAAACAACTGAAATGTATTTCTCACAGTGCTAGGAGCTGGGAAGTCCAAGATCAAGGCACCAGCAGATTCAGTGCCTGCTTCCTAGTTCATAGATGGCTATCTTTACACTCTGTCCTTACATGGCTGAAAGAGCAAATGAGGTCTCAGGAGTCTCTTTAATAAGAGCACTAATTCCTTATAAGGGCACTAATCTTTTGTGACTTAATCATCTCCCAAAGTCCCACCTTCAAATATCATCACATTGGGGATTAGGTTTCAACATATGAATTTTGGGGGGACTAACATTCCATCTATAGCACTATTGTAAGGTTCTTATACTGTGCAAGTAGGATGATGTCACTTAAGTTAGACTGATAAGGTAAAGATATATGCTGTAAACACTAAACCAACCACGACTATGACATAACAAGTTATAGTTAATATGCCAACAGAGGGGGTAACATGGATAACTTAATCTAAAAGAAGGCAGAAAAAAAGGAATATGGGAAGGAAGAAGAGATGGGACAATAATCATATTAAATATAAATGCTCTAACCACATTAATTAAAAGGTAAAGATTGTCAGAGGGGGGGGGGGGGGGGAACCCAAGAAAACAAACAAAAAAACTATGACCTGATTAGTTGTTACCTATAAGAAACATACTTTTTTTTTATTTGCTCAATATTTACTGAAGTAAAATGAAGAATTCCACCTTCAGTATGCAGAGGTTATTGTCCTTCTTCAATGTGGCCTCTTCTCTCCCTTTATTTGTGGGGTTTATTTTGTATTCTTTAAACTAAAGATACTTTAGTTTCTTTAAACTAAAGATACTTTAAACTAAGATAGGTTAAAAGTGAAAGGATGGGAAAAGATATACCATGATAACAAAAATCAAAGTAAAACTGGAGTATATATCATTAGCAGACAAAATAGATTTTAGAGCAAAGAATATTGTCAACAATGAGGAAGGTCACTTAATGATGATAATGGAGACAATTTATTAAGAGGGCATAACAATGCCCTTACACACTTACATACCTATTAACAGAGCCTCAAAATACATAAAGCAAAAGCTGGTAGCATCTTGAGGAGAAATAGGCAAGTTCACAGTTATAATCAGATATTTAATATCCCTCTCTAAATAACTGATAGAACAAGTAGAGAAAGATCAGTACGAATATAGAAGATTAGATAAACGCTATCAATTTGACCTAATTAACATTTATAGAACACTTTATTTGACACAGCAGAATAAATATTTTCAAGTATGATCTCTGATCATAATGGAATTAAATTAGAATAGAAGTAGTTCTAGAAAATGCCCAAATATTTGTTAAAGAACCAAACACTTCTAAATAACTCATGGTCAAAGAAGAAATCAAAAGGGAAATGAGAAGGTATTGTGAAGTGATGAAAATTAAAATGCAGCAAAAAAAAACACAAAAAACAAAAAACACTGTAATGGAATGTCAGAAAGAATTACTTAGAGGGAAATTTGTAGTACTAAAGGACTATAATAGAAAGGAAAAAAGATCTTAAAACAATGATATCTGCTACTTTAAGAAACTGAAAAATAATAATAACAATAATAAGAGTAAATGAAACACAAAATAAACAGAAGAAAGGCAACAAAAAACTTCAGACTGGAAATCAGAACAATAGTAAATAGGAAACCAATAGAGAAATTAAATGAAATGAAAAAACTTGTTTTAAGATGTGGTGGACAGACTTCAAGGTGGCCCCATGACCTCTGCCTGCTGTTTGCATGCCCTTTTTTATCTCCTCCCCTTGAGCTGATTAAGACCTGTGGCTCTTCTAACCAATAGTATATGGCAATGGTAATGGGATGTCACTCCTGTGATTTTTATATGTCAAAATTGTTGGGCTATGACTCTCATGATTCTGTTACATTGACATTATATTACTGCATCTTGCTAGCAGACTTGCTTTCTTTTGACCTTGCTGGATTTCAAGAAGCAAGATGTTTGGAGGCCTAAGTGGCAAGAAGCTGAGGTCATCATCGAGGAGCTGAGGGTGGCCTCTCACTGGCAACCAGAAAGTCTTGGTTCCTTTGTTTCACAGCTGCAAGGAAATAAATTCTGCTAACAACCTAAGTGAGCTTGAAAGAGGACCCTTCCCAAGTTAAGCCTCCAGATGAGAACCCAGCCCTGGCCAATGGACTGAATGCAGCCTTAAAGAGGATTCAGCTAAATCATTTCAAAATTGCTAATCTAGAGAAACTGTGCAGTAATAAATGCTCATTTTTTGAAGCCCCTGCATCTGTGGTAATTTGTTATGCAGCCTAGAAAATTAATACATTAAACAAAAATAAAATTGATAGATCTCTAGCCAGCATAATCAAAAATTTAAAAAGAACATATAAATTATAAAATCAAGAATGAGAGAGGTGACATTAATACCAATTCTACAGGTATTTAAAGAATAACAAAGGAATTAAAACAATTTTATGACAATAAATTCAATAACTTAGATCAAATGAAGAAATTTTCTTGAAAGACACCAAGCTCTTTTAAGAAGAAAAGGATACTCTGAATAGTCCTATCTCTATTAAAGAAATTTCCTTTGTAGCTAAAAGCCTTTCCATGAATAAAACTATTACTGAACCCCAAGTTCAACTGCCTGTCCAAGCTTGAAAGGCCAATACTCAAGAGATTAGTTTTGACTGGAAAGGAATTTGAGCTTTATTCAGGAGGCTGGCCTCATGGGGAGAAGGCAGATTCTTGTCCAAAAGGCAACTCCCAAGTTTCTGCCTGGCCCAAGGATTTTTTTTTTAATTTTATTGTATTATGTTATGTTAATCACCATACATTACATCATTAGTTTTTGATGTAATGTTCCATGCTTCATTGTTTGCGTATAACACCCAGTGCGCCATTCAATACATGCCCTCTTTAATACCCGTCACCAGGCTAAGCCATCCCCCCACCCCTCTCCCCTCTAGAATCCAAGGATTTTAAAAGGAGTTTAAGGCAGTTAATCATTAAAGGAGTGCAGTGGTCTGCAACGTTTCTTGATTACGTGCAGACTTGATGGTGCCAGCTACAAACATTTCAGTGCTCAGGGGGATTTTGCAAGAAGGTCAAGTTCTTGTTTCGTGATATGGAGGAGTATTCTGTTCTTTCTGCAAATGAGGGCAAGGTCTACAGGTCTACTATACAAAGGGAGGTTAGTAGAATCATCTGTATGACCTAAAAAAAAGGAAAAACATTTTGCTAAAAAAAATTGCTATGCTAATCAAAAGGCTGAGGCAGCTTCAAACAGACTTGCTAGCCTCTGCAGCCTGGGAAAGTTCTGGTCCTTCACTTTTCATGACTAGTGGTTTGTCTGCTACGGATCCAGCAACTTAGGTCAGCAAGTAATGAGTGTGTTATCTTGAAGCAAGTTAACCTTCAGACCATTTGGAGTGCTGTTACAAAACTCCAGGCCCCAATGACTATGGTGACTTTGGTGAATGCTATCAAACATTGAAGGAAGAAAGAGTACCAATTCTACAGAAACTCTTACAGAAATTTTAGGAGGAGGAAATGCTTCCCAACTTACTCTATGAGGTCAGCATTACTTAGATTTCAAAATCAGACAAAAGATATTATAAGGAACTACAAACCAATATCTTTATAAACATACTTACAAAAGTTATTTTCAAAATTTTTGGCAAATTGGATCCAACACTATATAAAAAAGATAATTTATTATGACCAAGTGGGGTTTAATCTAGAAATGGAAAGTTGGTTTTGTCAAGGATTTTGAAAAATTATGAGATTTTTATCCTACTTGTAAGCTGACGAGTTAGCCTGCCACATTTTCATGAGTTACACAAGACACAAGGCTCTTCCAACAGAGGCAAAAGATTTTAATACTGCAGAGAAAGTACCGAAACTTCATGTTAGCATCAGTGTCCTTTGCTTTCCAAGTCCTACAGGAGTGTTTCAGAGAGTGCCATGGGCATGAAGTAGGCTGGCATCACATCTGAGGAACCCTGCGCTTAGGGAATCCTAATCTTTTATAATTGGCTTTAAGTAAGCATGCCCAAACTTTGTCCTGGAGAAAAACATTGCCAGTTAGCAAAACTGAATTTTGCTCAAGTGAGAGACACTATCTCTATCTCCCAAAACTATTTACTGCACAAACACCCTTGAAAAGATAGTCCAGAACAATAGGGCACTTAGTGCCCCTGCTCCCAAAACGTGCTGAAATATTCTCTCCCAGCAGTCTTCACACTCAAAAATCATTGACTGGTTTGCCTTTGTTTAGGCAAAAAGCTCATAGGTACAACACCAAAACCACAATCCATAAAAGAAAAATAAATAAATTGGATTTAATCGTAATTAAGAATACCTGCTCTTTGAAAGACACTGTTAAAAAAACAAAAAGCACAAACCCCTGGAAGAAAATATTGGCAAATCATTATCTTATTTCAAAATAAGAAAACAAAGTAACCAATGAAACATGGCCAAAAGATCTGAACAAGTAGACACTTCACCAAATAAGATACATGCATGACAAATAGTACTCTAAAGGATGTTCAATATCGGGGCGCCTGGGTGGCTCAGTCAGTTAAGCGTCTGCCTTCGGCTCAGGTTGTGATCTGAAGGTCTGAGGATCAAGCCCTGTGTCAGGCTCCTGCTCAGTGGGGAGTCTGCTTCTCCACCTCATTTGTGCTCTTGCTCTCTTAAATAAATAAAATCTTAAAAAAAAATAAAGGATGTTCAATATCATTAGTCATTAGGAAAAACAAATAGAAACCATAATGAGGTACACTGCACACCTAGTAGGATGTCTACAATTTGAAAGATTGACCATACCAGATACTGGAGAATATGAGGAGCATGGAATGTGAAATGGCACAATGACTTTGGGAAACAGTTTGGCAGTTTCTTAAAAAGTTAAGCACACACCAAACATATGACTCAGCCATTTACTCTTAGGTGTTTCCCCAATAGGAAAGAAGGATCATGTCCATACAAAGACTTGTCCATGGATGTTCATAGAAGTTTTACTTTTAATAATCAAAAACTGCTTAATAGTAAAAAAAAAAAAAGTATACTTATCCCAGCAATCCAACTCCTATGTATCTACCAAAGAGAATTGAAAACTCATGTTCACACAAAAACCTATACCAAAAGATGTATAGCAGCTCTATTCTTCACCACTGAAAATTGGAAACAACCCAAATATCCATCAACAGGTGAATGAATAAACAAACTGTGGTACATCCAACAATGAAATACTGCTCAGAAATTAAAAGGAACTATGGATATATCCAGGAATGAGGTTAATTCTGAAAGGTGCTATGCTGACAGAAGCCAGTCTGTGAAGATTATGTACTTTATGGTTCCATGTAGTTGACATTCTGGAAAAGGGAAAACAGTAATAACAAACAACAGATCAGTGATTGCCAGGGACTAGGGGTTCAGGAGGGTGTGACTATAAAGGGGCAACAGGAAGGAGTTTGGGGTTTTTTTAACTGTTCTGTATCCTGATTGTAGTCACACCAAATCTACGCCTCCATTAAAACTGATAGAACTGCACACCAGTAAGCAAACTAACAAACAGGCAGAGGTAATAAATACTCAAACCCTACCACTCTCCAATTATTTTTTTATTATGTTCAATCAGCCAGCATATAGTACATCGTTAGTTTTGATGCAGTGTTCAACAATTCATTAGTTGCGTATAACACCCAGTTCTTTTACTACATTTTGCTGTATCTATGATCTTGAGCTTATTTAGGTCTTTTGCACCTGTATGAAGAAAATACTATATAATGTTCCTACTGCACACCTCTTCCCAACGCATGCTCAGTGATGACACACTGGTAGCTTGGAATCAGCCACCATGGGAGCATTTATAATATGGAAATTGACAGCTGCTTCAAATCAGGGTTTGGGTTTTCGAAGGGTTTTTGGAGAGCTGACCATTGAATATTTTTATCGGCACACGATTTCCACCCCCCCCCCCAGATTACTGTATATCATTTCAAAGGAATCCTGGAGCTCCCAGGGATTTTCAGAACCTATAGGAAATCTACCTTTGTCTTTGATGTGGGTATTATACAGATCTGTACAATTTAAATGAACTTGTCAAGAGCTGATGGCAACGCAAATGATTCTTGTCTATGGACATGCAAATGGCCTCTGTCCAATAGAGAGACAACAGTCCCATGTGTGGAAAGTTTGGGATCCATCTGCGAGTTTATTTATCATAAATGTGTCTGTTCTTTGGATTCTCCACTAAGACAGTTGTCACATCTTTCCTGGTTTGCTCATTTAATTAGTGAATTAATGCAAATAAAATTTTGGACGTGTTCATTTTACATCATCTTGAGAGTCTAGTTTTAGCTTTTTCTGAAAATTATTTTTAACAGCATAGTGTTTTGTCTGCAGCATTTGACTGCCTTTAAAACCCCTTGTTAAGAATGTCTACTTTGTCCAGTGAGATTATTTAAACTCCAGGCTTCTCTCCTACCCAATTTCTCTGATAGAGTTTAGTACTCCATCCTGAAGGTGGTACTTTTCTTATGGATGGTACCATAGTACAGCAGACCTAGACTATGCTGTCCTGGTTCTAAGGGGTGAAATTTCACAATTTTGCTGAAGTGATAGGATGAGATTGTGTGCAAGTAGCCAGAGTTAAGTTTGAGGGAGCTTCGGGAATCTGTCTTTGATCTATCTTTGACAAAAGACTCACAGCAAGGATGGGAGCCTTGCTTTGTTTAATTATATTTCATGATGACTAGGGAGACTGATCATGATCAAGTTACCCCCATATCTCGAAAGGATGGCTTCTTTGCCAATATCATTCATTAACCCAAAACAAATGACCTTTTCAAATTCCTTTTCCCTGGGATATTGACAACATTTGCATTCAGATATTGTTTTTGCCTCTATTTTTTATCATTGACTTTTTAACTATTATCCCTTAGATCAGGAGGTTATGGTTCTGACATTTCTCCTAAACATGTGTTTTCTTGGCCTACGTATGGCAATAATAAATCAGGGCCTAAAATTTATTGTAGTTTCCAAAATTACATATATCTGGTAGTCCAAAAGGAGATAATTGTTTTTGTTCCATGATAATTCCTTAGGGGAGTTCATAGCAGAGTCATTGTTATTGTTTCTTAGATAAAAGATTTAATATGTTCTCTTCTAATTTAGCCAAATGACTGATAAAACTCCCCTCTGGGATATATAATGTCATGGAACAGGGACAATACCAGCTTTTCAGTTACAAAGAAAACTCAGTTTATTAATTATCCTTGGAATGACAATTGATTTGTAATTTTTACTCTGAAATGATTAATTAAATGAGTTTTAATGTTACCTCATTCTATCAAGGAAACTGTACTGAGGTGATTAACAAAGCCACTCCTAATTTGCATTTCTATAATTCAAAGGGAGAGCACATTTTTCGGATGGAGGAGAACCCATGTTCAAACTCCATTACTTATCTTTGTGACAACAGGCAGTTTTTCAATTTTCTATTTCTTTATCTAATAAAATAGGAATAATACCTACTTCTCAGGGGGTTTTGTTTGTACGTGTCTGTTGGGGCATTGGGGTTTTTTTTTTTTGAGATCAGAGATAATGCATATAAGGCTATAAAACAGAGTTTGGAAAAGTTTTAATAAATAATTATTATGGAAATTTAATTTTCTTATAGTTTTATGGGATTTGAGGTATTTATGGTTTTTTCAATGTTACAAGATTAAAAACAGAGGTAATAACCTTTTTCGTATGTATTTCCCCCTGGGAGAAAATAAGTCCATAAAACATATTCAAATTGGGAAGAAGGATATAGAATAATAAATAAACCTAGGTCATAGCTAAATTACCTTGGGATCCTGGGGAAACTTGCTCCAGAAAAGCCCCAGGCTAGATCCAAGTTCTTGGTAAAAACTTAGCACTCTCAAAGCTCTGAGGGCCCCCAAAGTCCGTCCTAACCTCTATGAGGCCAATTAAACAAGCATATATGAGAGTTAATCCTTTTAAAAACAGAAGTCTGTTTAAAAGCATAAAGCAGACAAATCTGAGAATATAGCACAGTTCTTTCCTTACCTACCCTTCCAAGCCTTTGCCCTGGGTACAGGACCCTCTCCATGGCTGTTTTGTTGCTACACTTGATATAAGGACAATAATGTATTGGAATGAGCAATTATCAAACAGATTTTTAGCTATCTGGATGTGCTAAGTCCCAAGATCCCAAAAGATGCCTTTTTTTCTTGTTTTTTCAAATTTTTGAAGATATCCCTTTGTTGTATGTTCACCTGGCATAAGAACTTCAGACTTTTGTTATATTATGTTCATCTAGAAAGAGAAATTTGACCTTTGCAGAGCACCGGTTTACATGGTTGACAACTGCTTCATCAACATTGCCCCATCCATGCTTACATCCAAGACATCTTATGATTTTAGTTAATAAAAAGACAATAATAACAATCAATATAAGCAATAGCGCATTTAGGAGAAGTGAGTGTTGCAAAGATCACTGTAAGACTGGTGATGTATTTAATCTTATAGTAAAAATAGTTATTGATTCTAACATAAAGATGTAAGATTTTGTTGATTTAAATAAATATCTTTCAAATGCAAATCCCAAGATAATTGTAATTTGCTCAGAAGAAAAACTAAGATAATTTAGAGATAAACACTGATAGCTAGTTTTATACATTGGAGGCTGCACAGTGCCAGGCTTACAACATTCATGTAGTCATTGTTTCAACACAAATTTAACTGAGGACGCAGCATATAGGATACTTTGCTTGTAGGCGTTTTCAGCCCTAACTGTGCATGTAGATCACTGGGAGAGGAAGGAGAAAGCTGGAATCAGTATGACAGCAATAAAGGGACTAATCTTGTTACTGAAGCCAACACCTGCAGGCCGGCTGGGTGGCACATGGAGGGTATTTATAGGATCAGCGGAGTCGTGAATAGGAGGTTCACTTTGGCTGGTATGGCATTGCGGCTGAGGAGAATAGTACAGAAGGTTAGTTGTTAGTTTGTAAGGCCCAAGGTTACAATGGGGAGAAAGCCCTAAGCTCCAAATGAAGAGCTGACAAGAGATCAGGGAGAATGGTCTATCAAAGAGAGAGGTGGGCTACTGACAAAAAAGTTAAAGTCCGACTGGACAAGTGGGCTAACCTGGTTGCTCCAGAGAAATGGAGAAAGAAGAGAGAATGCCAGATCTGGAAAATTCAAGATGAGCCTGGGCATACAAGAAATGGGGCACCTGGGTGGCTCAGTTGGTTAAGCGACTGCCTTCAGCTCAGGTCATGATCCTGGAGTCCCGGGATCGAGTCCCGCATCAGGCTCCCTGCTCGGCAGGGAGTCTGCTTCTCCCTCTGACCCTCCTCCCTCTCATGCTCTCTGTCTCTCATTCTCTCTCTCTCAAATAAATAAATAAAATCTTAAAAAAAAAAAAAAAGAAATGGATTTAGGGCAGCAAGACAAATTCTGAACCCCACCATGTGATAGATTTGACTCTGCTGAGAGAAGCTCTGTGATGATAAACCAGAACTCCAGCTCAGGCCTGAACTTACAGGGAAGAACTTCAGGGAAGGGTCAGGAGAGTTAGGGGCTGATACTGCCATGAACTCAGGATGTTTTTGTCTTGTTTTTTAAGCCATTTCCTTGTCAGACAGTTAAGCATCAAATTTATTTTGCTTTAATTCAACTGACACACTGTGCCTACCAGCCTTCAAATCAGTCCTTATTTTGTGAATTCCTTGTTGTAGTTGACAAGTATAATAAGTAGTGTTGCTGCAGAAAAACCAGATAATATCAAAACCCAAAAATTTACCAACCAGTCCCCATTTACCCTCTTCCCCTTGTTTCTCTTAGAAATAAAAATCACTCGAATGAGGAAAAATTTTTTTTTGCCTCTGAACGGAAAGAAGTCCAGTACCTAGTAGATCAAAATTCACTCTCAATCCCTTTATCTCCAAAATGTTTTACTCATTCTAAAACCAAAAAATTCTATAGTGATAAAGAAATCATTTTAACTCAGTCCTTCATTTCAGAAATAAGGAAACCAAAGGCAGAATAAGAACCAAGCCACACCATACCACATAAGGAAAAATTTTTATCTTGCCTAATTTATTAACAGATCTACAAATAGATCTCCTGATTAAAAATGTAAACTATTATATCACACCATCTCATTTTCAATGTATATAGTAATATTTTTTGCTGACAATTCTTTTTTTGTGTTCTGTTTATATGAGACTATGCTTTTGTGGTTAGAGTATTCTGTTATATAGTTAATACAAAGTAACTGTAAGAATCAGTTTTACAGTGAAATTATATATACTATAATGGCCTGCATCCCATAAAAACCAGTGGTCCTTAACTTCCGTCACACACGAGGATCCCCTGGAGGGCTTGACAAACTGCTAGTACCTGGTCCCACCCCTTGGGGTTTTTCTTTAAATGGTCTAGAGAGTAGCCTAAGAATTGGGATTGTTAAAAACTGCTGTAAAGAACCATAAACTGCTTCCCCCTCCTTTTCCTTTTTTAGCTTTTATTCTTATTGAATATAAACATTTATCTTATTCTTGTTGAATAGAAACATTAAATGCTGGGGTACTTGGGCAGCTCAGTTGGTTAAGTGTCTGCCTTCAGCTCAGGTCATGATCTCAGGATCCTGGGATCAAGTCCTGCATTGGGCTCCCTGCTCAGTGGGGAATCTGCTTCTCCCTCTCCCTCTGCCCGTCCCCGCAGCTCACGCTCTCAGTTAAATAAATAAAATCTTTAAAAAAAAAGAGAAACATTAAATGTATAAATCTCCTTCTATATCACTTTAGCTATACCTTACAATTATTATATGTAGTATGTTCATTTAAAAAATAACCAGGTTTTCTTTAACCAAGCACTATTTATTTAGGAAAAAAAGCTTTCATTTTATTTGTAACTATACTAAATACAGGTCTGGGAATACCAGAATTGCCTTTGCATTTTAAATAGTTTTTTTTTTCTAAATTGTACATATTAAATAAAACACAATATGTATACAACAATAGAAATAATTCACTTATAAAACTAAATGAATAATATTTACAAAACACTATTCTGAGAAGTAAGTTTCATTAAGCTTTATTTCGAGCACGAGTTTGGTCTCATAAATAAGTATCATCAGTTTTTAAATAATAAATGAGATTAAAATTCCTTTTGAAGAGAGGAAATTTTAAAGAATCCCAAATTTTCTGGTGTATTTGTGGAATTCCAACAGTTGGTTCATTTGAAGTTTGAATTAACCTTAAAGGAATTCATCTCTGTTTTCAGAATGTGAAAGTGGATAAAAAAACAAATCAACAAAAAAAACCCCCTCCAGCCTATAATGAGGGTTAAGTGCTTCTCAAAAGCACAGCCAATCAACCTTCTATTGGACAGAGGGGTAGAGAACAGAACCCGGTAGCACAGGGGTCTGAGTGGAGGGAAGTAAAGAGCTCTGCTTTCAGTTCCTCAGCAGGGACAGTAGGGAAGCAAGCTTCTAGCCACTGCAGTGCTTGGAAAATCTTCTTCTGATGTGATGACTCCTAAACCATTTTCTGGCAACTGGATCATTCTTATCATTTCAGCCATCTCTTATGTCTCGAGGGTCTGGATTTCTCTTTATTTGCTTCTTTTACTAGAGATGTCATTTCCTCCTTTAAGATCAAGCTCATTCCCTTTAACTTTCCATATGTATCCACCAAGTTCTGTATTTTTAATGACTCTTTTTCTAGGCTGGTATCTTCTAAGCATGACTCAATAGTTAAATATTTCTTGTGAACTGAACTAAGAATGTCAAAAAATTGATGCTTCACCTGAATTAGTGCAGCCGGTGTTCATGCCACTCAAATGTTCCTTTCACATAAAATCAGCCTCTAACCTAGTTCATGAGCCTGAACAAATATAACAGACCCACCAAAAAGCCAGTGACAGATACACACACCACTAACTCCCACTGGAGGCTATTGTGGGCCAGACCTGGTTTCATGTCGTCTGGCAGCAGCTCCGCTACCACTTCTTTTGACTTCCCCAGGATCAGCCGAAAGCCAAGCTCCATAGTGGTTCATAATCCCTCTGTGGCACTGAGGTCCCCCACAGAGTCCCACTGGGTGGTCATAGTTCCAACAGCCTACAACAAACTGCAGAGAACCCCGCCGTGTTCTACCTGGAAGCCAATTCACACTTGGCAAATCCAACACTCTACCAGTAGAGCTGGTCAAAGTGGAGGATGGGTACCATTACTTTTAAAATGGGCTTTCTGCCATATGCCTTCTCTTTTTACTTTCTCTTTTTAACTTTTTAAATTATGAAACTTTTTTAAAGATTTCATTTATTTATTTGGGGGGGGGGGGCAGAGGGAGAGGGAGAAGCAGGCTCCACACTGAGCAAGGAGCCTGATGCGGGACTCGATCCCAGGACTCTGGGATCATGACCTGAGCCGAAGCAGATGCTTAATCGACTGAGCCGCCTGGGCATCCCTAATTATGAAATACTTTAATAAAGTCAATATACATACTGTGAAATTTCATATTTAAGTGTATAATATGATGACTTTTGACAGGTTATATTTGTGAAAGAAATGCTGCAATCTAGATTAGAACCTGTTCATCACTTTAGAAATTTCCCTTGTGCCTCTTTCCCTTTCCTTATGCCTCAATCCCCCTCCCCAGAGGCAATCACCATTCTGATTTCTATCACCATAAATTGATTTTGACTGTAATCGAACTTCCTATAAATGGTAGCATACAGAGGGTAGTAAATACACTCAATACAATGTTTTTGATTTCATTCATGTTGGTGAGTGGAATAGTAGCTCACTCTTTTTAATTTCCCATTAAACCATTTTAAAAATATTCAGTGATTCATTTATCCATTTTCCTATTAGTGGCACTTTAATTTCCACTTATCTTAGGTAAATACCTAGGAATGGAGATGGTTAACAGTGAAAAACTGCCAAACAGTTTCTCAGAGTGGTTGTGCCATTCTACAGTATTATCCTCAATGTGTGAGGGGTACATTTGCTCTGCATCCTCACCAATATTTGTTTTTTTCCAGTCTCTTTTTAAATATTAGCCATTTTTATACATATGAATTGGTCCTCTTTTTTTTAATTTGCCTTTTCATGTGCCTATTGGCCAATGTATACATTCCTGCATGAAAGATGTCTTTGCCTTGTTTAAAAAAGAAAAAACACGAGGCATTTGTCTTATTTTCATTGACTTATAGAAGTTCTATGTACATATATCCTAGTCATAAGTGTTTATGTCAGATATATAAAATGAAATTATATACTTCCAATCTGATACTCCCGCATCAGGCTTTTAGTTTCATTTTCTAAATGGTGTTTTTTGATATGCAAGAGGTTTTAACTTCGATGAGGTCCAGTTTAACACCGTGTCCCTCTTATGGTTGGTGCTTAAGTCTTAAGACAATCCTTGTCTACCCCCAAATCATAAAGATATTCTCCTACCTTTTCTTCTAGATGTTTTATAATTTTGACTCTTACATTTGCATCTTGCATTAACTTTTGTGTAGTGTGATGTAGGAGTCAAGGACTATGGCTCCTTTTTCTCTTGATTATGAGTCACATTTTCCTAATTTGCATATTTGGTAATTTTTCATAATATTCTGGATGTTGTGGATAATATATCGTAGAAAATCTGGGTTGTTGTCTTCCTTTAATTGATGTTGTGTGTTACATGGCAGGCAGTTAAGTCACCCCTTTTGATTAGGCTTGGATTTTTTTTTTCTTGTTAGTATAGGTGTATTTGCTTTTGTCTTTAGTCCTAGGGAATGGCCCTTCCTCTTGGGGAGTAAACTTTCTGGAGTTTCAGTAGAACATCAGAGGTGCTCCGTCTGTTCTCAGCACAGATGAGTTGGCTGGGCTGGCACCCATACGTCCCCAGCACCGGTCTCTCTCTGATACCTTTCAGCTTTCAGCCCTGCAATAGCCACCCTCTGCTAGGCCTCCCTGCCCTTGGACAAGATCCTGAGGAACTTCCAGGTAGACTTCTGCCCCCATCCCCCACCTCCTCCACAGCTCCCCTCTCTGGCACCCTGCCTTATAATTTCCAGCGTCCTCAGCAGCCCATTTCTGCCTCCTTAGCTCAGGGAGACCCGGTGTTCTGCTTGGCCTCTGCACTCCCACCTTGCTAGTTCTGGCAAGTGCCTACCTGAGAGCCAGGCCACACCTCGCGTGCTTCCGCTCTTCCAAGAAGCTCAGTCCTGCACTAGGACTGAAAAAACAGTCACCTCATATGCTTTGTCTAGTTCTGTGTTTGTTTTTTGGGTTATGGGTTGAATTGTGTGTATTCCTCTCCCCACCAAACTAAATTCATATGTTGCAGTCTTAACCCCCAGCACTTCACAGTGTTCATTGGTAATAGGGTTGTTGCAGATGTAATTCGTGAAGATGAGGTCACACTGAAGTAGGGTGGGTCCCTCATTCAATTTGACCACTGTCCTTAGGAAAAAAGAGAGATTTGAAGGCAGACATGCGTACACAGAGAATGCCGATGTGAAGTGGAACACAGAGATCTACAAGCCAAGGAACAGCCACCAGAAGCCAGAGGAGAGGCCTAGAACAGATCCTCTCTCCTGGCCCTCAGAAGGAACCAACCAACGACACTTTGATTTGGGACTTCTAGCCCCCAGACTGTGAGACAGTAATTTCTGTTGTTTAAGCTATCCAGTTTATGGTCCTTTATGAAGAAAGCCCTAGCAAACTAATACACTGGCACCAGGAGCTCTGCCCTCAGTGTGATTTTCTTAACAATACTTGTGGGCCCCTTCCTCTGGGGCACTCTCGGTAGGGCCTGGCACCCCACACTCTGCATCTTCACGCTCTTGAAGCTCTTACAACAGCTGCTGGTAATCCCGGGAGGACACGGGGAAGACTTTAAAATATCCCAGAGCCTATGTCCAGAGATTCTGCCTTAACTAGTCTGGTATGGGTCCTGAAAACCACTTTCTTTTTGATTTTCCTAGGTGATTCTAATGTGTAGCCAGAGTGGAGAAGCCCTGCTCTAAACCACTCAGCACAAGTCGACTGCCTGATTTCCTTGCAGCCTGGCTTTGTTTTAGGCCTAGTACTTGAGTAATTATTTTTATAGCAGGTGAAATGCATTTATGATAGTATCTTTCATTAAAATAATGTGTTGGCTTTAACTAGAAGTGAAAATGGTACAAACTGTGAATGTTATTCATTCAAAAAAAAGAAAATAGCTAAAACACAGGCTAGGCCACAAATATTGAGTTCTTCCCACGTTCTAGGCGTTCATCTTGACACAGCAATGCATAGTAAGCAAGACAGCCACAGCCCCTGGTCTCGGGAAACTTAAATCATGGTGGGTGGAGGCATACAATAAACCAGGAGACAAAGAAACAGCATGGATAATTTATAAAGAAAATAATTTATACTGTAATGGGATAGAGTGACTAAAGGACTGGGAAGGAACTTTACAAGGAGGTCCAGGGGTTGCCTCTCAGAGGAGGTGACATTTACACTTGGACCAGAAGGAGGAAAATCAGCTTTATGAAGATCTGGGGGCAGAGCATTCCCCAGCAAAAGGCACAGCTAGTGCAGAGGTCCTGAGGAGAGAACAGACCCGGCATATTCAAGAAATAGAAAGACAGGGGCACTGGGTGGCTCAGTCGTTAAGCGTCTGCTTTCGGCTCAGGTCATGATCCCAGGGTCCTAGGATCCAGCCCCACATCGGGCTCCCTGCTCGGTGGGAAGCCTGCTTCTCTCTCTCCCACTCCCCCTGTTTGTGTTCCCTCTCTCACTGTGTCTCGCTGTCAAATAAATAAATAAAATCTTAAAAAAAAAAAAAAGAAATAGAAAGACAGCTGGTAGGAATGTAACACACGAAAACAATAGAATGAGACAGATCCCATATCAGGTGGAGCTTTATAGGCCAGGGTGGTGTGCAAAATGGTCCCACAGAGATGGTCACACTCTAATATCTGAAACTTGTGAATATGGCAAAAGGGATTTTGCAGATGTAATCAAGGTTAAGACCTTCTGAAAGAGAGATTATTCTGGATTATTCAGGTGGACCTAATCTAATTAAAGGAGCTCCTGAAAGCAGAACACTTTTTCAAGCTAGTGGCAGGAGAAGAAGTGAGGCAGAATGGAAGTCAGAGAGATTGAAAGCCGGAGGAGGGACAAGGTAATGAGGAAGGCAGGCAGGCAGCCTCAAGTTGCTGAAAGAGGCTCCTGGCTGATAACCAGCAAAGAAACAGGGACCTTAGCCATCCAAACTCAAGGAACTGAATTCTGCCACCAACTCGTTGGAAGTGAATTCTCCCCCAGCGTGTCCAGGTAAAGGCCCAGGCTGGCCAACATCTTGATTTTACCTTGTGCAACAAAAACAGAGGAATTAGTCAGACCCACCTGGACTACTAACCGATAGAACTGAGAGAGAATAAATGTGTGGTGTTGAAAGCAGCTAAATTTGTGGGTTACTTCCTATGACAGCAACAGAAAACCAATATAGCCAGACTTTAAGTGGGTTATTTGTTTGTTGTTTGTTTTAGTATGGGGTAAGTCCAAACTGAGTCAACGCTTAAGTATTAATCTATTTTGGGGAGCCTGAGGGGCTCAGTTAAGCATTCGATTCTTGATTTCAGCTCAGGTCATGATCTCAAGGTCGCTCAGCAGGGAGTCTGCTTGAGATTCTTTCTCTCTCTCCCCATGCCCCTCGCCCTCACTCAAATAAATAAATAAATCTTTAAAAAAAATTAAAAAGTAAAGTATTAATCTATTTTCATTACTATGCAACTGACTTAGTTACAGGTTGGAGTCTAAACATGTCAATTATTAAGCCAAAATTCTCTTTCTTCAGGAGCAATACTATAGATACAAAAGTGGTCCAATTATTTTGTTCCCTTAGATCAGTTTTTGCCTCTCTTTACAATTGGCATTTTTATAATCTCGCTTTTTCACCCATAAATTTGTATTTATGCTTGCCTTAGCACCAGGTTGATTTGTACAGGAATTTAAGACAGTTCAATTGGAAGTGTTAAGTAAATATGAGGCGGGTATTGTCATAAAAAGGATGTAGACAGGGGCGCCTGGGTGGCTCAGTTGGTTAAGCGACTGCCTTCGGCTCAGGTCATGATCCTGGAGTCCCGGGATCGAGTCCCATATCGGGCTCCCTGCTCGGCGGGGAGTCTGCTTCTCCCTCTGCCCTTCCCCCCTCTCATGCTCTCTCTCTCTAATAAATAAAATAAATAAATCTTTAAAAAAAAAAAGGATGTAGACAATGTCTGCTAATACTGGCAGTATGTCTGTGAGTCAGTTCTCTTACACTATTGGAATTAAATAGTCATAAAACACCATTGCTTCAGGCAAGAAAATGTAAGGACATAAAAATAAAGACTGACAGCCTTTGGAAAAGAAAACAATACTGGAAAGCCAATTTGTCAGCAGTGGACCTAATACTGATTGAAGAACTCTCAACTTCTCAGGGGAAATCAATTTTTCCTCCCAAGGCAAATTCATTTCTGTGACAAACTACCTTTTTTTTTCCTCCTTCTTCTTTCAAGTCTTTGGTCGTAGCTTTAGTGAAGCGAAATTCAGAACTCTACCTGGTCTCTTAATAATTTTATGCTGATTCAAGCTGAGAGTGGGTCACTACTGTTAATAACAAGACAACAGGCCCAAAATGGAGTCACTCTGGCTAAGCACCACATCAGAAAACTGAGACTTAATACTCAACTTATTTATAGTTTGGGCTTTTCCCGGGAATGGAATCTTAAACCAATCAATCTGGAATTACCTTGTCAGCACTGGTGAAGTCATCTGCCTGATAGACCCCCTGCCATCTCCTAAAGGAAGGGGATGTTGCCACAACCAATCCACTTTTTGCTAGTTTAACTTCCCTTGTCCCACTGTCTTCTGCCCATAAATGTCTTCCATTTTGTACAGCTCCTTAGAGCTCCTTTCTATCTTCTAGATGAGATGCTGCTCCATTCATGAATCATTGGATAAAGCCAATGAGATCTGTAAAACATACTCAGTTGAATGTTGCTTTTTAACACTAGAGATAATTATGAAAACCAGCACGGAGTGAACAGTTTCTATTTCAGTGGGAAATGATGTGGTTGCTTCCGTATTTGGATGCAGAAAAGTGGAGGAGACACTGAGAAGCAACTGACAACCAGGCCTCCTTGGTTGGTGCTTCTCACATCCTGATCCACAAGGAGCATTGGTAATCCAGGAGAGATCCAGGAGAGATAGTCCACATTCCCACAACATAAAGACACATGTGATGCCAGGACTGGGTTGTTCTCCTATCAAAAGAACTGACAGTGAGATTCATCAAAGTAAGTTCTTTTTTAGCCCTTAAAAAGCCACTGACAAAGGTGTGGGGATATTTGGGGAATGATAGAAAAGGTTATTTTCTTAGGCTGGCATTCCCAGAATCCTTGAGTTCCCAAGATCATGCTAGGCTGCAGGAGAGTAGCTGAGCAAAGTGTTTAAGTAGAGATTTAAAGACATGTAAATTGTATTCTTTTGTTTAACAAATATTTATTGACTACCTGCTATGTGCCAAGCACTTTTGTAGGCAATAGGGGTATGATGATGAACAAAACAAGATCCTTGCCCTTGGGAAACTTACAAATTAATTCAATTAATAGTTAAGATTCAGTGATGATTAGTGCTATGAAGAAAATGAAGCAAGATACTGGGCCACATCTGTAGTGACTGGAGGTGAGTAGGTCACTGTTAGCTGAGCGACAAGGTAGATTCTCTTAGAAAATAACATTCGACAAAGACCTACATAATGATGAGGAGGCATTTATTTTTTTTTTTCAAGTTTTTTTTTTAAGAGTTTATTTATTTATGTCAGCAGTGGACCTAATACTGATTGAGAGAGAGGGAGAGAGAGAACACAAGCAGGGGGAGCAGCAGGCAGAGGGAGAAGCAGGATCCCCGCTGAGCAAAGAGCCCGATGCGGGGCTCAATCCCAGGACCCTGGGATCATGACCTGAGCCGAAGGCAGACGCTTAACCAACTGAGCCACCCAGGCGCCCTGATGAGGAGGCATTTAAACATAGATCTTGGACAGAGCTTTCCAAGTAGAAATAATCACAAGTGCAAAGGCCTTTCTGTCAAAGGACAGAAGTTGTATTCAAATGTGGAATGGGAGGGAGCCTTAGAGCTTGGTGTTTGAGACTGAAAAAGAAGATGGGAACCAGATTACCTGAAAATTGTGGACCATTGTTAGAAGTTTCAATTTTATTCTAAATGTCACAGGAAGTCATAGAGGGGCATTAAGCAGAGGGAGTTGTAATCTGATTATCTCTTGCAAAAGAACTTTCTGTTATGTGGTGAACAGGTTGCAGGACAGTTGTAAGAAAGCAGTTGTAAGGAAACAGAATGTTAAAGTAATTGCACTAAGAGATTATGGTGCCTTGGACAAGGGTGACTGTGGTGTAAGAACTAATATTAATGATGATGTCTGACCCCTAGGTTTTGTTTTGAAAAATTGGATACGTGGTAAAGCCTTAACTGAAATGGTAAAGACCAAGATCGGAGCAAATCTGATGGGGAAAGCTAAGACTTCTATTCTGGCAGGTTATCTTTGAGATGTTTAGTGGATATGCAAAGGGTGCACAAGTGGAATGATTAAATAGGCAGGTAGACATTTAAATCTGAAGCTCGGGAGCCTTATAGATATTTCCTGTCCTGGCAGGTCATGTTGCAATGTAGACCAGGGAGATTAAGTGACCTGATCAAGATCATAACTTAAAAATGGCAAATATCCAGACTCCAAATCCAGTGCTCTTTCCAATAGACACATGAACCCTGAAACAAAGAAAATCTATTGCCATATCTGCACCCTTTTCCACTAAAGCTTCATGTAAAAGTTTGGAAGGATAACTTGGAGACTGAAGGAACTTGCAAGGATGAAACTATATAATGGTGGCTGACTTTTGGTCAACAACGTGACAAGTCGAAACAAAATGAAGGGCTAATTGACCCTAAACTTTAGCATGCACAAATTTAACCTTCATGGTTTAACCATTTATAAGTGACTGATTCCCATGATAGGTTGTGATCTTGCTAAGATTACAGATTTGCATCAGGGTATTATGACACTTATATGTGGGAAGAAATCTTTTCACTAGTGAGTGAGCCTAGCTATCTGCTATCTCCTAGCTATCTGTGCTACCCACATCTCAGCTTGGTTTTATTACTTCTACTTGTCTTATACACGGGGACTTTAAGTAAATGATGAAAATGTTCGATTCTAAAATACACCATAATCAAAAACAAGCAACAAAAATAAAAGGCTCCATAAAGAAGTCCAAATGATTCAAACAACTTCAGCATTGTATTAATGATATTATTAGATTTGAAGGAGTTCTTAAAAATTTTTATCGATACCTTATTGCATCTTGTGGGGAAAATTGTTTGCTGTCATGGTGTTTGGAATTACAATATTCTAAAATGTACTCCTTTCAAATATCAGAAGTATACTATCATTTTTTTTAAATGCCAGGAAATATCTTGATTCTAGGCCAAAGGCATCCATCTATCAGGAGAAAATTTTAAGACCTGCATTAAGATAGAAGTGAAGGCAAACTGTGAGCATATTTGGCGGTACAACTTTCAATCTGGTACACTCTGTTGTCACATGGCTGCGTGGTATTGGCAATGGTCCAGTGTATAGAACGCTTGTTCTGGTTTCAGCAGACAATTGGTCAACTTAACAGGACCTATAGATCAATTGTAGTTGATAACTTGAACCAAGAGAACATGCTGCCACAAAGAAAATTTTAGGAAAAAAAAATATATATATAAACCTTGCCTTCTTAGTTAAAAAATGGAAAACTCAACCCAGCAGTAAACTTTGGAACTTGAGGAGACACATATATAACAATGGAAAAGTAAAAGCTGGATCTCAGTAAGTGCAAAGGATTCTGAATGGAGTGCTGAAGTAATAAATAGGAGATGAGATGGCAGTAGCTCAGTGTGGGCTCACAAACACCATGACACAAACTGCTACTAATAAAATCTGTCCCAGAATGAGGGAGGCGAGCGTGTTCAACCACACCAGTTTACATTTAGAGGATCTTCCTGGTTCAATATTTAGACCTCGAACCCACTATGCACATAGTCCAGAGCTGAACTTTGATTCTTAAGGTAAGGATAATGGGGAGGAAGGAATAGGAAGGGGCTAAAGGCAGAGATGACAGCATTTACCTGGACTTAGGTTGTGTGTGTGGTTATGTGTGCATATGAGAGTGTGTGTATTTAAATTTCCTTCCTAAATGAAAAGTAACACCCATTTCCTGTGAAAACAATCCAAACAATCTGGAAATGCATTAAGTAAATACTTAATTGTCCTCTCTTCCAAGTACTGCTTTTAAAAGGAACTACTATTAACACATGGTGTACATTTTCACAAACATTTTTCTCTGTGATTTTACATAAATGTATATGTGTTTACATAAGAATAGGAGAGGGATAAAGAGCTTTCTATATCTTTCCAAATGTGGAATCATCCTGCACATACTGTAGTATATATAGCTCTCTGTTTTCACTTAATACATTGTGAACACCATTCCATGTCCTTACATGGAAATCTATATTTTTTCTTTTTTTAATTGTTATGTTAATCACCATACATTACATCATTAGTTTTTGATGTAGTGTTCCATGATTCATTGTTTGTGTATAACACCCAGTGCTCCATTCAGTACGTGCCCTCTTTAATACCCATCACCAGGCTGACCCATCCCCCCATGCCCTCCCCTCTAGAACTCTTAGTTTGTTTCTCAGAGTCCATCATCTTTCATGGTTCATCTCCCCCTCCGATTTCCCCCCCTTCATTTTCCCCTTCCTACTATCTTCTCTCTCTCTCTTTCTCTCTCTTTTTTTTAACATATAAGGTATTATTTGTTTCAGAGGTACAGGTCTGTGATTCAACAGTCTTACACAATTCACAGCGCTCACCATAGCACATACCCTCCCCGATGTCTGTCAGCCACCCCATCCTTCCCACCCCCCCACCACTCCAGCAACCCTCAGTTTGTTTCCTGAGATTAAGAATTCCTCATATCAGTGAGATCATATGATACATGTCTTTCTCTGATTGACTTATTTCACTCAGCATAATAACCTCCAGTTCCATCCACATCGTTGTAAATGGTAAGATTTCATTCCTTTTGATGGCTGCATAATATTCCATAGATCGAATGTACCATAATTTATTTAAAGAACTCCAGATAAATGGGCCTTTAGATTGTTTCCAATTTTTAGTTATCAGTCAAGCAGTGTTGCATGGTAAACTTATATATCTGTGCATGCCAGTGCAAGTATTTTGTGTGTTCTTTTACACTGTGAATGCAGAGATAGGAGTAGCATCTGCTGCTTCAGAGCCTGATCCCTCTCACCTCTCCAGGGTCTGGCACCTGTGAAGAATTCAGGACCCACAGGCGAAGAAGTAGGATACCCTCTGACACGGTGTGAGAGTCCCTAAAATCCTTCTGGCCAAAACTCATTTCTTCCGTGGCCTGCTCAAAAGTTTGGAATTCCCAGTATAACCTAACATCCTTAGTAGGCTTCTGCATCCCCTCTCTAGTGGAACCCTGGACCTTACAAAATTTGGGAGTGGTTGATCTCCTCTCTAGCTAGAATGTTGGTAGGGATTTACAAATGTAATTTAATCAGCCTATCTTTTCCATTTCAATGCTTGATGAAAATCTTTACAAAATTTTAGACTGTTTTTCTGTCCTTGCGATTTTAGATTAGATTAATGTGTTTTTTTAAACCTGAGATGTTGGGACACCTAATAATCATTCTTAAAGTAACACCATATTTTGCCTGATGTAGAATAGCTTGATATTTTAGATAGAATGGACTTCTTTTACATATAGTGTCTCCTCTCCCTCCCAACTATCCAGTGAGTCAGGCAGGGCATAGAGTTTTATACATGAGAAAATTGAGACTCAGAAACGTTAAGAAACTAACCTAGGACACATGAGGAGAACTGTAAGAATTTATCAGTGATGAGTACATCATATGCTGGACTTAGAAGCTATTGGAAATGGGACTGAACTTGAACTGATCTTAGGAGATATCTTGAGAGGTTTGATATTGGGAGTTTCCTGGTATTTAAATATGGTTGTTTTTTTCTGTACCTGGTTCTTAAAATATAACGGTGTTATTTTACTTTTTTCTTATAAAATCAAAGTGTTTTTAAAATTATGTTAATTAAAAGCTCATGATGCTTAAGCTAAGGTTTTCCTCTACTACATACACTGTGACTAAGTATGGATATAGGCAAGTTCGCCGCTAGTGGATATACCAGCCAAGTTAACGAGGCAAGTCTGTGGGTCACCAGCAGTAGCATTAACAAGAGCTAACTGTTCCAATATTTTTTTCTGTGTGTTGGACATCCATCTAAGATTTATTCATGTTAACTCATTAAATCCTCCCAATAGCCCTAGGAGGTGAGTGTTACTACCATCTCCGTTTTGTACATGAAGAAAATGGAGTGTAGAACTATAAGTAACTTGTCCAATATCATGGAGCAAGCAAATGGCAGAGCTAGATTGTAAACCTCCTTGGTCTGACTCCACCATCCTTGCTCTTAAATCACTGGGCTATCCTGCAAGGTCAGAATGGCAGTTTCCCACTGTCCTGGGTCATTTTCAAGGGCTTCAGGAAGCAAACACTTCAAAATGTAATTTGCGTATAGTCAGTTCAGTGTAAACATATGTCCAGGCAACCCAGTGAAGCCAAAAAAGACATTTGTAAAGATTCAAACAATTTCCTCAAGACCCCTACTCTTAGTTGAATCTGACCCAATGTGACTTTCCTGTGAGCCAAGAAAAATAATGGAAGGAATTTATTTAATTTTATTAAGTTCATATTCCTAAGTGAGTGAGCTATACACAATAAGCTACACATCCTTACCCACTGGATCAAATTTCCTCTAAATGTGGCCTTTAAGACAACATTCTCCCTTTATCTCCTAGAGAAAGATTCAGTTACATGGTCATAGAAAACTGTTCTTTTCCTCTTGAGACTTACTAGGCTTTACTATGTTTTTATTAGCAAGAGTCATATTTTAAAGGCATTTTCTTATGTAGTAGTCCATATTTTAACAAAACGAGACCTAATCTTGACAGTGACACTAAAATTTAATGAAAATTTCTCATGTACGTTGGAGTTATGGTATACAGTCTTAAGCTACAGTACCTGGGTTCAAATCTCAGCTCTGCCACCTACCAGCTGTGTGGTCTTGGGAAAATTACTTAATTGTTGTGTGTCTTAACTTCTTCATCTATAAAGTAGGCATTTTGACATTAGCATCAGGGTTCTCTAGAGAAACACAACCAAGAGGATATATATAGATATACAGAAAGAGATTTATTATGAGAGATTGGTTCATGCGACTATGGAGGCTGAGAAGTCCCACTGTCCACTACCTGCAAGCTGGAGGCCCAGGAAGGTCGATGGTGCAGTTCCAGTCCAAACACAAAGGCCTGAGAACCAGGGGAGCCAGGGGTGTAAGTCCCTGTCCGAGTCTGAAAGCCCAAGAGCAGGAGTGCTGATATCTGATGGCAGGAGAAATGGATGACCCAACTCAAGCAAAGAGCAAATTCTCCTTTCCTCTGCCTTTTTGTCCTATTCAGGCCTTCACTGATTAGATGACATCCTCCTGCGTTGGTGAGGGCAGGCTTCTTTACTAAATCTCCCAATTCAAAATGCTAATCTTTTCCAGAAACTCTCTCACAGACACACTCAGAAATAGTGTTTTTTCAGCTATCTCATCATCTCTTAGCCCAGTCAAGCTGACACATAAAATTTAACTGTCACACATACCTATGCAGTTGAGAATTTATTGAATGCTTGCTATTTTGATCACTGGTCAAAACTCTTTACCTCTCTTATTCATTCAATTCTTACAACTATTGAGGTACTAATAAATTATTCCCAATTTAAAGATGAGAAAACCTAGGCACAGAATAGTTAAGGAACTTGTCTAAAGAGAAAATAAAAAGCTAATAAACAGTAAAGTTTAGATATGAACCTAGCCAATCTGGTTATAAATCTACAGTCTTAGTCACTGCTACAAGCAGTCTTCTTGAAAATTAGCACCAAACAGCTGCAAATTTCAAACCAACTTTATAAAAGCAAACATGCTTTCCAATGGTTTTCCCACTCTGATCTTCTGTCTGTAAGGTCTAAAAGTAGCCAAGCCAACCTACTTTGCCATTCAGATGGCCCTGGTGTCCAATCCACATAGACCATGATTAAAATGATTCAAAAATCTGTTTGATTTATTTGTTTAATTCCAACTCGCCCAAATCCCTTTATCTGCCACCAGATTCATGCCAATTGCTGTAATAGATGCTTGGAGGGCTTGTGACAGAACAAAACTCCTCATTAGAAACCCATGCAGTGATAGTTTTAGAATCACTGGAAAAGTCTTCTTTCTTCTGAGATAAAATTTTAAGAGAAGCCTTTAGAAGAAAGACTAAACAGTAAAATGTAACCACAAATATTCCACATCTCAAATATTTTTTATGCTTATTTATGGTTATTATTTATGGTCAATTATTTATGGTTATTTTTTATTGTTCATTCTTTATGGTTAATTTATAGTTATTTATGGTTAATTTTATAGAGAAAAAAAGGCAAAAATGAAAATTGGCATTCTTATTTTGGATGTGGAAATACTTTATTTTCATTACTCTCAAGCCTTTAAGCCAAAATAAGAAAGAAGACCAACTTAGAGGACAATACTTCAGAATATTCTTAAAATGAGCATTGTAGCTACATTGTGCTATTTGCTGCAAGCGATCTCCATTTTCTGTTTCACTCTTGATAAATCCAGTTAGTTGCCCCCAAGTACAGTACTTTGCATACTATTTGAAGTGAGTCAAATACTTTCAAGAAAAAAGCTTTGATTTTAGACAAACTGTGGGAAGCTACTTTTGAAAGGGCTAACTACTGTACACCGAATTTTGATCAATCTTTGTGATTACTTTATAGTATTTTTTTAAATGAAGAAACATGCTCTTTGAATAAGGCTTTAAAAAAACAAAGATAAGTGATGGCAAACAGTGTTTTCTGGGCTGTTAAGACTTCTATGTTTAATAACACTAATCAGAGCTTCTAAAGAGACATTTCAACTCCTCCATAGCAGGAAGACTCCATCTAAACTTGGAGTAGGCAATTGCGGAAACGTGGTGACTTGAGAATTTCTGAAACACCTATGTTCCTCTGAAAACACAGAGAAGCTTAAAGTTATAGAGTCTAGAGTCTCAAGATTGAAGGAATGTAATGGTCAAATACTGCAACCAATCATTCTGTGTTTTAATTCCTTTTCTTTATGTCCCCAGTATGTCCCCACCAACCTATGAATCACATCTCTGATGACAAGAAACTTACTTCTTCCTCAAGCTTTAAATGCTACACAGTCATTCCTTATAAAGACCAACTTTACTCCAAGAACTTTTCTAGATTACAAGTATTTTATTCATATTTATATCATGGGTATCCAATCCAGTAAAACATGGGCACACAAGAAGTGTTCAGTGAAGTTGGTCGAATTGATTTGAAACGAATTTCCTTGGATCATATACAGACTTGCACTCCAGTCAGTTGTGTCCATGTTTTGTTTCTCAATTAGATTGGAAACTCTGTGAGAGGAGGCAACTTGTTTCATACATCTTTATATCCTCTGCATTCCCTAAGATTGTACCATGCATGTAGAATGCCCTAAATTACAATTTATTGGATTAAAAATGTGAACAAATGAATAAATGAATGAATGAATCTTATTTCTAGGCTATTTTTGAGAGATATATTTTTATACTGCTCTTCAAATTAGGAACAAACATTTATATTCTATTTCCAAGACCTCAAAGAGTGACTTCAATTATAATATTCCTGTAACTAGGATTCCTACACAAAGCAACCTATAAAGACTATGTACTAAGTCTAGCTCCTTGATTTTGAAGCTGGTCTTTTCTTTCTTAGGAGTATGCAGGGGTTTTTATACATGGTTTAATGGAATTCAAAGGCTTTTCTATTTCTTCTTTTTTTCTATTATTTTGTATCTATAAATAGATAACAGATTGAAAACACATTTAAAGGCAAAACTAGATTTACATCTCACATGAGATTTTCACATGCTTTTTGTACTCAAGGGAGACATTAAATAGGAAAATGAGCTATTGAAACTGAATAGAACCAATATATATATAGTATAGAGTTTAAAAGTCCAAAAAAGGACTTTATCTTTTTTGGCACAATATGTACAAATCTTTGGTTAAATGTTTTTGAAAATACAGAAGTTAACATGTAATTATGCATATTTCAAACTTTGTCTCTTTAGTTTGGCTTGATGAAATAGTACATATGCAAAGTATGCCCTTGCTCAAATTCTGAGTCTGCTACAAACTGAGGGATCTTGGACAAGTTAATGAAACTTTCTGTGCCTCAGTTTCTGCCCTGTAAATAGGGCAGAATTAACCATTTTTGATGGTTAATATATATATAAATTATTTAGCACAGTATAAGGATCCATAATTATCAGTTATTATTATTAATATACTCAGGGGAATAGCACATGGAATGGGATAATAATTTTAAAACACCATTACTAACATTTATATAATCAGAAAGAGCATATACTTTCAAATCAGTCACTTTATAGAGCTATTTAATTATTCAGGAAACGCTGCCTTTACTCAAAATAATTTTGGAACTCCTCTTCTAAAATTGCCTTAAAACTACTGTCTGAACCACTTTAAGCAATAAGAATCTTAACTTCAAACTTTGTTTATTTAAACAAAGTAGTAATATGCTTCTTATTACTCAACTTATTCACAGGACTTGGTGATAAATCAATGACTTTGAGACGTTTACAGAAATCTAACCATTTTCCAAAGGAGAAAAATTTTCCACCATTGGGAATAAAACAAGATTCCAAAAATTCGAGACACTATTACAGAAGGTATTTTACACGATGGTATTATTATTGGATTTAGAGTCTGCTTCCCTAAGAATTTTTGAAGGTAGCTGTTATGTATTTGACCATATAAGTTCTATGAACATTGTATTTTATTATATATTTGACAATATATGTTTACATATATCGTGCTTTATTACTATTAAATTGTATTTTATTTATGCAGGGGTGGGGGGATGATTAAGGCATGTGATTAAGACACCATCTAAGTACTATCCAACATGGACAGTAGGAGTGTCAGGTCCTGTGAATACTTCAGCTCTCCCATCAGGCTCTGACATACATCAGAGTGGTCCAAGAAGCTTAACTAAGTGCTAGAGATTATCTTCTAGCTCTTGAAACAACATCCAGGAAGGCAAGACAGTGGCATGAAGAGTCTAAAGTCCCTTCTAGACTCTGATATTCTCCTATACACTGGGGAATGAAGATTCTCTTGAGGATATCCACTCAAACGTTTTCCTTATCTTTAATCTGTTAAACACAGGTTGGAAAGCCAAGGAGTGACCTTCATTTCCACATACTTTCTCAGTCATAAGGTCTTGGAGAAGAGAACAGTTGGGGGACAATTCTTGTGTTTCCACATATCTTGTAAGCAAGGCACTGAGTATTCTTGGTTCCAGATCATCCTTTCAAGGATATTTGTATAGCAAAGATAGAGTTACTCCATTCACAGCAAAGGGCAGGTTTACTTACTGTCTTAAAAGATAGAGATAGTGTTTTCTTCCAGACCAAACTGCAGACATGCTTACTGTCCAGTGTGATAAAGATAATGCTTCCCTGTGGAGCAAAGGGTAGGCATGCTAACTTACTATTATCAAAAACTAGGGTTACCTAAGCTCTGGATTCTCCTGTAATGCCACCCAGTGAGTGTGTAGGTGTCTTAATATTGCCCATGGGAACTGAGACTCTGGAACTAGTGAAAAAAAAATATGCTGATATTCTGGCTATTGAAACTGTGGCAAGCTTGAAAAAAGAATGAAGCCTAGAACTTTTCGGTTCTTAAAAAGAACCTAGAAATCAGAGAGAATACTGAGTAAATAGGATAGAGAGCAGTGTTGTCCAACAGAAATAGAATCTTGGTCAGTTTAAATTTCTAGTAGTCACATTTAAACATTTAAAAGAAATAGGTGAAATTAATTTTAATAACATCTTATTTAACCCAGTCTATCCAAAGTATTGTTATTTTAACATGGCAATCAACATAAGTTATTGAAATATTTTACACTATTTCTACACTAAGGCTTTGAAGTCTTGTGTATATTTCTTTTCTTTTTTTTTTTTTTAAAGATTTTATTTATTTATTCATGAGAGACAGAGAGAGAGACAGAGACAGAGGGAGAGGGAGAAGCAGGCTCCCCGCGGAGCAGGGAGCCCGATGCGGGACTCGATCCCAGGACCCTGGGATCATGACCCGAGCCGAAGGCAGACGCCCAACCGACTGAGCCACCCAGGCGTCCCTTGTGTATATTTCTTTTTTTCTTTTTCTTTCTTTTTTTTTTTGCTTCAAGTTTTTATTTAAATTCCAGTCAGTTAACATATAGTGTAATATAAGTTTCAGGAGTAGAATTTAGTGATTCATCACTTACATATAACACCCAGTGTTCATCACAAGTACCCTCCTTAATGCCCATCACCCATTTAACCCATCCCCCCACCCACCGCCCCTCCAGCAACACTCAGTTTGTCCTCTATTATTAAGAGTCTGTTTTATGGTTTGCCTCTCTCTTTCTTTCCTTCAATGTTCATCTGTTTCATTTCTTAAAATCCACATATCAGTGAAATCATATGGTATTTGTCTTTGACTTATTTCGCTTAGCACAATACATTCTAGCTCCATATACATTGTTACAAATGGCAAGATTTAATTCTTTTTTATGTCTCAGTAAATTATACACACACACACACACAACTTCTCTATTCATTAGTCAATGGACATTTGGGCTTTTTACATAATTTTTTTTAAAGATTTTATTTTTATTTATTCATGAGAGACAGAGAGAGAAGCAGAGGGAGAAGCAGGCTCCCAAGGAGCAGGGAGCCCGATGTGGGACTCGATCCCAGGACTCCGGGATCATGACCTGAGCTGAAGGCAGACGCTTAACCATCTGAGACACCCAGGCGCCCCAGCTTTTTACATAATTTAACTATTGTTGATAATGCTTGTTATAAACATCAGGGTGCATGTGTCCCTTTGAATCAGTATTTTTTGTATCCTCTGGGTAAAAACCTCATAGTGCAATTGCTGGATTGTAGGGTAGTTCTATTCTTAACTTTTTGAGGAAACTCCATACTGTAATCTTGTATATATTTATACTCAGAGCATATCTCAATTTAGATTAGCTGTGTTTCCAAGCTCAATAGCCACATATGGCTACCAATACTATATTGAACAGCACAGGTCTTGGAGAATAGGACACAACTAAAGCAAGATGTCCCAAGAATATTCCATGGATATAAAAGGGATCCCATGAAAAAAAAGTTTGCATGTTCACATGCTGAATTATACAAAGTTGAATTGATTTCTTTTTATGCAAGACTTCTTAGAGCTTTTAACACTCTAAAATATTGTTTTCCTTACATATTTGACTGAAAAAAGTTTTTCAGAGCATTCTGTGGGACTTGTGTTCTATATAATGTACTTGGGGACTATTGACTTAGATTGTGTTTTCTAGGACAGCCATGATTTCAAATACTCTGCTGTTGTCCTCTTAAGCACTATGTGTCATGACTTTCAGTGTGGAAACTTTAATCACCAAAATGTACTGTTCTGCTCACTTTCAGTGCTCTCTAGTCTGTTGCATTCCCATGTTAGCCCTCATGACTTCTCTTCTCACTGTCCAGACCACCCCACACACTGCTGCCTGATCAATTTTTTTAAGTCGTTTCTATGTCTCCGATTTTTCCTAAATATATGTGTATTGGCTTCCTAGGATGCCATAACAAAGTACCACACACTGAGTGGCTTAAACAACAGAAATGTATTCTCTCACATTCTAGAGTCTAGCAGTCTGAGACCAAGGTTTGGGCAGGGTTGGTGAGCCCTCCTGAGGGCTGTGAGGGAGAATCTGTGTGATGCCTCTCTCCTAGCTCCTAGGAGTTTGCTGGCAGTCTTCAGGGTTTCTTGGCTTGTAGAAACATCACCCTGATCTCTGCTTTCATCTTCACATGTGCGTGAAGTCCGTATCCAAATTACCCCTTTCATAAGGACACTAGTCCCATTGGATTAGGGGCCCACCCTACTACATTATAACCTCATCTTAAATAATTATATCTGAAATGATCTTACTTCCAAGTAAGGTCATGTTCTGAGGTCCTAGGGGTTAGGACTTTGACATATGCATCTGGGAGGAATATAATTTACATGACAATATACAAAACAAATACACTTAGCAAATATTTATGAGTGTTTACTACATGCCAAGATGCCTGCTCCTTTTCCCAACCTACAGATTCAACCCTGTTTCCCACTACTCCCTTACAAATGTTAGACTACATCCCAAACTGTACTACTCTCTATTTCCTAAAAGATGTATTTTCTCAATGTATTAGTTTCCAATTACTATTGCAACAAAGTACCACATAGGGCCCTAAAAACACACATTTATTATCTTACCATTCTAGAGGTGCGCAATTAGAAATGGATCTTACAGCCTAAATTAAGGTGATAGAATTGTTTTCCTTCTGGAGACTCTAGGGGAGAATCTGTTTCCTTGTCTTTTCCTGCTTCTGGAAGCCACTTGCATTCCCTGACTCATGACTCCTTCCATCTTCAAGGCCAGTTACATAGGAACTTCAAGAATCAATCAGCCTCTCCTCTGCCTCTCTCTTTCTTGACTACGCTTCTGTCATCACATCTCCTTCTGTGATTCTAACCCTCTTGCATCCTTCTTAAAAGGGTCCTTGAGATTACATTGGGCCCACCCAACATAATGTCCCTAATCCAAGATCCTTCATCATATTTGCAAAGTACATTTTGTCATATAAGGTAACATATTTGCAGGTATCAGGGACTAAGACATGGACATCTTTGGGAAACCATTATTTTGCATTCCACACTCACGTTATAGTCTCCCCCTGCAATATCACCTCACCTCCTCCTGAAATCTTATTCATTTTCCAAGGTCAAGTTTAAAGGTTCTTCTTTTAAAAAGGAGTTTTCCAAGCCTCTAGTTAAATATGCCCTCCTTCTCCAATGAACTTCTAGAATGTTTTATATGCCCCTCTCCCCTACTTTCCTGTGTATTAAAGTTCGTTCTGCTCTTATCTCTCCTATCAACAGCAAGCTCTGGAAGACGGAAATATATTTTACTCATTTGTGGATTCCCCAGAATCTCTTCTAGTTGCTTATAATTATTAACAGTAGTTTGCCATTAGTAGGTTATTGATTTACTGATTGATTATTAATCAGGCTTTTGGGTCTGACTGGGTCCAGACTGGATTCCCTTGGTAGCCAAGAAGCAATCTTGGGCAATCAGTTCAACTTCAACTACTTGACCATTTTTTTTTTAAGATTTTATTTATTTATTTGAAAGAGAGAGAGAGCATGAAGTGGGGAGGAACAGAGGGAGAAGCAGACTCCTTACCCAGCAGGGAGCCCAATGTAGGGCTCGATCCCTCTGAGGACCCCAGAGTCATGACCTGAGCCAAAGGCAGATGCTTAATTGACTGAGCCACCCAGATGCCCCTACTTCACCAATTTTTATCTTTTAAAGAGAGGCAGTAGGTTCAAGTAAAGAGCCTTAGGTATAACATCAGACTGACTACATGCTGTACAATTCTCTTTGTATAAAATGTTAGAAAAGACAAAAGTGGTGACAGAATCAGATCAAAAGTTGCTGATGGGGGAGGGGTTTGCCTTCAAAGAGACATGAGGGGTCTTTGGGGTGATAGAATGTTCTAGACCATGACTGGAATGATAGTTATAATACTGTGTGAATTTGTCAACATCCATCTAATTTTGCCATTTATTATATGCAAATTAGACTTTTAAAAAAGCAGATTTTTAAATATTAAGCAAATTAGGGACAACAGGAACAACGGAAAATCTAGACCAAAGTAGGAGAAAGGAACAAAGCAGGAAAAAAAAACAGGAAATAAGTCCTTATTTTTAAGGGGGAAAAAAGCAAGGGGAATGCTATGAGGAAATATAAGAGCTTTTCTGAACTCCACCTCATTATAAAAGTTCAGAAAAATAAATTCACATGAAACAAGCAACTTTCTAGGTACAAAAACTTGCACCGGGTGGTGGAATAATAAAAGGAAAATAAAAAACACCCAATCATACCAAATGAATAAGATGCTACATTTTTTTTGCTCATTAGTAGTTTAAGTTTAGCAAAATTGGTCCATGCAAGCCAATGACACAAGGACAATTAAAATGAAAAATAGCACAATCAGATGGGATTATTGACAATGATAAAGTGCAAAGGAATTAGCAGGATGGATTTCCTGCAGAGGTGTGCTTTGAGCCAGATTTTGAAAGAAGTGATTGATTACATTGGCAGGAGCAATATTGCAGATGGGAAAGAATGTCATGAGCAAAGACCTGGAATCAGGAAAGAGTAAACAGAAGAGGATGTTACTGATTTTCTTATTACTACATATTTCTTAACATAGTCTTGAAATGACACTTAAAGCCTAACACAAGCCACTATTCATCCCTGAAAACTTCCCTGCCTGCTCATCCCAAATTTAATGTTCTAACTTTATGGAAATGTTTCATTCTGTGGCTCATAAATTAGCATCCTGCTCTGATTCCCAACTGTTTAATGTGTTCAACTACTCTATTCCAGGGTATATGAACTATGCAGGTTTCCTTCTTCTGGCCCCAGTGTTCTAGTGCATTTCAGAGCGTATAGTAAGCACCAAATGAAACAAAAATTTGATTTATTAATAAAATCTAAAACTTACCTTCAAAAGAAGTAAAACAAAGCAAAAACATTTCCTCTTCAAGTAAGTTATTTAATCCTATAGTAAATCATCAGAACGGCATTGCTGTTGTACATTTCCCCTTGAAAAATGATTCTTTCCTCTCCCTCTTCCTCACCCCTCCCCTGGACTAGAAATCCACTGAAGCAAGTTTGTTTGCTGAAGGCATTTTCTTACTACAAGCCTGGAATATAGGAATATCCCCTAAAAAGAGCACCTTCGTACATATGGGTAGGGGGAAGGGTTTGGGGTAGATGCAAAAGTGAAAGGGTTTGATCTTTTTGTCCTTGTCCCCTCTGTTAATCTCCCTTGAAGGGAACAGATGTATCTGTGAAGTAGATCCAGCTGCACTCTAAGCCCTGTTGTGGTCCCCACAGGTGGTTGCAAAATAAACACCCTCTGTCCATGTTTAGTGATCACTGGTTGCTATCATGCAAACCTTGAAATCTATGGAGCAAAAACACGTCCAAATGAGTCTAATTACAGCTAACCTCATTACTTTTGATGTTTCTGCTTGATCTGATTTTTTATCATTATTTATTCCCATTTATTTGGTCCAAGTTTCCTAGGACTTGCTGCATTAAAAGGCCTATTGGAACAACTATGAATACTTTAATGACGCTGCTTTCTGGAGCCCTATCAACATACTGGCTTTTTCCTTTGGATTAGACCAAGTAAGTTGCCATATAATAGGCTTATTCTTATATTTTCTTCTGTCTTAATCATTTCTATTATCAAAGAGTTTACCAGGGTTTGTTTGCCAGTCTTCATGGGAGTGCACAGGGGGAACACAGAGATTCTTTTTTTCAATAAGGGATTTTCTAAATTTTACATTTAGTTCAGGGCAATTTCATTCTTTGTTGTGTTCAGAGTTTAGCAATTCATTATTACAACCAACTCCTGCAAGTACAATTAGTAAATGGTATCCTAAGGACTTCATAAAAATGCAAATCACAGGTTCAATCTGCCTTTGAGTTAAAAGCAAGATGTTTTTCTTCATTATCACCCACTCTTTGGTGACTTTGATACAAGACCTTTAGTCATTATTTGGGGGATATTTGGGGGACACGATATTATCCTTCTACCCAGAACATCCTTATTTTTCTAAAGAGTTATTTATTTGAGAGAGGGAGAGAGACAGAGAATGTGCATGGGGGGGGGAGGAGCAGAGGTTAAGGGAGAAAATCTCATGCAGACTCCCCACTGAGCCCACCACAGGGCTCGGGGCTCGATCCCATGACCCTGAGATCATGACCTGAGCAGAAACCAAGACTCTTGCACTTAACCTACAGAGCTACCAAGGCGCCCCCCAGAACATCTTTTAAAAATACCCAATACTGGAGTGTGTGGATGGCTCAGTTGGTTAAGCTGATTTCAGCTCAGGTCATGATCTCAGAGTCATGGGATTGAACCCCTACATCAGGCTCCTTGCTCAAAAGGAATTCTGCTGGAGATTCTCTCTCCCTCTCCTTCTGCCTCTCACCTCCCCACTCTCTCTAATAAATAAATAAATCTTTTTTAAAAATACCCAACATCAAATATCTAACATATGAAAATATCCCTTTGATAAACAATATTTTCAATCCTCCAAATGCATGGCACGATACAAACCCTACTTCGCTTTTCCTAGAATAATGTGTGTGTTTCTTGAGAACACATGTGACATTACGAAGTCCTAATATGGTTGGATAAGAAAACTTCAGAATGGTTTTGGAGGATGATGTTTACTCTGCTGTTTTAGAAGCAAAGGAAATAGATTAACTGTCCCTAAATGTTCTCCACATAATTAATGCAGAATGATTTCAATGCTTCTGCATCCGTGCAACTAAAGATAGCATGGCAAAATCAGCAATACATACTGACAAAAAAATCTCATTCAAATATGTAGTTCAAAGCATTTTTTTGGCTTCTTCATGAAAATAGGAAGAAGTTCTACCCTGACTTCATAGAACAACAACAATTTTAGACAATTGTATGCCACATCTTAAGATTCTCTCTGCTAAATTCATAAGTTTTGAATGTAAATATTAGAAGGAGCTTAGAGATCCTTTCTCTTCTAATTCACTCTTCTCTTGTATAGATGGAAACTGAGACCCAGGTAGGTTCAATCTCAAGCAGTTACATAAAGGCAAAATCAAGGCTACAACTAGATTCTAACTCCTAATTCATTGCTCTTTTCTCTGACCCTCCCATTCAGCCAATGAGTGGAGAGTCAAGATTTAAACCCAGCTAGTCTGGGCCCACAAGCCTTGCATTTAACCACCACACTTGAACTGGAAATGTAATCAGAGATCAGACAAACAAGAAATCAGGCTAAAGCAGCTGAAAAAAAAATCACAATGAAACTTAAAGCATCTTGAAATGCCTAGAGTATTAAGCAAAGTAGGAGTAAAAGGATGTTCTATGAAGAGGAATAACATGAAGAAAGGATCAGAATTGGGGTGCTTGGGTGGCTCAGTCAGTTAAGCATCCAACTCTTGATTTCTGCTCAGGTCCTTATCTCAAAGTCATGAGATGGAGCCCAGTGTTGGACTCCAGGCTGAGCATGGAGCCTGCTTAAGGTTCTCTGCCTCTCCCGCTCTTAAAAAAAGGATCACAATCAGTGTAAGGAGTCTTAATATCCTTCCATTAACAATGATAATATTTTCTTGAGCACTAATTATATGCCAGGAACTTTAAGTGCTTTATATTAATTAATTAATTTCATCCATACAATAACTTATATAGAGCTAGGTATTCTTATTTTTCCAATTGTTATGAGGAAATAAAAGTTCAGAGTGCTGAAGTAACTTCTTTAGGTCAGCAATGAGACACAGACTCTTAACCATTATGTCATATTCCAACAAAGTGGCCCCACTGGGGGCCATGAATATGGTATATTAGCCATAAAACAGGATAACCCTCAGAAAAAGATGATCACAATCCCATCATCTTCACCTATTTTCATCTAGCACAAAAAGCAAGCTGGTGCCATAAAAACTTAGCCACAGAACATGCACAGACCTGGATTGTCTCCAGAGGTGGATAATTCCAAGAAAAATGCCAACTTAGAGAGTACTCACAAGGTATTAACTAGCCTGAAAAATATGTACTCAACCACTTATGTCACAACCTTGCACTTTTATAAGTGTGTTACTTCACTTTGGATCAGATTCAGTTGTCCATGACTTAACTAAGCAATAGTCTGCCAGAAAATGAAGTCTCTCAAAAGGGACTATATGTTCTCCTTGACACAACTCATATCTTCTGGAACACATGGGTGGCAGAAATGTTTAAAAGTTATTTTGCCAAAGTACACCGAGAAAAGTCTTCTAAAATCACCTCCTTCAAAGCACTCATTTTTTTTGCCCTTCAGCTCTTATTTACTCTGCAAATTCATTTAGCATTTATGAAAAATATTTAATATGTAATTTCTCACAAAGTGCTTTGAGAATGTAGATTTGGTCTCAATAAACTCTAAGCTCCTTTAAGATAAAAACTGTAGATTCTAGTCATTTGAGCACAATTAGAACTCTTCAGGGCTCTCTACACAGTTAATCAATTAAGCATTACCTGTATAAAATTGTCCCTGTCTTTGGTCAGCTACAAAATTAGTCCTTCACTAGATAGATATCTTTGAATTTTAATTTGAAGCTTAATCTTTGGGATTAAGCTATGTGACAGAGGTAGAAATAGTTCGAACTGGGCTATAAAAGTTCTCATTTAACTGATTGCTTTGAGTGTGAAAGCAGACAAAAATGGTTCTAAGTTTTGAAACTTCTTCAGTATTAGTGTGTATGTTCCACAACTATGTTGCACAATCGTCTTAAACCTGTTTGCGAGCAAGAAAAGAAAAAAAAATAGGAAACCCCTTTGTAGTTGACTTCTGTAAATAGTTGTCCGCTCACCCATAACAACATAACAAAAGTGTGGGATAATATGCTGCAAAGGGATACACGAACTTTTAGATTAGGCAGGTGAGTGGAGGGAGAGAAAAATTAGAAAAAGTCTCCATAGAAAGAGATCCTTAAGATTTTCTTCTCTTTTCTCTGAAATTTTGGTTAAGTGCCTATTTACAGACTTAAAGTATGAGAAGATCTCTGTCTCCTCCAAGAATTAAACAACAGATTTCTTATCTTTCCCAAATGGAATTAAAATTCAACTTTATAGTTATAGTTAATGACATAGATAATTAAGTGCTTTAGATATACAGTTTGAGATTTTATTTTGCACTTACATGATGGTGTTTGTGTTTTCCATTTTTTAAATTGAAGTATAGTTGACACACAATGTTACATTAGTTTCAGATGTACAACATAGTGATTTGACAACTCTGTACATTATGCTATGCTCACCACAAATGCAGCTCCCATCTGTCACCACAAATTGCTATTACTATACCATTGACTATATTCCCTATGCTGTGTCTTTCATCCCCAGGACATTCATTCCATAACAGGAAGCCTATACCTCCCACTCCCCTTCTCCCATTTTGTGCACCCCCCACCTCCCCTCTGACACCCATCAGTTTGTTCTCTATATTTATAGGTATGATTCTCCTTTTTGTTTGTTTATTCATTTGTTTTTTTGGATTCCACAAATAAGTGAAATCATATGATATTTGTTTTTGTCTGACTTACTTCACTTATTTCATAATACCCTCCAGGTCCATCCACATTGTCATGAATGGCAAGATCTCATTCTTTTTTACAGCATTATGTGTGTGTGTGTGTGTGTGTGTCTATATATATATATAATGTATCTATCTATATATAGTTATATATACATACACACATGATATATATATATGTATATAATACAAAAACACCACATTTTCTTAATCTCTTCATGTATGGACAGACACTTGGGTTGTTTCCATATCTTGGCTCTTGTCAATAATGCTGCAATAAATATAAAAGTGCATATATCTTTTCAAGTTAGTGTTTTCATTTTCTTTAGGTAAACAGTTGTAGAATTACTAGATCATATATTTCTTTCTTTTTTTTTTTTTAGAAACCTCCATACTGTTTTCCATAGTGGCTGCACCAATTTACATTCCCACCAACAATGCACAAGGGTTCCTTTTTCTCCATATCCTTGACAACACTTGTTATTTCTTGTCTTTTTGATTCTAGCCATTCTGACAGGTATAAGGTGATATCTCATTGTGGTTTGATTTACCTCTCCCTGGTGATTAGTGATGTTGAACATCTTTTCATGTGTCCGTTGGCCATGTGTATGTCTTTGGAGACATATCTGTTCATATCTTCTGCCCATTTTTAATTGGATTATTTATTTTTGGGGTGTTGAGTTGTATAAGTTCTTTATTTATTTTGGGTACTAATCCTTCATTGGATATGTCATCTTCTCCCATTCTGTAGGTTGTCTTTTAGTTTTGTTGATTGTTTCCTTTGCTGTGCAGATGTTTTTTATTTTGATGTGGTCCCAATAGTTTATGTTTGCTTTTGTTTCCCTTGCCTCAGAAGACATATCTAGAAAAATGTTGCTATGGGCAAATATCAGAGAAATTACTGCCTATGCTCTTTTCTAGGATTTTTGTGGTTTCAGGTCTCATATTTAGGTATTTAATCCATTTTGAGTTTATTTTCGTGTACGGCATAAGAAAGTGGTTCAGTTTTATTTTCTGCATATAGCTGTCCAGTTTTTCCAGCACCATTTATTGAAGAGACTGTTTTTCCCCATTGCATATTTTTCCCTCCTTTGTTGAAGATGAATTGACCATATAAAAGAAAGAGTCGTACTAAGCTTATAATTTAAAATTACTCCCCTTAGACCTCTCATTGTCTTTGTAGCCTACAACCATGTAGCAAAGCCTGATTTGCCAAGACAGCCTTGTAACCTGGAACTGCAGAGAGTGAAGGTCTTAGGGACAGAAAGGAAGAAGACCATCTACCATTCACTTCATGCCTGACGGAGGCCCTGTGGAGGCAGCAACACCATTTCCAGAGTGAATAGTGGCCCACAGTGGAGCTGGGGCAGTGAAGAAAAACACATCATGCAGAAACGTGCCTGGCGGCTTGATGGCCTATTCTTCTCTCCTATCCCAGAGGAAGTTGAACTGGATACTTCTTAGAAGGTGGTATGAGACAGGGCAAGTCTGGTTATAGTGATACATAAATAGCAGGACAGATTTTCTAGGAGGTACTCAGTCTGTCCTTTTAGCTCATCCCCTTCCACTTCCTTGACAACTACTCTGTGAAGAAGTTGAATGAAGACTCTGAAGCCTCAAAATTCATGAAGCAAAAACTGATACAACTTAAGGAAGGAGACAGATTCACAAATACAGTTGAATTATTACCAGCTCACTCATGCCCCAGTAACTGATAGAAAAAAAAGACCAAAAATCAGCCAGAATGCAGATAATCTGAACAATGGTATCATCGACTTGAATTTGTTGACATATATATAAAACACTACATCAAACAACTGCAAGATAACCTTTTTTTTTTTTTAAGTGCACATGGAATGTTCACCAAGATAAGCCTATACTGGGCTGTAACATAAGTCTCAATAAATTTTTGAAGGTTAAAATCTTAAGAGTATGATCTCTTACCAAAATGGAATTAAATTGGGGTGCCTGGGTGGCTCAGTCGTTAAGCGTCTGCCTTTGGCTCAGGTCATGATCCCAGGGTCCTGGGATTGAGCCCCCATTGGGCTCCCTGCTCAGTGGGAACCCTGCTTCTCCCTCTCCCACTCCCCCTGCTTGTGTTCCTGCTCTCTCTATCTCTCTCTCTGTCAAATTAATAAATAAAATCTTTTTAAAAATAATAATAAAAAAACCCAAAAAAACCAAAATGGAATTAAATTATAAATCCATAACAATAAAATATCTATAAAATCCTCCAAATATTTAGAGATTTTAAAACACATTTCTAAATATCCCATGAGTCAAAAATAAATTGCAAGGGAAATTAGAAAAGATTTCAAACTGAATAATAATAAATATACAACATATCAAATTTGTGGAATGTATCTAGTGTTTGTTTATTTAAAAGATTAGTAAAATTGGTAAACTCTTAGCAAGACTATTCAAGATATAAAGAAAGGAAATATAAATTACCAATATGAGAAATAAAAGACGGGATAGCAGACAATATGAGTTCTATATAAAAAAATCCCAAAGAACGTACCCAAAACTATTAGAATTAATAAGTGAATTTAGCAAGATCACAGGATCCGTGGTTAATATACAAAAATTTGATTCTATTTTATATTTATTAAATAAGCAATTGGAAAGTAAAATGTTTCAAAACACTGTAATAGCACCCAATAACATAAGCTATTCAGAAATATATTTTATGAAGGATCGGCAAAACCACTAACCTGAAAACTACATACACCAAGGGAAATTAAAAGTTATTTAAATGAATAATAATAAAATTATGCCATGCTCATTGCTTTTAAAACTGGATATTGGTAAAATATCCATTCTCCAGAAAATGACATATAGATTGAATCTAATAGACCTTTTTGTAGAAACTGATAAGGTAATTTTTTAAACTTTTATAAAAATGAAAAAGACCTAAAATAGCCAAATAACTTTGATAAAGAACAAATTTAGAGAACTTATACTACCTAATTTCAAGATTTACTCTAAACTCACAGTTATCAAGAAAATTTTGTATTAGCATAAAAACATGTATGTAGAGCAGTTGAATGGAAACTCCAGAAATAAACCCACGCACATGCGGTGAAATGATTTTGATGAAGTCGGCAACATAATTCTATGGAGGAAACAAATAGTGCTGAAATGACTATATATCAATATGGAAAAAAATAAACTATGTCATTTTCCTCACAACAAATATAAAAATTAATTTGAAATAGATAATTGGTCTAAATATAAAAACTAAAACTATTAAACTTATGGAAGAATATATAAGAGAAAGTCTTCATTACTTTGTATTGCAGAGAATTTTCAGGCAGGAAGCAAAAGTATTACCCATGAAAGAAAAAAATTGATAAATTCAACTTCATCAAATTGAAATTTTCCACTCTTCAAAAGACACTAAGAAAATTAAAATACAAGATACATACTGAAGAAAATCATATATATCTTTTTCATCTATAATATAAAGAACACTTACAAGTTAATAATAAGACCAAAAAAAAAAAGTTTTTAATGGGCAAATGCCTTGATCAGAACCTTCTCCAAAAAGAAAAAAATAAACCAAAACTGGAGGATTAGTGAATGGCCAATAATCACATAAAAAGATGCATAGCATCATTGCTCATTAGAGAAATACAAATTAAAAGCACATGAGGTATTACTTCACACGTACGAGATGGCTAAAGTTAAAAAGACAATAAAACATATTGGTGAGGATGTGGAGCAACTAGAACTCTCATAGTTGCTGATGGGAGTATAAAATGAAGCAACCACTTTGGAGATTCAGTTAGCTTAGTCTTAGAGGATTAAACATATATTTACCTTATGACCCAGCAATTCCATTCCTAGGCATCTATCTAAGTAGAATGAAAATGCATTTCCACAGAACAACTCATACATAGCAACTATGTTCATAGCTGTCAAAAACTAGAAAACAATCAGAGGAGAATGAATAAGCAAACTTTGGTGTATATATACATAATAAAATAATGCACAGCAATAAAAAAGGATTAACTTCTGATGGACACAACATGGACCAATTTTAAGAACATTATATGGAGCAAAAGAAGATAGACATAAAAGCATACTTATTGATATTCCATTTATATGAAATTTAAGAATATGCAAATCTAAGCTAAGATGACAGAAATCAGAATATTGGTTGCTCTAAAAGAGTGGAGATTGACTTAAAGGGAGCCCAAGGGAATTTTTTTAGAGTAATAGACATGCGGGTTTTTTTAAGATTTTATTTATTTATTTTAGAGACAGAGAGAACGAGCAGAGGGAGAGAGAAGCAGACTCCCCACTGAGCAGGGAGCCTAATATGGGGCTCAATCCCAGGACCCGGACACCATGACCTGAGCTGAAGGCAGACGCTTAACTGACTGAGCCACCCAGGCGCCCCAGTAATAGACATGTTCTAAATCTAATCTAGTAGACATGTCCTAAATCTAATCTAATAGACATATTCTAAATCTAATAGGCATGAAATTTGCCAAAATTACCTATGAGTAGTACACTTAAGATTTGTGCATTTTATTTGATGTAAATTGTCCCTTAGTGAAATAGTGTGGGCATAAAAAAGAAGTAAAAATTATTTATGACAACACGTTTTCCATTTTAATTTATTTCTTGATCACCTATATACAAATCAACATTCCCCTATACTGCCACACAGTCTCAACTTGAGAACTCAACCAAAATGGCCAGGTCTGGTAACCTCACAGAGGAATAGAGAGAGCTTTATTTATATCTTTAACGGAAAAAAATCCCCAAAATGTTCATTTTGTCAGGAGTGTTGCAAAATCCCCTCCTATGTGGAAATTCTCTCTGCTGTAGTGAATTATTTGCTTGGCAGTTTTATGGCTCTGGATTTCAGCTTTGTTGTTTTGGACAGAATGCAAAATAGTCTGGCACAGTGGTTCAGAGTTTGGGCTCTATGGTGAGATCACTCTGGGTTCCATCACTTACTAGCTGTGAGATCTTGAGCAAGGAAGTAACATTTCTAAGCTTTAACTTTCTAATCATTTGTTTCCACTTCCAAAAATTGATAGTTCTTTATGATGTTGTGTAGATGCTTCAGTGATATAATGCATATGAAGTGTTCAATAGCCTTTTGAAGGCTCAAAATATGGTAGCCAGTAGCAACCATGGTAGAATATTTTATGTAAGTTGAATGACAGTCCTACAGTGTTCCAGGCATATAGACGTGAAGTCAATCTTTTGCCTTTCTAGGAGCTTCTGAGGCTGGTGGTCCTCTACATTTAATGACCACTTCTTAATGAAGGAAGGCCCTCCAAGTAGCAGTTCTTAGACATCATTCACTCACTGGATTTATTTTTCAGTTACTTGATATGAACCACTATCCTACTACATTAGAGAAGTAGATCTCAAAACCTATTGTGCATGGGAAGAATCAGGAAAGTGCCTTTAAAATACAGATTTTCTGGCCCTATCCCTAAATATTCTGATTCACCAATTCTGGGTTAGTGCCTGAGAATCTGAATTTTTGTCCAGGTTTCAGACTATAAACAGTGACTTAGAGATTCTGTGGCAATTGTTATTTCATTCTATTTTATTATAAAACTGTATTAACTCAAAGGAATCTTATAATTCACATCAGTAGCCATTGTATTACAATTATTATGTAAATTATTCATTGCCACTGAATTTAAAATTGAAATTATAATTAATTTGTGAGATATATATATATACACATATATATGTGTATATATATAAGCTTTTTGTAAATTCTGGTGATATGGTCGGAGGCTTTCTAAAGAGTGATCTGGAAACAGTGTGAGGATGTGTTTAATGGAAGAAGCTTGGAAGGCTGGAACTAGGAAGTTACTGAAATATAGGTAAGAGGTAATGAGAATGTGACCGTACCACTTCTCCATTAAAATAATAATAATAACAAAATTCAAACCATCTTCAATGATTCTTTTGTCAAATGCACTCTCAGCCTTGTTTAGGGCATCTTGCAGCCATCCCACCTCTTTCCTAGTAAGAGTGCCTGATCGTCTTTTGAGAGACCACCCATCCCTTATTTTTAGTCCTCCGATTTGCTGAGATGCATTCCACTCCCAGTTATAGACGTGAACTCTGAATATCCTATTCCTCTGACACTCCCATTAGCTTGGGGCAAAACTGAAGAAAGTAAACCAGAAAACTAAATCTGGTCAAATCAAAGGGGAGCCTCAGGACTTTTGCTGCGTTTGCGGGACTCTCTTTTCTGCAGAGCTGGATGCTGCGAGGATACGAGGCTCGGGACCGCTGTGGCTCTGGAACTTTTATTCCAGTCAAAGCAGCCTACCTGTAGACAGCACACAGAGAAAGCAGTGCTGAAAGATTAGATCAGGGATTGTGCTTGAGTCCTAGATCAAGATGATCCAGAGGATCTCCCCCAGGGCCATTCAACCTATTAATTTCCATTTTGGTTTTATTTTTTTATTGACATATAATGTATTATTTGTTTCAGGGGTACAGGTCTGTGATTCATCAGTCTTACACAATTCACAGCGCTCACCATAGTACATACCCTTCCCAAAGTCGATCACCCAGCCCCCCATCCCTCCCAACCCCCACCACTCCAGCAACCCCCTGTTTGTTTCCTGAGATTAGGAGTCCCTTATGGTTTGTCTCCCTCTCTGGTTTCGTCTAGTTTCATTTTTCCCTCCCTTCTTTTTTGGTTTTAGTCAGTTGTCTTAGTTTCTTGAACACCTGTGAGATAATCATTTCTGACCGATAGAAGACTTCACTCATGAAGGCGTCGATTTTTCCATCCCTAATCATACCTATGCTCCAGGTACATATGGCTCCTCTTCATTCTTTGTTTTAGAACTAATAATAGGACTTAAGACGATAACACAGGTACAGCATTTAGCATTGAGCCTACCAAAACATTAAATAAACGTTTTATTATTACTATTATTCAGCCAGTAAGGGTTGGAACAGAAACCGCTCAGTGTGGGACATATGGCACGTCTCTGTCTTGGCATCACTTCACACATAGTTTGAGTCAGTACTTTTCTGTTGGCTTGAATTGTTGGATGATTATTAGAGTATATCAGGCAATTTCTTCAATGGCACAGAAATGCTAATTTGGGGGGGAGAGAAGACACTCTAAGTGGAACATTTGATTACAGTGATAATGTTCTGAATATTTTTTAACGTTTTAAATGATTACAAAAGGCACTAGAAAATAATTGGCATACTTGTGCTCTATGAAAATAATCTCTGAACAATTCCAATCTTAACTATTAAAATTATTACAGTTAAAGATAAGTTATTTTTAGGGACGCCTGGGTGGCGCAGTCATTAAGCGTCTGCCTTCCGCTCAGGTCATGATCCCAGGATCTTGGGATCAAGCCCTGAGTCAGGCTCCCTGCTCAGCGGGAAGCCAGCTTCTCCCTCTCCCACTCCCCCTGCTTGTGCTCCCTCTCTAGCTGTGTCTCTCTCTGTCAAATAAATAAATAAAATCTTTTTTTTAAAAAAAGTTATTTTTAGAAGGCTAAATGCATTTTGAAGCATCATTTTATTTCGTTTAAACTCAAGTAGTGTTTCCTCTCAAATGAAAATAAGTTTTGAGAAGGCCCTGCATAAATTCAAAATTAAATTCCTTTAATGTCAGTAGATCTTTAGCAAACACTAAATATGGAATTAGATTTGAAAAATATAATGACTAGCAATAGTAAGAGCTTTAAAATTGTACTTTCCAAGAAAAATATATTGAGCCTAGGATTACACTGGAGCTAAAATACATGCTGAAATAATTCAAATATATGAACTCATAAATTCTGTGGTTAAAATAGCACTATCATCTTTTAGACTACCAGGAGAAAAGCAGATTTCAAGATGGTCTCCCTTTCCTTTATGCTGGAGCCCTCAGTAATTAAGAAAACTCCATGATTCTCTCCAAACAAGTGACCTCCAGATTCATTAAACACTGTATCACAACCAATTAACGCCAGGTTATTTTCAGCATTTTGTAGATTAGAACCAAATAAAAAGGTATATGTAAAACAGAGGGTGAGGGAAATGACATTTTAAAACAACTATAAAACTGTCTGTTCTCTGGGGCGCCTGGGTGGCTCAGTCGTTAAGAGTCTGCCTTCAGCTCAGGTCATGGTCCCAGGGTCCTGAGATCGAGTCCCACATCGGGCTCCCTGCTCAGGGAAGCCTGCTTCTCCCTCTCCCACTCCCCTGCTTGTGTTCCCTCTCTCGCTGTGTCTCTGTCAAATAAATAAATAAAATCTTTAAAAAAAAATAAAAATAAAAATAAATAATAAAAAAGACTATCTGTTCTGATTCCCTCGTGGTGAAATGATTAGTTTTCTCTAAAGATTTTCAAAGAAAAATATCAATATAAAATAGCTGTATTTCTTCTTGACTCAGTTTTGGAAAATTGTGCGCTCTTGGGAATTTGTCCATTTCTTCTAGGTTGTACAATTTGTTGGCATATAATTGTAGTATTCTCTTATAATCCTTTGTATTTCTGTGGTGTCAGTTGTCACTTCTCTCATTTCTGATTTTATTTCTTTGGGTTCTCTTTTTGTTCTTGATGCATTTGGCTAAGAGTTTGTCAGTTTTCTTTATTTTTTCGAAGTACCAGCTCTCAGTTTCACTGATTTTTTTTCTTTTTTTTTAGTCTCTGTGTCACTTAATTCTGCTCTGATCTTTATTATTTCCTTCTACTCATCTTAGCCTTTGTTCTCTTTTTAGTTCCTTTAGGTGTAAAGGTAGATTCTTTATTTGAGCTTTTTCTCATTTCCTGAGATAGACCTGTATTGTTATATATTTCCCTCTTAGAAGTGCTTTCTCTATGTCCCAAAGATTTTGGACTATTGTGTTTTCATCTTCATTGGTTTCCATATATTTTATTTCTTTGATTAATTTGCTGACACATTGGTTGTTTAGTATCATATTGTTTAGCCTTCCCGTGTTTGTGTTTTTTCCAGTTTTTTTTCTGGTGATTTATTTCTAGTTTCATATCGTCATGGTCAGTAAAGATGCATGGTATAATTTCAATATTTTTAAATTTACTGAGGCTTGTTTTGTAGCCTAAAATGATCTATTCTGGAGAATGTTCCATGTGCACTTGAAAAGAATGTGTATTCTGTGCTCAGTTCAGCAGCACATATACTCAAATTGAAAGAACATGTATTCTGTTGTTTTGGGATGGAATGTTTTGTATATATCTGTTAGGTCCATCTGGTCATTCAAAGACACTGTCTCTTTGTTGATTTTCTGTTTGGATGATCTACCCTTTGATGTAATTGGGGTATTAAAGTCCCCTACTAGGGGGGAATTGGGTGACTCAGTCGGTTAAGCAGCTGCCTTTGGCTCAGGTCATGATCTCGGGGTCCTGGGATCGAGTTCCCCTACTAATATTGTGTTACCATCATTTGCTCTCCTTATTTCCATTAATATTTGCTTTATGTATTTACTTACACCCAGTGTTGGGTGTGTAGATATTTATGATTGTTATATTTTCTTGTTGAGTTGATCCCTTTGTCGTCATGTAATGCTCTGCTTTGTCTCTTTTTACCATCTTTGTTTTAAAGTCTGTTTTATCTAAAAGAAGTATTGCTACTCCAGCTTTTTTTCACTTTCATTTGCTGGTAACTGTTTTCCATCTCTTCACTTTCAGTCTGTAAGTGCCTTTAGGTCTGAGGTGTCTCCTGTAGGCAGCATATAGATAGGTGGGTCTTGTTATTTTTGTCTTTTGTTTGCTTTTTTATCCATTCTGCCACCCTTTGTCTTTTGATTGGAGCATTTAGGTCATGTACATTTAAAGTAATTATTGATAGGTATGTACTTATTGTAATTTTGTTATTTGTTTTCTGGTTGTTTTTGTAGTTCTTCTCTGTTCCTTTTTCTCTTGCTCTTTTTTTTGTGATTGATGAGTTTCTGTAGTGTTTTGTTTGTCTTTTCTCTTTATTTTTTGTGTGTCTATTATAGGTTTTGGGTTTGTGGTTACTACTGGATTCTTATATAAAAACTGCCCTTTACTAATACAACAGAAGAGAGTCCTTTTAAACTAAGAAACCAAGGAAGCCCCCCTATGCCTTACTCACTGCATGAGACTGCCTGCTCTTGATGATACAGGAAAATCCAACACATATAATCATGAGTAAAAAAAATCCTGCATTTAAAAAAAAAGGCCAAAAAAACGAGAGTTAAAACTACTTATAAGAAGAAAACATTTTTTTTTAAGCTAGAGAAGTCCACAATCATAATTGGAGAAACAGTCAAAAACAAATCAGTAATGATTTTGAACACTGTGATTCAGCAAATTTGATCTAATAGGCATATATAGGCCATAATATCCAATGATTACTGAATATACATTCTTTACAAGGCATAGAGAACATTTATAAAAATGATCATGTACTGGGCCATAAAAAAAGTTTTTAAAAGGCCAGGAAACATAAAAATTACTGTGATACAATACTCCAACACAAATATAATTAATCAAGACCTAGTAGAAATGTAAGAACATAACAAATCAGAATTCAAAAATTCAAGATGAAGAAAAACAAATAAGGTGTGGAGCCTGGCTGCCTGCTGAGGTCCATGGGTAAAAGATCATCCAGAGCCTTATGCAGCAGATTGCAGATCTTTTGCTGCTCCTTTACTCAATTTCTTTGTGTGCACTGAGAAGACTATACCAAACCCCTTAGGCTTTCACCTTGTCTGAGTCTACCTTGATCTGGTACTTGCCCATCTTGGCAACACAATCCCACTAAGCCTGTATCCAGCGGCTGGTATGGTTCTGGTTCCCAGGCCAATACACTAATCTGTTGTGCTTTGTGTCTTCATTACATATGTTTATTGGGCAGGACATCCAAAAAAGAAAAAATGGCCCTGTTAAAACTGACACAGAGGCAGTTTATGCAATATCTACTTCAGAGAAACTAGACTATAGCAGTTGCAACTTTCTAGAAAGAATGAGGAGGGATGTTGTCAGACATCATTCTGGGTATGTTTTAATTTCTGTGGAGTTACTAGAGCAGCCTCTTATGGCTTGCCATTCTCAAGACATCCAGCTTTTTCTGGAAAGCTTTATTCATATAGTACAAAGCTGCAAGAATCAGTGAACCTCAAGTTTTTGACAAATATTAATGAAAAAAAACCCTCCTATTAATGGAAGGTAAAACTTTTTGATTCAATACCATATGCTGTTCTGGTTAGAGTGATCCAAGAATACAAACAAAAATCAAAAATGTTGGACTACAGAGCATTCAAAGTATCAAAGCATGGCTTGAAAAGTGGTTAATAGGGGCGCCTGGATGGCTCAGTTGGTTAAGCGCCTGCCTTCGGCTTGGGTCATGATCCCGGGGTCCTGGGATCAAGCCCCACATCGGGCTCCCTGCTCAGCAGGGAGCCTGCTTCTCCCTCTCCCTCTGTCTGCCGCTCTGCCTACTTGCGCTCTCTCTATTTCTCTGTCAAATAAATAAAATAAAATCTTTTTTAAAAAATAGGGGCGCCTGGATGGCTTAGTTGGTTGAATGTCCAACTCTTGATTTCAGCTCAGGTCATGAAAGAAATCTTGATGGAATCAAAATAATACCAAATGTGGCTGATCTGGTGATAAAAAGAAAGAATTTGTATCTAAGACATACGTTTCATGAAAAAAAAAAAACAGGCAATAACAATACTAATATACTTGAGGATTCTAAGGAGGAAAATAAAATTCCAAAAGTATTCTATGACTGTTGATCTGATGAATGAAGATGCAATTATTGATCTCGTTCACTTAATAGGATAATTGTCATGATTAAGAAGGATAATTCACCAGTGTTTCATCAGTGTGGGATCATGTCATCTGTTGCAGCATACCTCAGCTGTGTAAGTGAGAAGATGAATATTCTTGCATTTTGGCAGCATTTTAGCAAGGTCACTTAAATTTGAATGATAGAAACCTCTTATTTTCTACAGGAGCATATCTTCAGAGATAAGTGCATGTTTACAAAAACTCTGGAGTCTGAAGTATGAAAAAAATCCATACTTTCTAACAGGACTTCATCTTTAGATGGAAATAGAGACTGCCAATACTATGTGTACCACAAATAATAGAGGAGGATGAATTTTCTAGAAGAAAATAATGTGGCACTCTATCCATCAGATAAATATTTTGCCCAACAGTATTTCTACTGATAATTTATGGTCATAAACAGTGAAGAATCAACTTTGGTTTTTTCATTTGTTTTGCTTTTTTTTTTTTTTAAGATTTTATTTATTTATTTGACAGAGAGAAAGAGAGAGCACAAGCAGGGGGAGCAACAGTGGGAGAAGGAGAAGCAGGCTCCCCGCTGAGCAGGGAGCCCAACATGGGGCTCAATCCCAGGACTGACCTGAGCCGAAGGCAGACACTTAACCCACTGAGCCATCCAGGTGCCCTGATTTGTTTTGCTTTTTAAGTAGGCTCCATGCCCTACATGGGGCTCAAACTCACAACCCCAAGATCAAGAGTTGCATGTTCTACCAACTGAGCTAGCCAGGCGCCCCCTGAAGAATCAACTTTGAAACACTGAAGAAAATGATTAAAATCAATGAAATCAAAGAACCGTAAAAATAAAGATTTGTGATAGAAAAGCTCCAAATAACATATTTTGAAGAATTAGCTGTACAGTATAAATCCAAAGCAAATTAGCTTCATGATTGACTTGGATATGTATTTAAAGTTACCAAACGTCCTCTTCTAAATCTGTTTGGAAAATGATCATTATATCTGAGCATGTCCTGTACCAGTATTTTCCAGACTGTGAATTGAAGTTTCAGGATCTGTGTGGGAATTGGGTGCCTGGAGGTATCTGCAGCACAGTATTTTAAAGCATAAATTAAGGCCTTGTGAAATTTTCAGCTAATTGCTTTTTTTCAGATTAATATACACTTCTTGAAAATATCATGGAGCTTAAGTTTAATCAAATACTTGACACTCCATGTTAGGACATTTTAGAACCATGTCATATATAGAATACTTATAAAAATAGATTTATGCTATGTTGCCTCATTTCTTTTTTCTTTTTTTTTTTTTAAAGATTTTATTTATTTGACAGAGAGAGACATAGCGAGAGAGGGAACACAAGCAGGGGGAGTGGGAGAGGGAGAAGCAAGCTTCCCGCCGAGCAGGGAGCCCGATGTGGGGCTCGATCCCAGGACCCCGGGATCATGACCTGAGCTGAAGGCAGACGCTTAACGACTGAGCCACCCAGGCGCCCCTGCCTCATTTCTTTTGAAATTCCTCCTGTTTTATTTTTCTTGGCGTGGCTTGGCTTTATAATTTGGACATATATTATTCTTACACTCATCCTCTGTGACCCAATAGTTTAAAATTTTCACATATATATAATTTAAAAATTGCAGCCTTCAGAAAATTTAAGACTATTTATGGTATCCACTGTATTTTTTTAAAGATTTATTTATTTTAGAGAGAGAGAAGGGGGAGGGGCAGAGGGGGAGGGAGAGAGTCTCAAGCAGACTCCGGCTGAGCGAGGAGCCCGATGTGGGGCTTGATGTCACGACCCTGAGATCATGACCTGAGCAGAAACCAAGAGTTGGCACTTAACCCACTATGCCTCCCAGGCACCCCCCACTATATTTTTTTAATCTGTGCCATATCAAAAGAGAGAAACATACCTTCTCTCAACAGCCTGGGGAAACTTTCATTGAGAGTGTGGTTGTAACAAAGAAATGCCAAGTTGTTTGATCTACTTACAGAGAACTCTGTTGGGCCTCTCTGAAGGCATTTGTAGCTAAGTGAAACAATATAGAAGAAACATTTGAAAGATGAACAAAAAACATTGAAGTTGTTTGAAAAATATGTCCTTCCTTCTTTTCCCACATCTTAGTTGAAGAAAACTTTCTTTTCCTCAAGTCTCTTGAGCTAGATCATATAGCTATAAATTCCTAAGTTATTCTTTTGATAAGAACCTGAATCTCCCTTCTGAACTCTCTCATTTAATATATTAGGGTTTGGGCTCTGCTTTTCTAAAAAATCATAAAAATTTTTAAAATTTTTTAATTAACTCTAGATAACATGTACTGAAGAGGGAACATGAGATTTAATTCCCTTTGGCCACTAACCAGCTGGGTGACCTCAGACCCCAGGGTCCTTATCTGCCGAGTAAAAATATTGATAACTTATCTTCATAAAGCCAAACAGCTGTGCCAAATCACCTCCCAAGTTCTAACTTTTTAACTCTAATTTATTTCTACCTCTAGTTTCTGGATTCTCTGATTCTAAGTCTAAACTATTTCCTGACCACATTAAATTGGTTATGCTAACTTTTGATAGGCACGTTTACCATGCTTTTGTGGGTAGGGGTAGGGGTTAATCCTTTTCTGATATAAACCTTTCCAGAGTCTCCTTTTGCTTAGATCTCTGTGTGCATGCTTAATTCGGTTGTGCTTTGACTCTCTAAATCTTGAGCTTTCCTTGAAGGAATGTTCTATAAAAGATAATTGTTTGTATCATTAGGTATGAGGTTAAGACACATGCAAAATAATAACTATAATTGGTGTTCATGGCTCCAAATTAAGAGGAATAGAATACCTCTCTGAACTAATCTGAAATTTTTATTATTGCTAAAAGGGTGGTGGGGGGAACATGAACCAAAGAAATACATGCACTAAATAAGATGGTAGAATCAGTTAAACCATCATTAAATGCAACAGATTGAAGTGACTTACTCCCCATACCTCTTATTCTTTATGTATATAGATTGGGGAAAATCACTTAGAAATTATATTAAACTAGGAAAATGTTTTTGAGATGCATTTCAGCCACAATATTATTTTTCCATGAAGTGATCTCTTATAGAACTAGATGAGTTAGAAATAGAGAATATCAGGGGCGCCTGGGTGGCTCAGTTGGTTGAGCGACTGCCTTCGGCTCAGGTCATGATCCTGGAGTCCCGGGATCGAGTCCCGCATCGGGCTCCCTGCTCGGCGGGGAGTCTGCTTCTCCCTCTGACCCTCCTCCTCCCTCTCATGCTCTCTCTCATTCTCTCTGTCTCAAATAAATAAATAAAATCTTAAAAAAAAAAAAAAGAAATAGAGAATATCAAATGATCACTGTTTATTTTCTTGCTGGGCTGATACATCACCAAACACCCTGCAGTGCTTTTCATTTAGTCAAATGACCACCATGTCAATTCTGGTCTTCCATTCAGATAAATGCATAATTTCTGAAACTCATTTTGGGGCACCTGGGTGGCTCAGTCGGTTAAGCATCTGACTCTTGGGTTTGGCTCAGGTCATGATTTCAGGGTAGTGAGATCAAGCCTGCACCCAGCTCCACGTTCAGCAGGAGTCTGCTTGAGATTCTCTCTCCCCCCCTCTCCCTCTGCCCCTCCCCACCCTTGCATGCTTTCTCTCTCAAATAAAAAAAAAATAAAATCTTTTAAAAGGAAGAAAAGACTCATTTTGTGTATATACCTGAGAATTTTCTGAGCTCCTGGGATTTTATCTGAGCTCTTTAAGCCTCTGTTAATGAGCTCTCCTCCCTCTCCCTCCCTTTTCCCCTCCTTCTTTTCCTCTGCACTCCCCTCATTTTTTTCTCCCTCTCATTCAGCCATTCACAGAACCCCTAGCCATTAGCATTACTGTGGTCCTTCCTTAGTACTACTTTATTTTGGTTTCTTATTTTCTATTCTACTGTGTCTCAGAAACCTCCAACTCAAACGTCTAAAAAGAATATATATTTTCTATCTTCACCTACAGTGCCTATTTTGACTCTTCTTACCATCCTACTGCCTACTCCAGACAGCATAGGATTTTCAGAACCAAGTCCTCAGACAATCACCGTTGTTGCTTCCAGGATGCCCATTAAATTAATGAAGCTTCTGATCCCAGGCAGAACAAGGAAGATGGTCACTCACATTTTTCCCAGTTCAGGGTCTAGGTCCATCTCTTCCAGCATCTTGAGCCACTTGCCTGGCAGAAACCCCATTAAGGGTCCACGTGTTCATGCTGTTCTGACTCCCCAGAGGCCCTCTTGTGTGGGGTATCCCCACATCTGTCCTCTCTGAAAGAATGCCAGGCTTTAAGGCTTTTTGATTCCTTTCATTCAGCTCTTCACCAGAGTGTACCCTTCTTAAATCCCAGTCCCTCAGGCTCCTCATTGCTTCCAGATTGGATCTGATAATGACTTGATTGTCTTTTGCATCTTAATACTGACACTATCAGCCCAGAAGGTGATTGCTCAGCAGTAAAGTTTCAGAAAGGGCAGTGAGATGAGATTGATCATGACATGAGCTCTTGCACATGCATGTGAGATGTTCGCAAAAGACTCCTTAAAATATTCTTTATGTGGGAGTCCCATCGGGGTGTACGAACTGCATTGTCCTGATATGCAGAAGCTTTATATACTGTTGCTGCTGGTACTGTATACTTGCACAGAATGAGAAGTATTATCAGTAAAATGTATCATTAGAAGAATATATAATAGACAACTAGTTAATACCAGATACCTAGATAAAACCTTGTCTTTATTACTAAGTATTACTAAGTTTTTTTAAGATTTTATTTATTTGTTTGAGAGAGAAAGAGAGCGAGCACAAGCAGGGGGAGGGGCAGAGGGAGAAGCAGGCTTCCCGCTGAGCAGGGAGCCCGATGCGGGGCTCGATCCCAGGACCCTGGTATCACAACCTGAGCTGAAAGCAGATGCTTAATCAAGTGAGCCATCCATGTGCCCCTAAACTTTTTTAACAAAAAAGAGAACAGAGCACTTGAAGCAAATAATAAGTTTCTTCCTTATCTGACTGGGCCATACAAGGAAATAAGGTAATGAGATATGATAAAACATCATCCCTAATTCATTTCTCCTCCTCCATCTGATGTTATTGGCTTGGGGAACAGAGACCAGGAAGGAGTTTTTCTTGCTGTCACTGGAAAGTGATCACTAATAGTAGAAATTGTAGGCACTGTGATAGACAATGCAAGAAAAATGAAGTTCAGCAAAATACTTTAGGGACCCTAAAAGACAAGCTACTTAATCATCAGTGTGGCTGAAAGTGATTGTAGCAAGCCATGTTTCCCAGGGGGATGAGTTCGGAGGGACGAGGAGATGGTAGTTGCAACCTTGCCACAGACAAACTGAGAAGAGGAGCAGTGTTGCCTGGAGCCCTCAGGTGGCAGATCTCAGCAGAGATGCAGCCCACTGGAGCGTGATGTTAGGAAAGTGTGAAGGACATTCTCTTCCTCAGTACCCCAGAGATGAACACTCCTGAACTTGCTATTCAGAGAAGAGAAGGAGTCAAAGGCTTTTGAAGAGCCGGTCAGACCGAGGCCCTGTTGGGTGGAAGGCAGGCCCTGTACTGAAAGAGGAGGTCTCAGCCCCAGGGTTTCTAGAAATAACCCACAGAGGCAGAAGGGGCTCTTTACCCCTCTGCACACCAGGAGATGCTGCAAGCAGCATCTAGATGACATATTCTTTGGAATTTTCCATGCTTTCCTGGGGCGAAGATAGTAAGTTAGTTTAAAATCATGGGGCTACTCATCACACAAACTTCCTAATTTTCAGGCATTGTTACTTATTCCAAAGACTTGATTGGCCATCCAGGGTTGTCTTCCTTCAAAAATTGTTGCTTTCTACCCTCTAGAATCCCTGTTGCTTATAAACAAACTCTCCTGAATTCTCAGTCTTTTAAGGATTCTGTGCAACATTATACAAGAAAAATCTGAAAGATGACTATATTAGTCAGAGTTCTCCAGAGAAAGAGAACCAGTGGGATGTGTGTCCATACAGAAAGAAATGTAGTATAAGAAATTGGCACATACGATTATAGAGACTAACGAGTTCAAACTCTGCAATGTGGGCTGGCAGGCTGGAGACCCAGAAGAACCAGTGGTACAGATGACGTCCAACGGCAGTTTGCTAGAGAATTCACTCTTGCTTGGGGAGGCTGGTCTTTTTTGTTCTATTGAGGCCATTAACAGATTGAATGGGGCCAACTCACATCATGGAGGGCAATCTACTTACTCAAAGTTCACCGATTTAAATGTTCATCTCTAAAAACACCCTCCAAGTTGGCACATCAAATTCACCATCACAATGAAGAAAAACAAAAATAGTTGTTTTTGAAAAATATTTCCTTTCACTGTTTTCCCTTTCTCTCCCTTAATAAGACCTGCCTTTCCACAATGAAACTGCTTGCCTTGTACCATCTTCCATGGAGGCAACCCATCCTCCCATACACCATGGCCCTGGGACTCAGAACAATGTTGGCCTTCTCTTAGCAGCCCAGGGTCCCTTCCAGACCATTTTTTTCTCCCCCTTTGTGCAAAAAAGCATCTTCCTTCAAGCTCGTGCTTGTAGGTTACGCTACCTATTACCTTTTCGTGTCACTGTCAGTTTCCTACTGGTCAGTCCCCCACATTCATTGAGGATTCTTGTGCCCAATTCACAACACTTCCTCTTCAGCTCAATTCTAACATTTCTAGAGGTGACCTCAGTCACCATGGTGCTGACTCATCCTTCAAGAGTTTCTTTACGTCTTTTCTCCCAAGGATTGTGCTCCACCCCCTTCAGCTGCCCAGTCTGCATCCTCTGCCTGGCCTTCCCTCTGAGCCCTTAAATGGAATTTGTTATCATCCTTCATCAACATTCCCTAACCCATAGAAACCACTTTCTTTTGTCAAGTCCTAAGTAAAAGAGGGAAAGACTCTTAACCAAACAGTCTGAAGCAAGGTGGACACTAGAACAGATCAAGAGTGGAGAATGTAAAATATTTCTGCAAATGGGGCTGGAGTTGCAACCCTGTCCAATTATCGATCAATCCTCCTCACTCCCTCCAAAACACTGCTCCAAAGCCAGTATTTCCCTACACGAGATACTTTAGTGGTTTAGTGGATAAGTCCTAAATCCTTACCATGGCATACAAAGGTCCTCACGATCAAAATTCTTCATAAATCTTCAACATTCAGTGTCTACATACATAGCCTGCTGCCTATTTAGTGAAAGACTTCCAGATTGCATAAACTATGCTTTCTCAGACCTCATTCCTGTGCACATTATTGCCTATGTCTGGAAACTCTTCTATTTTTATACTTCTGTTCACATAGCAGACTCCTAAGGCAAAGTGCTCTTTCTTGGACAAGTCTTTCCTGAACCTCCGCAAGCAGAGATGAAAGCTCCTCTAGGTGCTTCATTTCCACCATAGTTCCTACCACTTTATATTGTAATTACTTGTTTGTCTATGTGTCAGTCCTCTTTCCATATTCTGAAATTTCTTGAGGGCGAGTTCTGTGTACTATTCAATCCTCAGCACCCCATATAGTGAATGAATATAAACCTACTTATTTAAGTCTACTTAGAGCAAGCTGACCACCAACATGGCCAGGAAATTCAGATGTTCCTGGACCATTGACAGATGTACTGAGCCCTCTTGCCCTGTTCCTTCTTGCTCTGGTTCACTGTCTTTCTGGCTTCTAATCTCTTTGGTTCCATTTCTCATCTCCTACTTTGTGTTTTCCCCATGGACAGGACAAGAGAACTCAGATTTCTAAGCTGCTTAGGGCAGCAATTCTAAACCTCTGTCCCAAATGTGTTGAGTCATAGAACAAAAAGAGAGGAAAAGGTAAAGTTACAGTGAGCTTGCTGGGGTTGCAAAAGTAATACCACACCCCACAATAGGTATGAATCTCAAAACCATAACACTAGGGCAAGCAGCCAGATACCCAAGAAATGTGCATATGTAAACTAATATATGTTGTTAGTAATAAGGATAGCAGTTCTTTAGGGGTAGAGTGAATTGAAAGAGCATGGGGAAGTGACAGGGGTGCCTATAATTCTTTCTTTTCTTTTCTTTTTTTTATTGTGTGTGTGCTCAGCAAATATTTATTGATGAATTAATTACCAAACTCTTTTTACCAGCCCAGTGCCCAGGGACTAACAATGGGATGTGAATTTGGAATACAATGCAATAAATAGGTTGTCAGTCTTATAGTTGATATCTTAAGTAAGTTTAAATTCTATAGATTAACTGGTTGTGATTTTGTGTCTCATGATTTGCTTTATGCTTATCTCTAATTTGTATATCCCCAAAGAGGGATCTAGAATTGGAATATGAAAACATGGAGCGCAAGTCCTGGCTCTGCCCCCTGCTAACTGTGTGTCTTTGGGCAAGTCATTTATTGCTAAGACTTTGGCAGCTGCAGAGACTATAATACATGTCCTGTGTGCTCTACAGGGTTGCGCTATGGACCAAATAAACCACAGGTGACTAAATGTCAGTTTTACCCCCAAATCCACAGTTATCATATTAAAAACACCTATTGTTTTTAAGTGTTTCATTGTTTTTATCGATGGCTTAGTCGAGAATATTTCTGGACATTCCAATCCCAGAGGGTAATGGCTTTGGGAATGTCCCGATAGTGTATACATCACTCAGTGATAACAAATAGCCAAAAACATACCAACAATGAATTTATTTTCAGTGAAAATTCCAAGGCTCGTTCATAAGATATAAAAATAGGAATTGCAATTCTTGCATAATATATGTACCTTGATATATAGTGATTTATTCTCAAGGGTGCTTATTTTAACTTAGGTAATATAATTTGGTCCAGTATTTCAACTTTCCAACAGCGGGGTAATTGCTTTAGGCTGAAAAGGAATCAGAGTCATTCTCCCACAATCTAAACTTTGCTCCAACCAGTTCAGCTTCTTAATGGCTCAAGGCACGCAGTCGAATGCAGAACTTTTCCTGCTGTAAAGACCTATTCTTTCTATTTGTTTGATTTGAGAAATTTTCAGACTCAAAACTATAAGAAGTTGACTTTTTTATGTATCTGCATGCTTATTTTCAATACTCTGCTTCTTGATCCATGTGTTCATTTTACGAAGATTTATCTAGCTATATACTTATGATCTGTGTACATCTCAGTACTATATAATACATAATGTGGAGTGAAAAGTTAAAAAAATTAAATGCAATGATGGGAAACTATTTTATACCCAGAAGAATAGGAAAAATTTTGAAGTAAAAAAAAAAAAAAGAATGTAAGAATATGGGAACTCACGATTTTTAGAAGTGTAAATTGGCAGAAAATCTTTGGAAAACATTTTGGCATTATCTTGTAAGGCTGAATTGTGCATATCCTACAACTTGGTAATTTCATTCCTAAACCAGAGAAATTCTTGCATATCTATATCAGAAACCATATAGAAAAATGTTCATAGAAGCGCTGTTCATGTATCTAAAAATAAAGATAAGAGAGAAAAAGACAGCAGTGAAAATAAAAGAACACAACTACTCACAACAACAGAGGTGATTTTAAAAAACAAAATGTTAAATTAAAAAAGGGAAGTTACAAGAGATTACATATGATTCAATGTTTATAAAACCTATAAACCATAAAAGGAAGTATATGTACAGCAAACACACAGTCTAGGAAAGTGGTTGCCTCTGGGGGAAGGAGGAAGGAACAAATGGAGAGGGGTATCAGGGAGCTTCATGGGAACGGTCCATGTTCTAATTCATGGGTCAGAGGATGGGTTACGACTGTGCTTTATAACTTGCATATGTATGTCTATATTCATTTGTATGCACAGATATTAACCAATGAAAAACTTACATAATTCTTGTTCAGTCTGAGGATGCTTTCACCTGATCTCCTTTCTAAAATAAAATGAAAATACTGATAAAAATGAATGAATTTTATTAAATGAAAAATACTGATGACAATAACAACAACAGTTTAAAAAAGACACAAGCGAAAAAGAAGTCATTAGCTAACAAAAGCTTCATCACGGTGTTGCTGATAAAGCATGGCATGGCAAAATATGTGAAGGAAGGCCTAACGTTGAGGAGAGACAGCTCCATGGAGACCTGGCCCCAGGGTAAAGGTCAGTGGTTCAGGCAAGAATGAGAAGGGGGGCTGAAATACAGGGGTTCTTTGGATATCTCCATATAAATTTCTGAGCCACTACATGCCCCTCCCCCCACCCAGCTTGGAAAAGTCACACAGTCTTGGTGAAGGCCTCTGAGCTCCAGCCTTGGTGAAGGGAGTGGGGGCTGGCTTTCAGCACTTTCAGGGGCAGCTGGGACCTCCACTTCCGGAGTCTTTCTGAGATTCTGTGGCTGGAAACATTCGACTTCTGTGCTTTTCCCAGGGAAAGGCTTTAGCTAAATTTGTTATCGCTTGCCCATCTACGGTCCAGCTTTTTAAATGCTGTTGCTATTTTCTCCTCTTAGCCTTTGTGGTTTTGCCCTTTTATTTAAATTCCTTTATCATTTTGGAGGGGTAGGGGTAAGCAAGGTTGCAGGGGAATTCAGGCAAACTTGATTATTCAATCCTGCATCTAACAAAAAGTCTCTGTAACTGTTACAACAAGAAAAATAAATATTCTTAAATTGAACTGGGTTGAAGAGATAAAATATATGTGTGCATGTTTAGTAGATTGTTAAAAAATGAAACAACTGAAAACAGTAGGGTGTATCTTCTATAGCAAGGGTAAGTATCGTTGCCCAAATGTGTGTATTATAAAAATGTGCGTGTTATTTAGATATGGTTCTTATTATGGGTTGTGATTTTTTTTTTTAAGTTTGAAGAACACCCCAACATTGACTAGCTCCCAAAGGCCAGAATGGGACTTCCAGGCACAGAGACTCTGACAGAGTTTCCTGGATCATGGAGCTTGAAAACAGCAAGACACACACTAGTTCTAAATAAACTGCTGGGTGCTGGCCTAGGAATAGCCCTGTGGGAGGGGAATGGGTGGTCAGGGGACCAGGATGAGGGTCCATTGTTATAGTATATCCTTTTGTAAAAAAAAAAAAAAAAAGTACCTATTCATAAATAAATAAATAAGCACATTTATAAAAGGGCAAACCAAATTTTTTTAAGTTTACTTATTTCCTACAGTGTGCCTTAGGGTTTCACTGAGAGAACCAACAACCTTCCCTAAGAAAGAAAATACTGGGGGCACCTGGGTGGCTCAGTCGGTCAAGTGTCTGCCTTCCTTCAGCTCGGGTCATGATCCCAAGGTCCTGGGATCAAGGCCTATGTCAGGCTCCTTGCTCAGGGGGAGTCTGCTTCTCCCTCTTCCTCTGCTACTCCCCCTGCTTGTGTGTTTTCTCTCTCTCCCTCTGTGTCAAATAAATAATTTTTTTTTAAATCTTAAAAAAAAAAAAGAAAATTCACATCATTAAAAATTAAGGTAGTGGGATCGTGAAAAAGCAGTACTATGGTGGTAGTATTCTACTGATACCCAAAATCCACAAGGACCTTACTTATTTATTTATATATCCATTTTAATTTTGTTGAGGCAAATTCAAGTGAGAATCAAACTGAAGCAGGAGAGTGTTTCTTGTCTCAGGGAGTCGAAGAATGAATCTCACAGATAAAGGAGAATGAGCAAAGCAATAGAACTTTATTAAGCAAGGACACAGAAAAAGCTCTTGAGTGAGAGGGGTCCCAACCAGGTGCCAACGTGGGCCTCTACCAACAGTCTTTTATTTAGAACTGACCAGGGAGCTTGTGGCCTTAACATTCTTATGACATCTTGGTTAGAGTAAGGACTGGTGATAACATCTTTAATGTCTTACTTTTTCTTTGGGGTCTGCTTATTCTTTGTTGGTCGCAATGTGACTGCCATAAAAAGACCCCATCTCTGATGCCCAGGGCAGGGTGGTCTGGTTTGTTTCCTTATTTCTAGTTTCTTACACCTCAGCATTTCTGGCATTTTTGGCAAGCCTGGTCACGTAGGCCCCTACCTATCTCTCCCTACCTAGCCCCACCTGTCCCTTACTCAGTGATACCCTTCGGGTATATTGGTGGGTCATATACTTGGCAGATGATTGCCAACATGTATGGGGGGGGGGGGGGTTGAGATAAAGGAAGTTTCCAGTGGAATTTTTATATGTTAAAGTAGACTTACAGGGTCCTGGGGTCAGACTTGTCAATGGGCTGTAAGTAGTAAGGAAATTTAATAATTTTTCTTCTGCCTTTGTTTCCCACATCAAAATGATATCATGCAGAGGCAAGTATTTTGAAACGAGGAAAAGCAATACAATTTTAATGTAAAGTAAAGCCTCAGAGATCTGTAGTCTATTAGGGTGTGGGGAAAATGAGGATTTTTTTCTATCACAGAATGAGTTAGGGCATTTACAGGGTTATATTTATTCTTTCATGTTTGGGAATGGGATTCTAAACCTCAAAGGTTGAAATACTTCCCAAATGTCAGACATGCTGGAGGTCAGCTCAGCAAGCCGCAGAGTTTGTCGCTAAGCCTAAAAAAGCTCTCTGTTTATCACATCATCACAGTGTTCACTTTATCATTGTCTTTCTAGCTAGGTGCCCTTAAATGACTCTTTCTTACCTCGGTTTCTTCATCTGTAGTTACAGACATATAGAATTATAGACATTGAACCAGATGTAGAGGATTCCTTCCAGTGCTAACACTCTGTGGAATACCTCCACCAGCCCAGGTACCTGTGCCCATTTTCCCCTTGAAATTATTAATCAAGTCATTTCCATGAACCCATTCTCAGCTCAGTTTAATGGTCACAGCTGCCCTGAGACATGATCCTTCCCACGGCTCCCAGATCAAAAGAGAGCAATTTCTACTGGAAAGTATTTCTGGCTACTTCCAGAAAGCAATCATTGGCACACTGTAATGTTCAAATAACGTGAGAAAAACCAGTCCACATGCTGCTGTATTTTACTTGCTGATTTTAGAAAAGCTACAATCTGTGCCTCCAGCAGAACAGAAATTCTCCGCATGCATGTAAGTTGAGATCCTCAGCACCACCACGTACTCCTAAATGCTGACGTCAGAAAGGGAATGCTTTCTAACACACTCTACAAGAGACTACAAGAGACTGCTCTTGACCTCACTAAAAACGAAACAAAACAAAAACCCTCCAGCTGTAAATGGGAAAAGAAACTGAATCATAATATTGGAAGAAAATATTGGAATTCTAGAAAATAACTTATGGTATAAATGTTCTTCTAAGCAACAAACAACCCCAACATTTTAAAAGAAAAGATTGATGGTGGGACACCTGGGCAGCTCAGTCAGTTAAGCGTCTGACTTCAGCTCAGGTCGTGATCCCAGGGTCCTGGGATCGAGCCCCGCATCGGGCTCCCTGCTCAGCAGGAAGCCTGCTTCTCCCTCTGCTGCTGTTCCCCTTGCTTGTGCTCTCTCTCTCTCTCTCTGACAAATAAATAAATAAAATCTTTAAAAATAAAAAAAAGAATAGATTGATGGATTTGACCCTCTAAAGACTTCTGGACAAAAAAATAGGAAAATGTGTCTTTATGTATACACAAATTTAAAACACACTTTAAATATCTTACAATTTTAGTTGACATTTATACCCCAATAAAGCTAAAAAAAATTAAAAGACCAGCAATTGGATGGGGAGAAATATTGGCAACACTTTAGTAAATACACATTTAATATCTAGAAAATATAAAGCCTTCTATAAATAAGAGTAAACAAACAAACAAAAAAAAAATGGGCTGAAGATACAAAGAAAAGATGGAAAGATAGAAAAAGAAACAGCACCTGGGTGGCTCAGTCCTTTAAGTGTCAGACTCCTGATTTCAGCTCAGGTCATGATCTCAGGGTCGTGAGATAGAGCCCAGCCTCGGGCTCCATGCTGGGTGTAGAGTCTGCTTAAGATTCTCTCTCTCCCTCTCCTTCTGCCCACCCCCACAGCAAAAACAAAGAACCAATAATATCTGAAAAAATATTCAGCTTGATAAAAATCATGTAGAAATTATATATTATTGGTGATTAGATGAGCAAAATTAAAAAACAGGTACTATCAAGTGTTGGCATATACAGAAGTAAACATTCAGACATGATCGGTGTACATTAAGTTGCTACTACCTGTTTGGTGGGTAGTGATTGGAATCAAAATTTGTAATTGCATTCATAGATTCAGCAAGTTCTCTTAAGTACCTATTCAAAAGAACTGTTCATATGCACACTCACAAGAGTTATACATTTATTTCAGCATTCTCTGAAATTTAAAAAAAAGCATATAATCTAAAAATAATATATATAGGACATATGTTGGATAAAGAAATCTATTTTAATAAATACATATAATTTTTATAAATATATAAATAAAATATCTTTATATAGTTTAATAAATTATGGTACATCTATATTTGGATATGAGCAGTAGTCAAAAGGAATGAGGAAGATGAAAAAATAACCACAAGGAGAGAGCCCCAAGGTAGGCCAGGCCTCTCACAAGAAGCAAGTCGCATTATATGTACATGATATGATTACATTTCTGTTACCACAAGCACACTGAAAGAAAAACCAAAGTGTATATTTGAATAAGTGCATACATGTAGTCCTAGAATTGGATTTAAATGCTACTCTACCTTACCAGATATATGATCTTAGTCCAGCTACTAGACCTCTCTGTACTTCTATGTCCTCATATGAGAAAGAGGGGAAATATTAATACCTACTTTACAAAGTTCTTGAGAAGATTAAATACATAAATCATGGGGACAAAATGGACACATGGTAGACACTCAATAAATGTTGATTCATACTAATAATACTAATAGGCATCATCTGTATGACCTGGATGACAATAAGATGAAAGAGCACTGCTCTTTTTCCTTAAGAATACAGTGAGGGGCGCCTGGGTGACTCAATTATGCATCTGTCTTCAGCTCAGGTCATGATCCCGGAGTCCTGGGATCAAGCCCCAGGTCAGGCTCGCTGCTCAGTAGGGAGTCTGCTTCTCCCTCTGCCCCTCCCCCTGCTTGTGCTCTCTCTTGCTCACTCACTCTCTCTCTCAAATAAATAAATAAAATCTTTTTTAAAAAGTTAAGAAATAGAAGGCACCTGGGTGGCTCAGTTGGTTAAGTGACTGCCTTCGGCTCAGGTCATGATCCTGGAGTCCCGGGATCGAGTCCCACATCGGGCTCCCTGCTCAGCAGGGAGTCTGCTTCTCCCTCTCCTGCTACCCCCTCTTGTGCTCTCTCTCTCACTCTCTCTCTCAAATAAATAAATAAAATCTTTAAAAAAAAAAAGTTAAGAAATAGAGCTACCCTACAGCCCAGCAATTGCACTATTAGGCATTTATCCAAAGGATACAAACATAGTGATTCAAAGGGGCACCTGCACCCCAATGTTTATAGCAGTAATGTCCACAATTGCCAAAATATGGAAAGAGCCCAGATGTCCATCAACAGATGAATGGATAAAGAAGATGTGGTGTATATATATATACACATACATACATAACAGTGGAATATTACTCAGCCATCAAAAGAATGAAATCTTGCTATTTGCAACAACTAGCGAATGGAACTTGTGTATTATGCTAAGCGAAATAAGTCAGTCAGAGAAAGACAAACACCATATGATCTCACTCCTGTGTGGAATTTAAGAAACAAAACAGATGAACGTAGTGGAGGAAAATAAAATAAGATGAAAACAGAGAGAGAGGCAAACCATAAGAGATTCTTAACTGTAAGAAACAAACTGAGGGTTGCTGGAGGGGAGGTGGATGGGGGGCTGGGGTAACTGGTGCCTTAAGAAGGGCACTTGAGGGCACCTGGGTGGCTCAGTTGGTTAAGCGACTGCCTTCGGCTCAGGTCATGATCCTGGAGTCCCGGGATCGAGTCCCGCATCGGGCTCCCTGCTCAGCAGGGAGTCTGCTTCTCCCTCTGACCCTCCTCCCTCTCATGCTCTCTCTATCTCATTCTCTCTCTCAAATAAATAAATAAAATCTTTAAAAAAAAAAAAGAAGGGCACTTGAAGTAATGAGCACTGGGTGTTGTATGCAACTGATGAATCACTGAATTCTACCTCTGAAACTAATAATACAGTATGTGTTAATTAAATTGAATTTAAATTTAAAAATTTTTTAAAGAAAAAAATACATATTAATCATCCAAGCATCATGAATAAACATTATTTGTTCACAAAGAATTGTTAATGCATTACTCAATTCAATTTTTTTTTACTTTATTCAATATACTTGCTATGTTTATATGTGAGGCAGACATATAATCCACTCTTAAACAATTTTTACCTGACTTTGTTTCAAGGTTATATCCATCTCATAAGTTGGGTGGTTTCTCTTCTTTTACTCTTTCCAAAATGTTTTTATAAGGTATAAATTACATATTCATTGGAGATTTGACAGAATTAGCCTATAAAACTGTCTGAAGCATGGGTTGGGGTAAGATATTTAATGCACTTATTTAATGGTTATTAGTCTACTCAGATTTAAATTTTAAAATTTTAAACAATTTAAAATTTTCTCTTAATTTTCAAATTGATTTACACAAAGCTCTTAAAAGATTTCATCTATTTTATCTGTGTCCTGTCTTGTTTTTCATTACTACCTTGCACCATCACCTTTGACCTAAACCCTCAAACTAGAAACCCAAAAGTCATCATGTGTTCCTCTCTTTTTATCACTCCCTACATTTAACAAGCCCCTTGTTGTTGTTGTTGTTGTTGTTGTTGTTTTAATCCCAAAGTACATATTGAATTCTTTTACTTTCCTCCAGCTCTGTAGCCACCATCGTGGTCATCATTCTCCTGTTTTACTATAGCAGTCTCTCTCTTTTTTTTTTTTTTAGTTAATTTATTTTTTATTTGAATTTTGTTTGTTGACATATAGTGCAATATTGGTTTCTGGATTAGAATTCAGTGACTCATCGCTTACATACAACACCCAGTGCTCATCGTCACAAGTGCACTCCTTAATACCCATCCCCCATCTAGCCCAACCCCCACCCATCTCCCCTCCAGCAACCCTCAGTTTGTTCTCTAGCATTAAGAGGCTCTTATGGATTGTTTCCCTCCTTTTTTTTTTTCCCTTTTCCCCCTTCCCAGATATTCATTACTGCAACAATCTCTTAACTGGTCTTCTTACTGCTGTTCTTGCGCACAACCTCCTAACTACTCCAGCCTCACCTCGCTCCTCTCTCCCCACCACTACTGAACTTCAGCCATGTTTGTTCCCTTTCAGCTTTTAGAATATGCCACTCTCATTCCTGTCTGAGTTTTTGCCAAAGGTGTTCCTCCCATCCTGGAAACTCTTCCCTCACTTTGGAACTGATGAACTCCAACTTGTCTTTTTTTTTTTTTAAGATTTTATTTATTTATTTGACAGAGAGAGACACAGCAAGAGAGGGAACACAAGCAGGGGGAGTGGGAGAGGGAGAAGCAGGCTTCCTGCGGAGCAGGGAGCCCGATGTGGGGCTCGATCCCAGGACCCTGGGATCATGACCTGAGCCGAAGGCAGATGCTCAACAACTGAGCCACCCAGGTGCCCCTCCAACTTGTCTTTTATATCTCCCTTTATGTTGTGATCTCCTCAGGGAGGCCCCCTCTAACCACATGATCTCCAGTGCTTCTCCCCCATCCATTCCTGAACAGTCTCTGGCTCCATTACTTGTCCTCTCCACTGCATTTACCATGACTGCAGTAACTATTCCATTGACTTATGTGATTACTCATTTTCTGTTTGTTTTCCTCACCAGGACAGAAACCTCATGAGGGCAGGGTCTGTAATATGTTGTTTCTCCACTGCCTAGCATAATGCCTGACATATAATATGCTCAAAAAACATCTCTTTAATGATTGAATAAAAAAATCGGGGTGCCTGGGTGGCTCAGTCGTTAAGCATCTCCCTTTGGTTCAGGTCATGATCCTGGAGTCCTGGGATCGAGCCCCGCATCAGGCTCCCTGCTCAGTGGGAAGCCTGCTTCTCCCTCTCCCACTCCCCCTGCTTGTGCTCTCTCTCTTGCTGTGTCTCTCTCTCTCAAATAAATAAATAAAATCTTAAAAAAAAAAAACTTTGAATAAAAAAATAAATGAGTTCCAATTAAAGGAATCAGCGTGAGCACAGGCAAGGTTTAGGATAGCTCAACATATAAATCAGGGAACTGCAAAATATTTGATGTGGTCAAAGTATGTAAAAACAGGGGTTATGGGAGAAAAAGTGAAAAGGTCATTTAGTGGCCAAATATGATAGATGAGGATCTGGAATTACATTAATTTGCCAATGGGGATCTGTTAAAATTTTGAACTCTCTATTCTGACCATATCTGGTGGTGAGCCTTTAGAAAAAAAACAGAAATGACATATTGGATGCAGTGTTGTTTAAGCAGACTTTTTTTTTTTAAGCAGGATTTTTTTTTTTTAAGATTTTATTTATTTTTCAACAGAGAGAGAGGCAGCGAGAGAGGGAACACAAGCAGGGGGAGTGGGAGAGGGAGAAGCAGGCTTCTGGCGGAGCAGGGAGCCCGATGCGGGACTCGATCCCAGGACCCTGGGATCATGACCTGAGCTGAAGGCAGACGCTTAACGACTGAGCCACTCAGGCGCCCTAAGCAGACTTTTAATAAGCCTCTCCCCGCAAAAAAAGTTTATGAAATTTGCAACTGATTAATTAACAACTTTTCAGTAACACAACTTACTTAACCCATCAGCAAGTTTTCCAGTTTTCTGGAAAGACTCAAAACCTAAATCTAATAACAAGAAAATGATTGTAAATGAATTCCACTCTTTTATTCTGAGCAGTTCAGAGCACTATGTATAGAGAATCACACTTATTCTCACAACTTGTAAGACAGCATAGATTTTGTTCCTGTAGTTAGAGTTTATTTTCTCTGATGTGTCATCACTAGTAGACTCCAGCATACAGTTGACTCCCAATGAACACTAATAAAAATTATATAACTGTAGCAGTATTTCTTTTTTTTTTTTTAAAGATCTTATTTATTTATTTGACAGAGAGAGACACAGCGAGAGAGGGAACACAAGCAGGGGGAGTGGGAGAGGGAGAAGCAGGCTTCCCGCGGAGCAGGGAGCCCGATGCGGCGCTCGATCACAGGACCCTGGGATCATGACCTGAGCGGAAGGCAGATGCTTAACGACTGAGCCACCCAGGCGCCCAACTATAGCAGTATTTCTAAATGTCCAGTGGATCCTTTGTGGTTAACTGTTGTAAACATGATTTTTAAGCCTGAATATTAAATTAAACGCAAGCTTAAAAAAGCAAGGGGAAATAGCACTTTAGAAAGGTGGAGGGAAAATAAGGAAGCATATTATAAATGTGTTTCCAGAACATATTTTTAATTAAAATTATAATCATAATCTTGAGGTTCTTCTCAAGTTATTTTAAATTAAAATTAAGAAAACAAATCTTATAAATAATTTCAAAATTAACTGTGGCTCATAGACAAAGCTTCAGATTTGCATTTCTTTCATTAAACCTAGGAAAGAAAACTTATTGGATGAAAAGGAATGAAAGTCAAACAGTCAAAATAAATACACTGGACAATATCCTAGTTATCATTTCCACTAAAAAAAATTTCTGCTAATAATATCAGGAGTGCAGTAGGTTAGAAATACAAATAACCAAAAATCAATTCTCTCAAAGCATTTTGGGAATACAAGGAAGTTTGTCCATTCTTTTTATTCACTTATTCAGCAAAAGTTTACTGCTTATGTCATGTCAGAAACACTACCAACATTGCAAATGTAAAGATGAGCAAATAATAGCCTCTGCCCTTAAGGAGTTCATTAATTAGCAAGATATATATTAAATGTATAATTTTTAATTGAGTAAAATTCAAATACACAGAGATGGATGAAAGGACCACCTAGAGAAAGGAAATAGCTAGAACAAAGACTTGAAAAAGCATGAAATTCACCTAGGCTAACCTATGAAAATTGCAAAGTAGAGTAAAAAGAAAGCAAATCCAAGAAATACACTGCTCTCTTTAATACCAGGCAAAGTAGCTTGAGCTACATCCTCAGCTAATATGAAATAATGAAAGACTATATTGGACTATATTTATCCTGAACATGGAGAAACAAAGGGCAGGCAGTCCAGTTAGAAAACCATTAATATAGGGCGAGAAATAGCAGGGCCAGATTTAAGTAGAGGATTAGAAAAAGGGAAAAGAAAATTTTTGAACTCTTTCTTTGTTCTAAGCAATGTACTACGTATTATACATGTATCACTAACTCCTCCTAAGAAGGTAATTAAATGGGATAGTTAGTATTATCATCCTGTTTTTACAGATTAAGAATCTGAAGCCCAAAGAGGTTAAATGATTTATCCAAGGTCACACAGCTCAAAAAAAATGGAGCCCTAATGGAGGTAGAACAAAAAGTCTTGGGAACTGGTTGGATCAGGGTGAGAGAGAGAGTAAAAGACGAGGCTCAGGGTGTCAGCCTGATACTTTTTGGTGGTAAGGTTAGCAGGAGTGGACAAATCAGGAAAAGGGCTGGTTTGGGCAGCTGATGAGGAATTCAGTATTGGACTTGATGAGCTTATGCTACTGGTGAGAGATCTTGACGGACAAGTCAATAGTCCGTTAAAAATAGAAATCTGGATCTTAGCAGAATGGTCGGGGCTGCTGATGGAAACTTGGAAGTTCTCAGCTAAAACTAAACAGTGAGAACAAATGAAATACAGAATGAATATGCTAAGAACAAATTATAGTTATCCCATTGAGGTGATGGAAAAAAAAGAACAGTGTAAATATAAATAATGTACTTTTAGCTTGGCAAAAAAGAAAAAGTAAGACATTTTCTATATACTTTCTCTTCCTGAAATAAGCCGGCAATTGAACCTCCGACAATTATCATCATATAGTATAGAGAGTTCATTGCTGTTTCCTGAGGCTATATACAAATGTTTCCTAAGGGCTGCATTCCCCAACAGCCTGATTTCCTTGTTAGAGGCGTAGGGAAACATTTACTTCACTCAAATCCATTCCTCTAGTCTCAAAAGACTCCTTTTAGGCAAGCTTATTTCAGCTGGGGAATGGCTGGAGATTGATCGAAATCTGTCCCCATGTCTCCTCTACCTCCTCTAGCCTTCTTTATACTTCCAGAACAACTTGAGGACGTTTCAAGAAGCACAAAACAGTATTACTTTTAACTTACTCTTTATTTACTTAGATTTCTCCAAGTGTCAGTGGGTGTGGCAGTTAGTATCAGCAGCAGTTTTGTTGAGAATCTGGGTGACAGGTGCTGTGTGTCGGATGGGGGAAGGGGGACAGAAGGCATGGTTTCTTCAAAGCAGAGTCAGCTCCACCACACCCTTATTCAGATGGAGCTTAGTCAGAGAGGACGGCAGTATCCCCAAGCAGGGCAAAACTCAGAGGAGTGCTAGATTGGTTTTACTGTTTGGGGCCATTCAGGCACCATTTTATTTTGTCCTAGAATTTTGTAGTCTCCTTCTTCCTAGTAATTTCTATAAAAAACCTGAATATTTGGTAGGATAGAGTTACTGCTTTGTTTGCATAGTCAAAACCAGATCCTACTTATCCACCACTTTTTTTGTTTTTCTTCTATTTGCTTGCCATCTGATAAAATATAACTTTGAGGGCATCAACTGGCAAACCAGATGTTTTGTTTTGTTTTGTTTTAAAGATTTTATTTATTTATTTGACACAGAGAGACACAGCGAGAGAGGGAGCACAGGCAGGGGGAGCGGGAGGGGGAGAAGCAGACCCCCCGCGGAGCAGGGAGCCCGATGCGGGGCTCGATCCCAGGACCCCGGGATCATGACCCGAGCCGGAGGCAGACGCTTAACGACTGAGCCACCCAGGCGCCCCGGCAAACCAGATGTTTTGTTGGCAATAGTGGCAAAACAGACTTACAACCAGTAACTTCTAAAAGTATTCTGTGGTTCTCAAAGACAAGTCAACAAAGGTAGTCTTAGGGAATATAATTCCAGAGAAACACTGTTAAAAAATAGTACTGCCCCATGGCAATTTATATCAACTGAAGGATAAAATAATAATATCTGACTATTGTGACATTATTTGCAGTGTACACTCATAGAAAAATGGAATTCTGCATCCAAAAGACACCACAGAGGAGGACGTGCTTAAGTAAGAGGCCACGTGCCAGGAGGATGAGCCGCGGGACCAGACAGACTGAGGTGAGAATCCAACTCTGAATTTACTATGTGACCCTGTACAAGTTATTTCAATTACCTGCAATTATGCCCCCAGATTGTTGTGAATATTAAATACTGAAATGTATTAAAATGCCCAGCAGATTTTTTTCAACAAGTAATTATTGAGCGTCTACTACTCCTACTATGCTGGATGGGGGAAAAGGGAGAGACAAATAGGAATGAATGAGAAAAATATGCTTTCTATCCTCAAGGAGCTACATTGAACAAGTAATTTAAAAAGTACTGGATATAGGGGCACCTGGGTGGCTTAGTCGTTAAACATCTGCCTTCGGCTCAGGTCATGATCCCAGGGTCCTGGGATCGAGCCCCGCATCGGGCTCCCTGCTCCACAGGAAGCCTGCTTCTCCCTCTCCCATTCCCCCTGCTTGTGTTCCCTCTCTCTCTGTGTCTCTCTCTGTCAAAAAAATAAATAAAATCTTTAAAAAAAAAAGTACTTCATATAACAAAACAGGTACAGGATACTATACAATAAAGAACTCAATAAACAATAGCTTTTATTATTAGCTGACAGTATTATCATGTGAGTTATTTTATGAATTATTTTAACTTAAAAAACCTTGTAAGGAGTTACTATATCAGAAAAGAGGGGAAATAATTTTTTTTTAAGATTTTATTTATTTATTTGAGAGAGAGAGAATGAGAGAGAGCACATGAGAGGGGGGAGGGGCAGAGGGAGAAGCAGACTCCCTGCCGAGCAGGGAGCCTGATGCGGGACTCGATCCTGGGACTCCAGGATCATGACCTGAGCCGAAGGCAGTCGCTTAACCAACTGAGCCACCCAGGCGCCCGAGGGGAAATAATTTTTAAGAGAAGAACAGGTATTAAGATTTCAGTCTGTTTATGCATAGAAATGAATTGGTTGGAGTAGCATGATGAACTTTTAAATCCACATTGCCAACTTCAAATTGTACCAATCCCCATCATCTGTTTGCACCCAGGCTCATCCTTAATTAAGAACATAGTCTTTGGACCCAGTATACTTGGTTAGTTCCGACAGGACTAGCTGTATAGCCTTTGGCAAACTTTGGACCCTTCCTAAGCTTCACTTTCCTTATCTGTAAATTGAGAATTATAATATATCTTCTTTCCAAATGGTTATGGATAGAGTGTTTAGCAACTGGTGCTTAATAAATGATAGCTTTCACTATCGTTATCTTGTAGTATGTACTATGCAAGAGTGAGGAGTCTGCCCTTAAGAGTTGGGGAATCATAGGGCGCCTGGGTGGCTCAGTTGGTTGGGCAACTGCCTTCGGCTCAGGTCATGATCCTGGAGTCCCTGGATCGAGTCCCGCATCAGGCTCCCTGCTCGGCAGGGGGTCTGCTTCTCCCTCTGACCCTCCCCCCTCTCATGTGCTCTCTCTCATTCTCTCTCTCTCAAATAAATAAATAAAATCTTAAAAAAAAAAAAGAGTTGGGGAATCATAAAGTAGCAATTAATGACCCCAATAGGAAGAGCACATGATGCTGCACAGGAATACATTGCAATGCCCCAGGCTAGGATAGAGAGGTAAGTAAGGAAAAGTCTTTGCCTCTGTGAGCTATGCTAAATTAGAAGACATGAGAGAAGCAAAACATGTACCTAATAACCACACTAAAAAGCACAAGGTGTATCAAGTGGTAAATACCCAAAGGAAGACCAATATGTTGTAGAGATTTCTTGTAGTGGAAGACTATCTCACCTTGTACATATGGTTTGTGAGCCAATCTGTACTTCTAGGGAACAGTGTCTATGAAACCTCAAAACTAATGGAAATTTTACTGACACAAACCTTCCACTCTGCAAAGTATACAAAGTTTGCTGCCTCTAATAAGAGACAGCTGGGGGGCCTGGCTTGTTTAGTTGGTAAAGCATGCAACTCTTGATCCCAGGGTCATGAGTTTGAGCCCCATGTTGGACATAGAACCTACTTTTAAAAAGAAAGAGGTAGGTGGCCCTTATTATGCATTCATTGTCCAGCCAGTTGTACCCACACATACAAACCTCCATTGGAAAGATACTTGAAGCTAGCACATAATGATTAGATCCTGATTTTCAGTGTTCTATTTTTTTGTTTTGTTTTGTTTTGAATCGTTGGGTGTTCTTAGTATAGTTGAAACACAATGCTTCATTAGTTTCAAGTGTACAGCTTAGTGATTTGACAAGTTTACACATTGCGTTATATTCACCACAAGTGTAGCTACCATCTGTCCCGTCATTGACTATCCTCCTTATGATGTGCCGTTTATCTGATTTTCAGTGTTCTCTTCTGAGAAACTCAGAGGGCAGGAAAAATTCAGTCATAGGAAGTTAATTTCCATATCGTAATGACATACTCATCTCCTTTCATCTTAACATTACAAAAAATCCTGGCATGGGGTTCCAGCCATCAGGGCTCCTGAAATAGTCAGAATCCCTTGAACAGTGGCATTTTGTTTTACTGTTGCTGCTGGTTTCTCACCCTTGCAACTATGCACATCAAGTAAGAAGAGATCTCTCAGCGTATCAGGATTGCAACAGCCTGTGCTAAGGCAAAAACATTCAATACTCGGAGGTGTGTTAATGTATTAAAATAATTATTTTTTTCCCCATAGACTAGGAATGAGCTCAAAATTCATGTTTCACTTAAAGAGAAAAAATAAAAAACTAAATGAAGACCTTATGTGTATTTAAAACTTAGTCTTTCAAGTTTATTCATTATTGTTGACATAGGCGATAGGTAAGTTTTATTATATTGCACACTTTTGAGCAGAGAACTGCCGTACAACCGAGGAACAGAAAATGAATATGTATTTTGGGGGGTTTTGACTTGAGTCAGTTAACTTCAAGAAGCCATTTGTCTGTTTCCTAGACATAAATTTAGTTTTTCACAGCCAACTGGGAAGATAGAAGGCTATTTTCAACTGCAACCAAATTTGGGGGGAACTTACTAATCATTTTAACAAGTTCAGTAAAACCAAAAGGTAAACCACTGACTAAACAGACTAAAAAGAAGCTCCTAAAGGCCTGTTGTTAGAGGCTGAACTGTGTCCCCTCAAATTCATACGTTGAAGCCCTATCGCCCCGTACCTCAGCGTGTGACTGCATTTGGAGATAAGGACTTTAAAGAAGTGATTTAGTGCAAACAAAGTCCTACAGGTGGACCCTAATCCAATCTGACTTCCTTGTATGAAGAGGAAATGTGGACACAGACACCTAGAGAGGAAAGAGCATGTGAGGACCCTGGGAGAAGAAGGTCACCTGCACGCCAAGGAGAGAGGCCTCAAAAGAAACCGAACCTGTTGACACCTTGATCTTGGACTTCTGGTCTCCAGAACTGTGAGAAAATTAATTTCTGTTGTTCAAGCCAACCCCATCGGTAGTGTTTTGTTATGACAGCCCAAGCACACTAATACAGCTGTGGGTTTCGAACATCATATGGTTCTCGCCCTAAATCTCTCCTTACTGTGCATAATTGAAAGCTGCCTGGGTTCTTTTTAAAAAGACACCTAGGGACACCTGGGTGGCTCAGTCATTAAGCATCTGCCTTCGGCTCAGGTCATGATCCCAGGGTCCTGGGATCAAGTCCTGCATCTGGCTCCCTGCCCCACGGGGAGCCTGCTTCTCCCTCTGCCTCTGCCTCTCTCTCTCTCTCTGTCTCTCATGAATAAATAAATAAAATATTTAAAAATAAATAAATAAATTAATTAATTAATTCATTCATTCATTAAAAGACACCTAGACAATAGCAATCATGGATTTGGAGATGCTGGTGTTCCGTGGTCTGTTGACTGGCCCTGAGACAGATCACATGACTGAGGCATCACAGTGAACAATCCTCCTTCCCTTTGAATGGAGTCAAAAGAGGCTCACAGGACAAGGTCAAGACTTCTGTCCATAACCAAAGAGACAAATAATCAAGAGACCTTTTGATATAAAAATAATAGATTACCTATAGCTGGATTGAGATCTGTACTCATTTCTAGCAGTTCCTCATATAATAAATATTGGGATTAAATCAGAATACATGATTCTCATAAATCCTATATTCCATGGCTACCCACATCCACCCAGTCCCTAGAATTCTAGAATTCTAGCCCTCTCCAACACCTCCCCCTTCTCTGAATGAGGAATAAGAAGTGTGTGTTCATCTAGGATCTCATAAATCATGATACCTCTCCTTTCCTTATGTCCAATGTCGTTAGAATGATATCTAATGGCTCTAAGTGACTGAATGCAAGGTTCTTATATGAGGACCCAATAGCTCTGAATTTTGTGAACACCCCAGGGCTGGTGCACCACAGATCCAGCTTCTGTCTCTTGTGCAAGGACTGTTTAAACTGAGCGGTGAGATTGAGCCATTCCTCAAAGTAGAACCTATTCGCAGGAAGCTCAACAATGGTATTTTATACATTTCAAAACTGTTTATTATTTGTCTCTCCATAAAACATAGCAGAACTCCAAATATCAGCATGTGTCTATTTAAATTCCAAGAACTTCCAGATTTTACTTTTGGTGGTTTCTTCTGACTTCACAAATTTCTCACTCTTAACATTGTTTATGCTTCTATCTTTGCACTAACAAGCATAAAAGTCCAGTAATCTCAGTAGTCTGCATCATTGAAAATGGCACCTTAGCTTTAGGATTCCATCGGGCCCTAGGTTTAGACATTTTTAGGAGAGTTGTTAACTCCTGCTGCTAGGTTATTGTCAGGATATTGTTGCATTTGCTTTGAGGGAGCGTTTCATGCCAGGGGCTGTCAGGGTGCTAAAAAGGTGAGAGAGCTGCAAGTACACCACACCAGCTGCACAACGGATACCTGTTTGGCCTCTGCTTGCTAACAAGTCCTAGTCTGCATGGTGACATTCTGAGACTTCATTTCCCCGTAACGTACCACCTGGTGGAGAGGTGGTTGCTGGGAGACCTAGAGCCCTCATCTTCCTGCAACCATCGAAGGGTACCTTTAGTAAAGGAAAAAAGGGGGAGGGAGACAGAGAGAAAGGGGGGGAGGGAGAGAGAGGGGGTGGGGGGGACAGGAACCAAGGAAAGAAGGAAATGAAGGGAAGGAGGAAAAGAGGGTAAAAGGGGGAAATGGAGGGTGGTTGAATCGTTCGGTTTCCCTGTAACAGTCAAAATCCTTCGCAAACTCAAATGAAGGCTGTGGGTCGGCCTCCACTATCAAAGAGGGAGGGAAGATACTGGAGCGTTCATTTCCTTCCACAGGTGGTGAACCTGCAGAAAAAAGCAGAATGGGAAGTTACAAAGGAAATGGCAGGCTAGAGCTTAGGAAAAAGTAGATTCCTTAAGTTTTTCTTCCCTGGTCCTGTACCACAAAGGAAAGAGGTAGAAAAGAGACTGGCCTGGGCTTGAGCAGCACCCTTAGGGACTCCAGTTAGTGGGGCGCCAGCGTCCTGCTATGCCTTAGCTCCTCCCACCTGCCCCGTCCACCAGCTCTTCCTTTCTTCCATCAAAACCTAGCCTATCGGGTGCCTGGGTGGCTCAGTCGGTTAAGCGACTGCCTTCGGCTCAGGTCATGATCCTGGAGTCCCGGGATCGAGTCCCGCATCGGGCTCCCTGCTCGGCGAGGAGCCTGCTTCTCCCTCTGACCCTCCTCCCTCTCATGCTCTCTGTCTCTCATTCTCTCTCTCGAAAATAAATAAATAAAATCTTTAAAAAAAAAAAAAAAAAAAAAAAAACCTAGCCTATCTTCCTGAACATTTTAGTCTGACAAACCTATTTTCATTCCAGATTATTTGATATCCTCAACTTCCTAAACAAATGTTAAACTATAATCCTCGTTACTATTCACAGTGTTCTGGGATTTTAGCAAATTTTTCCAGAAACTGCAGAACTTGATATATATACAGTGCGATTTATTATACCTGCTCCTTTGTGTTTCCTGCCTGCCCGTGGTACAAATGTGTTCTGTAAACAGTGGGGCTTCATAAATACCCCTGCGTGGCTCTTCAGTGAGGCTTTTTTTATACTGCGTATTTTTTATGCAGTCACTCACAGAGTAAGAATAATAACAAACACCTCCATTCTGAGAACACCCATCAAGTGATAGAATACAGAACCTGCCACCGAGGTGGCCAGGGAAGTGTTTAGACTTAAAGAGGAGCCTGAGGTCTGGAAGAAGCAGTCACATTTTCTTTCCATTTAGAGTCAAAAGTGGGAACTCACCAATCTTTGGTTGCATTACCAGAAAAGACGGTAAAACATGGTTTGTGTGGTTTTCAGGCTCTCTGGAATGCATTGAATATGAAGATCTTTGGAAAACAGAACTATGAGAAATTCTTATACCCTTCACACTCCCTGGTAATATTTTCATCTCTCTGACTTCTCCTTAAACAACTAGCAAATATCTGTTGGGGTAGATCTAGCTAGCAAAAAAAGAACATAAGATTTTGAAATTTACCATTTGCCGATCAATTTCTTTTCTGGGTTAAGTTTACTGACACTGACCCCTAAGAAAAATTTTAGAAGATTTTAGTATCAGTTAGACCTATAGTGAATACCACTCTTTCATTCTTGTTAATGGTAATTTCTATTTTCTTTTTCCTTGATCAATTTAGTTAGGGGTTTATCAATTTTGTTGCTCATTAAAAGAATCTACTTTTGACTATGTTAATTTTCTCTATTGCTTGTCAGTTGTCTATTCCATTTATTTTCGTTCTTATCTTTACTATTACCTTCCTTCCACTACCTTTGAATTTACTCTTTTTCCAGATTCTTAAGGCAAAATCTTCAATAATTACTTTTAAAACTTTCTTCTTTTCTATTTTTTTTTTAAAGATTTTATTTATTTATTTGAGAGAGAGAGAATGAGAGGGAGGAGGGTCAGAGGGAGAAGCAGACTCCCCGCTGAGCAGGGAGCCCGATGCGGGACTCGATCCCGGGACTCCAGGATCATGACCTGAGCGGAAGGCAGTCGTTTAACCAACTGACCCACCCAGGCGCCCCACTTTCTTCTTTTCTAGTACAAACATTTAAGGTTATAAATTTTCTTCTAAACATTGTTTTAAGCTGCATCATACAAATTTTGATATGTTATATTTTCTTTACCATTCAGTTAAAAATATTTTCTGATGCCCTGTGTAATTTTTCTTTGACCCATGAGTTGTTTAGGAATATGTTAGGGTGCCTGGGTGGCTCAGTTGTTAAGCATCTGCCTTCGGCTCAGGTCATGATTCCAGGGTCCTGGGATCGAGCCCCACATCGGCGGGCTCCCTGCTCTGCGGGAAGCCTGCTTCTCCCTCTCCCACTCCCCCTGCTTGTGTTCCCTCTCTTGCTGTCTCTCTCTCTGTCAAAAAATAAGTTAAAAAATCTTAAAAAAGAAATATTTATTTTCTAAATGTTTGGCATTTTCTCTTGATATCTTTTTGGTTTTGATTTCTAATATAAATCCATTGTGGCCAGGAAACAATCTATCTGATTTTAGTATTTTAAATTTTATTGAGACTTATTTTATGGCCTACTATATAGTCTGTCTTGTTTATATAATATCTATACTTGAAAATAATGTATATCGGGGCGCCTGGGTGGCTCAGTCGTTAAGCATCTGCCTTCGGCTCAGGTCATGATCTCAGAGTCCTGGGATCGAGCCCCACATCCGGCTCCTCGCTCTGCGGGAGGCCTGCTTCTCCCTCTCCCACTCCCCCTGCTTGTGTTCCCTCTCTCGCTGTGTCTATCTCTGTCAAATGAATAAATAAAAATCTTTAAAAAAAAAAAAGAAAATAATGTATATTGTGCCATTATTGGCTGTAATTAATTAGGTCAAAGTAGTTGATAGTGTGTTCAGAAACCCTATGCCTTTACTGATTGTCTGTGAAATTGTTCTATCATTCATAAAAGAGAGATTTTGAAATCTCCAAGTATGATTGTGGATTTGTGGATCTATGTCTCTTTAATTGTGTCCATTTTTGTTCCATGTATTTTGAATGCTGCCATCAGGTACTTACACCTTTATGATTTTTATGTCTTCCTGATGAATTGACTCTAATATGCCTTTTTATCTGTTAATATTCTTTGTCTAAAGGTTTACTTTATCTGATATTAGTATAGTCACAAGCTTTCCTATGCTGACTGTTTGCATGGTATATCTTTCTTTATTCACTCAATTTTCTTTCAGCCTGTGTTGTATATTATAAGCACATTGCTCGTAGACAATATGGTTGGGTCTTACTCTTTTAATCAGTGCTCAATAAGCTTTCTTTTCCTTTCATCATTATTTTGGCTTCACTCCTATTTCGTAGTCTTTCTTGGTGCTATAGACTCTATAGTTGACCATAGAGTCAACTCTATAGACCAAAGACCCTAATATTTAAAGTCAGTCGTCATTTTACAGTCCCTTTATGCACATGGTCTTGAATCAGAGAGATCATTGTAGCTTCACTTTCTCAACTCTTCCCAGCAATCTTACAACTTTCTTGAGATGGAGAGATCAAGATGACCCAAGGAATTCCTAATAATAGTCATTAAACTAAGTTCAACTCCTTATAGTACTTGTTATAACCTACCAGGGCCCTAACCTAAGAAGAGGCTTTGGCTTTATGTCAAAACATTAGGGAATAAATGTTCATGTATAAGTTTAAAGTGACATAAAATATTTATGATGCCCAAAACAAACAAAGCACAATAAAGTTTGAGAAGCACTGCTCAAATAAATAAATAAATAAATAAAAGGATTTTTTAAATTATTTAACGTTTGACTAGGGCAATGCCTGTACACACACTCTATTCTAGGTTCTGATCAGGGCTAGAGTTGTGTTCCCATTAGCAGACTATTCAGCTGAGGACAGAGTTTCTGATAACTCAGAATCCCGTTCCAGGTAGTAACGGGGGAACTGAGGCCTCTTTTCTTCAAATATAGCCACAGTTGCTTTTCCCTAAATGCCCTTTCTTTCTTTCTGTCCTTGACACACGTCTAACACTTTTTAGTCCATCCCATTCTCTTGGAATATTGTTGTCATTTAAATGTTCCCTTTTCAGAAAGAGCTTGGTACTCTACACCCGTGGAAATCACACTGTGTCTGCCTCTGAAGTAAAACCACTACCAAAGGAAACTGACATCATACTGAAATCCATCTAGGTGGTTGATTAATTTCTTACCCTCTTTGCTCTTTCTAAACCATTCTACCCATGTCTAAATAAAGTGTCCCCCAGATCCTATAGATTTATTCAAAAAATATTGAATGAATGCGGCTGTGTGCTAGACACTGTTCTAGGAGCTGGGAATACAGAGGTGAATGGGACAGGAAGTGTCACTCTCAGGGATTTTAGTTTGTAGTGATCAGAGACTGATAATAAGTCAACACAAAAATAAACAAGATACTTTCCAATAGGGATAAATGCCTAGAATGTTGCTGAATCTGATGAGAAAGGAAAGGATTAGAGAGGAAACAAAATTTAGAAAATGACGGGGTCCTTACTCAGTTCCCAGATGAAGCCATGGTAGAGGATGGGAGGTCATAGGACCCTAGAGAGATCCGAAGACTTAGGAGAATAAAAAGAGACCCATGCCTGTTTTTTGGTTAGGGCACAGGAAAGAGGCAAGACTTCAGTATTTCCCCCAGGCTCAGCATGCTTTAGGAGCAAAAGAAATATTGATTTGTGATATCTACACAGATGGTCTGAGACATCCCCACAGAGTACTATGTTCCCCAAGATATTTCAGAAAAATGTCAAAATGCAGAGACAGTCATGATTATAGCACAGATTATTGACTGGCCAAAGAGGCCTTATAACTGAAGCATGAACATTGACCTTGAGAGATGTCTTTTCCACTTTAGAATCTTAGTTTTAACCCCAGCTGGCATGTCTGGAAAACAACTCCAATGTCCGTTTAAAAAAAAAAATCACTCCTACATTTGTGCATAGCATTGAAATAGAATGCAAAAAAAAAAAAAAAGAAAAGAAAAGAAAAGAATAAAAGCACTGAAGAATTAAAAGTAACCCGGGGCGCCTGGGTGGCTCAGTTGGTTAGGCGACTGCCTTCGGCTCAGGTCATGATCCTGGAGTCCCAGGATCGAGTCCCGCATCGGGCTCCCTGCTTGGCAGGGAGTTTGCTTCTCCCTCTGACCCTCCTCCCTCTCATGCTCTCTGTCTCTCATTCTCTCTCTCGCAAATAAATAAATAAAATCTTTAAAAAAAAAAAAAGAATTAAAAGTAACCCTACAGATGATTAAAAGCCAGAGTTGCCCAATTAAACTAAAGCTCACAAGTGCTTGTGAAATGTACCTTCATACAGCCAGCCCCCTTCACACGTTCCATGACTTCTATAAAGAAAAATCCTCGGGTTTTCTTTTTTTTCAGTTCCCTTTCAATTTGCACAAAGCTTTAAATGTGTGAACATTGCAACCACCTCACACTCTTACCTAGATAACCACTGCTTATATGTGTTTGATTAAGTCAGCCATGTCCAAGGGTGGATAATTGCTTGTAATTTCACAGATAAACTTGAGTTTCTTTGGTGCTAAAGCTAAAATCCCCTTCCTGGAGCAAGGTCAGTGGCAGAGGTCTGGGAGAACCCAGTCTACCCATGTTCTGGCAGCACCAAATTGCTTTTACACACTCTCTCTCTGTTGTCTTGATTCCCCAGTCTAGGAAATTTAATTTTCTTTGAAATTGGATTAATTTTTTTGATGAAGTTAAAAATTCTCAGAAAAACCATCTCAAAAAACCATCAAAATATACTTATGTGTTCCATACACTTAAATATATATATGCATTTTTTGTTCACCGATCTTCAGAATCAAGAAAGGCTTTTGAAAAATATTGTCTTTTTTTACTTGTAAGTTTATTGTTCTTATGGCTGTTTTCCTAAATTCACAATTTTTATTACCATTTTTCAATATTACCTCTGGAAATACCCAAAGATATCAGTTTCTATACATGCTTTTTTTAGTAAAAAAAAAAGAAAAACTCCAACCCAGGCTTTAACCACTTTGAAAGCTAAGTGTGGGGGCACCTGGGTGGCTCAGTCATTGTCTGCCTTCGGCTCAGGTCATGATCCCAGGGTCCTGGGATCGAGTCCCACATCGTGCTCCCTGCTCTGTGGGAAGCCGGCTTCTCCCTCTGCCACTCCCCCTGCTTGTGTTCTCTCTCCCGCTGTGTCTCTCTGTGTCAAATAAATAAATAAAATCTTTAAAAAAAAAAAAAAAAGAAAGAAAGCCAAGTGTGACCGGCTCATAAGAACACTGGCCTCCCAATAGGGACAGGCAACAGATCGTGTCATTGTGGAAACAGACACCTGCCTGCCAGCTTAGACCGTGGCAGAATTCATGATCAAACATTAAGCAGTCTGTGGACCTGGTGTTAGAATCAGCATAGGAGAAATATCAATAAAACTTAGGTATGATTTCAGACCCTTCACCTCTAGGTGCTGGAAATATTACATGTTTTAGGTTTCCACAAATTCCATGATCTGGCAACATCTGAACCTTCTCTCTATATTTCATTAGCTTTCCAGAGACTTATTTTCTCATGGCTTCTGCCTCCCAGTGCTGGCACGCTGTGTGTACCCAGATGTCTTCACTGTTATCTGCACTGAAACCATTTCCAGCGAACATTTTACAAATACAAGATGGATATATGTAGATCACAAAAAGATGAGCAGTCATATGAACCAGTTAGCCTCCCATCTTTTCTTCCTGACCTTCTCTCCCTTCATTTTCTTCTTGCTTTCTAACATGTAGAAGATGTTGGGTAGTGCTATCGATAAGGCATGCCTGGGTCTGGGGATGGGGCACATGTGTGATTATTAATATGCAATCTAGAGCATATCCTAACTTAATATTTGTTTCCCAGCCTGGCCAGGGGGCTTGCTTTCCTGGGTTTTTTTTATGAAAATAATAGATTAGTTGAGGATGACTGAGTTCATGCTGTGAAATGAGTAATATATACACTTTTCCTAAATAGCTACTTAGTTTAATACATGGACTAACCTGAAGATTATAGAGTAGAGTGAGTCACAGATAAAAGCTCAGTCTCTGTTCTGATGCACTCTGTATTCTCTTTCTTCTTGTATAATCCACATCCTGCTGATTCCTCTGGCCTGTGTCTCATGTTGTTTCTGCATGGTGACAATAGGGTCCTTGCTTTCTGTCTCCAGTGATGTACGTGCTCAACTTCCACATTAAGATCAATCTTCTTCCATTGTTTTTAAGGGTGCTTATTTTCTCTCACTCTTGTCAAAATTCCTCCTACCGAAGACTTATTCTTCTGCATGCATTTTATTGGTAAGTAAAGTTATAGTTTTCTACTTTTAGTAGAAAAGCAATATCTATTTTGGTACCTTATAGGAAAATGGAATTGCAATGTGAATGGAAACACTGACTCTTTTTTTTTTAACTTGGTAACTTTATTGTATGTAAATTATATCTTCATAAATTAGATTTTTAAAAAAGTGACATGCCATTTTCTGATGACACTTTACCATCCTCCTGGGCTGCCCGGCTTCAGGTTTCTACTCTTTAACCCCTTCCTGCCTCTTTAATGTAACTAGTCACATGAAATACATTGAAAGGCTTTGTACTGAACTGAAGATCACACAGGCATGAATGCATGCATGCACACACACAAATAGAGACAGAGAGAGTTCCAGTTTCAATTTAGAGAGCTCCTAAAGAAAAAAGAGAAATGCCCACTGAATATGAATAAACTGGGTTTCCATTGAAAAAGCTGTGGTTACAGAGCGACATAATGTTGCCAACAAATGTCTAAAAAAACTCTCAGCTGTGAACTGACACATGCTGGACCCAAAAACTATAACTCTGGTGTGAAAATGTGATGTGACTAAGCCATTGAAAATATCACTGGAAAAAATATATCACTGACAGCAAAACAGGCTGTGGATATTTTTTTTTCTTCAGTATCCATAAATATCTCATCACTGTTTGGACAATTGCATTTATTTTGGAATATGGGTTTACTTTTCTAGGAGCAGTTTGCAGACATTCTGTTATTCCATTTTACAAGTTCTTGACAGTGAAATGATGTGCTCTGTGTTCTTTAACATTGGGTCTTCATCCCATTTTACAACAACATGTGCAGAAGGTGCCTTTCCCTGTAGTGGTACATGCCTTAAGCAACTGAGACCCCTCATGGTGTTTTCTCCACACAGAGTTCTGTGTGGACACACTCCAGAGATTCAGGATATATTACATGTTCTACCTCTTCCCTTCCATCATGGACCTTCTTGTTCTTATCTTCTGTGTTCAATCTCTATCCCACTCCTCACGTGTGGGTTCTGTCTCCCTGCCCAGCATCCTCACATTAACACAATATGAAGACTATATTCCTGGCTTTATACTCCAAGTTCTGTTCCTGGGATCACCCTGCATCTTGAGGTATCATTGAGGCTCCCTATGATCTAAGTCAGGTGAACCACTCCAAGTTCACTCTTGCCTGAAAAGGAGTTTAAAAATCACATTTGCAACAATTTGAGGGGGAGAACCTTCTCTTCCTCTCAAATACTTTCCCCACCTATTTATTAGTACCTTTAATTAATTTATCCCATAAACATTATATTGTATCATAATGTCATGACATTTTCTTGTCATTCTAGAATCTTTTTTTTTTTGGCTGGGTACAGTATATTTTATTGATGTTACATGAGAAGGTAGGGCTCCCCAAGCCACTCCCTTTGTTCAGGGGGTCTGGGATGGAAACTGTGAAGGTTGGGAGATCTCAGTGTGTTAGAGGATGAGTTGGGCAAGGACTTCCCAACAGCTGAGGGCCTATCTCTTCCTCTTGCTCTCACTGGGGCTGGTGGTCCAGGGGCTCTTACTCCTTGGAGGTCATGTGGCCCATAATGTCCACCACCCAGTTGTTATAGCCAAATTCATTGTGATACCAGGAAATGAGGATGACAGAGTAGAGATGTGCTTTCCATTGATGACAAGTTTCCCATTCTCAGCCTTGACCATGCTGTTGAATTTTCCATGGGTGGAATCATATTGGAATATGTAAACCATGTAATGGAGGTCAATGAAGGGGTCATTGATAGTGACTATACCCACTTTGCCAGTGTTAAAAGCAGCTCTGGTGACCAGGTACCCCAATATGGCCAAATCCATTTACTCTGACCTTGACCATTGTGTCTCAGGGATACGGCTGGTACTGCACCAGAAGATGCAGCTGTCTGTCGAGCAGGGAGGAACAGAGAGCCCATTCTAGAATTTCCAATACTTGCTAAATTTGAATCATCCAGGGCCTGGCATTTTTTCAAATCTGGGAACAAGTTTTAATACGGAGACAGAAGCTTGGGACTGAGTTACAGGGGGAACATCTAGGACACCAGATGAGTGCGTGTGCACATGCATGTGTGGTGCTTACATGTGCTCAGAATAAGGCTGCTGTTTCTGTCTCCAAATCACAGAGTCACCCTTTATTTTGCTGCAATTTTTTATTCTTAAAAAAAGTACAGAGGTAAATAAGTCTAATTTTTCTGTAGAAATAATTTGTACAACAAAGAAGCTGAGGATGGCTTAATTTAATTCCTAATCATACAAACTATGTAATTTCTCAGGAAGGAACCTGCATTGATTAGGCACCTGGACAAGTCACAGGCATCACCGACATTATCTCAATTCTCCCAGCAACCATAGAAGGCAGCTATTATTGTTCCCAATTTAGTGAGAAAGAAACTAGGCAAGGTCACAGACCTATTACTAACACAGGCAGGATTCAAATCTAACTCCCTGCCACCTCATCTTATGTATTTTTTACATTCCATATACAAGAGGGGATCTAGTATAGTTAGAGCTCAGATTTTGAAATCAGAAGACCTGGGTTCAAATCTTCCCTCTGCCCTTACTATGTCTGAGATGCAACAATTTACCTCTCACTCTTGACTACTTCCAGTTTTATATTCTTTAACACTCATCCTAACTTTCATTTCTGTTGATTAGTGTCTATTACTCTTTCCATTGCTCATTGTCCATATGTCATCATAAGCCTTATGTTCCCCGCCATCTGTAATTTCCATCACCGTGTCAAATTCAGATTTAGTTGCTGGCATCTCTTGACACTTCTGAAATTAAAAGGCTGGACATTTTGGCATTACCTCAACTGTCAATTTCATTCATACTAAAGAATACTTAGTCAATGTTATTTCTTCAAAGAAATTATCATGTTTACAGTGTTTCTATACACAACAGATGGTTATGCAGTTTCTGTATCTCATCCATGTCAAAATGTGGTTCCTTTATCTCAAATGAGGAGGGCAAGTTTAAAGTGGCTGGCTCTTGAAGGGACCAGCTCTTAGTTGGACTAATATATCATGAAAGTATGTACTGACCATAAAATTGTATGCTTTTTTATCTAAAGATTCCTATTCCAAAGAATAGGATTGTTGACATGACATAAAACAATAATGGCCATAAAATACATAACACTAACCATATGCCAGGTATTATTCCAAGTGATAGACATATAATTCATTACTACAATAACTCTGTGAGGAGAGTATTATAATTATTATTCCCATTTTATGGAGACAACAAGTAACTTGCCCAAATCACACAGCTAGAAAAGTGTAAGAACAGCATTACAAATCAGAGACAAAAGGTAGACTCTTCAATATATGATACTGGGAATGATAATTTTCTACATGGAAAAAATAAAATTAGATCTCTATCTTGATAAACCCAAGCTAGATTAAGATCTACATGTGAACTGGGTGATGGGCATTGAGGAAGGCATGTGATGTAATGAGCACTGGGTGTTATACACAACTAATGAATCACTGAGCATTACATCAAAAAATTTTGAAAAAAAAATAAAAATTTAAAGATCTATATGTGAAGTATACAAGTTTAAACATTGGAAGAAAATATGGAAATAAATTTGTAATACTGATGATAAGGAAGATTGTCTTATACAAAAAAAAATGGCAAAAAAACACATTTGATAAGTGTTACATCAAAATTAAAATGTATGTTCAACAAAGACATATAATCAAAGCCAAAAGTAAGAGATATAGAAGACAGAGATAACCAAATTCATATACAGATTATTTTTTTAAAACTTCAAAAATGAATTAGAAAAAGAAAAATAACACCACAGAAAATGGACAAGATATGAACAGGTAATAATCATAAGAGGAAACCCAAAGAGCCACACAAAATTCAAACAACAAGATATCATTTCTCATCATCAAATTATCAAGAACATTGAAGTGTTGGCAAGGATGCAGGGAAATGGGAACACTATATGTTACTACAGAAATAGGAATTGGGGGGGCGCCTGGGTGGCTCATTTGGTTAAGCATCTGACTCTTGATTTTGGCTCAGGTTATGATCTCAGAGTTGTGAGACTGAGCGCTGAGTCCAGGCTCCATGCTCAGTGGGGAGTCTGCTCCTTTCCCTCTCCCTTTGCCTTCCCCTGCCCCTGCCCCCACTCTCTCTCTCTCTCTCTCAAAAATAAATAAATACATTTTTTATATTTTTTTAAAGATTTTATTTATTCATTTGAGAGACAGAGAGAGCACAAGCAGAGGGAGAGGCAGAGGGAGAGGGAGAAGCAGACTCCCCGCTGAGCTGGGAGACTGACGTGGGGCTTGATCATGACCTGAGCTGAAGGCAGACGCCTAACCAACTGAGCCACCCAGATGCCCCAATAAATACATATTTTTAAAAAAATTTTTAAAGAAATAGAAATTGGAACAACCATTTTGGAGAGTAATCTGGAGAGTAATTAAAATGTAATTCTAAGTAAAAGCATATATCCTAGAGTGATTCTTGCATTTATGCTCAAGGAAACTAAAGAAAGATATTCATTGCAGCAGATTTCATAACAGCAAAATAGAAGGAAAAAAGAGAAAGCAATCTAAATGCTCATCAGAAGTGAATAAATAGCATGACTTTTAGTCATAAAACAGAATTTTATATAGCAGTTAAGAAAAATGATCTATTTTTAGTTAGATAAATATATAATATATATTGTATTATGTATAGTATTATAAATACATTCATATATCAACATGAAAAAATCCTAAAAACCTACTCTTCCATGGAAAAATAATCACAGATCAGTGTTCACATTATATTTTTCATATATAGTTTCTCTTAAGTGACACAGATAAGAACTATCTTTTTTTTAAGATTTTATTTTTAAGTAATCTCTACATCCAACATGGGGCTTACAACCCCAAGATCAAGAGTTGCATGCTCTAGCAAATGGTGCCCCTAAAAACTATCTTATTGACAAATAACTACAAAAACTAAAAACTGTACTATTAAGGTAATTCAATAGAAAGTTAATTAGAAAAGTACTTGGATTAATTAAAGTACTTAGGGTAAAATACCTACGGAAAATTAAATATTGGATTAGCATAATTAACTAAGGAAATATAGGTATAAAATAGAATTAAAGTAGTTAATTAGAGCAATTTATCTACAAAAATAAAGTATGAAATTAATTAGTCATTAGGTAATAGATTCAAATAATTAGCATATTATAACAAAATAATTCTAAAATTGCAGTGGCTTAACCTAATAATTTATATCTTGCTCATATAACAATGTAGTGTAAATTTTCCTCATCATCACATATTATTCCTTCTTGAAGTGATTCAGGGATTCAGATCCCTTCAGTCTTTCAACTGTAATGTCCAAAACAAAATTAAACTCTAACAATCTTCTACAACCTCATCCTCTGCATTCAGCCAACAAAAGGGAAAAGAGATATAGAGGAAACACATCTGCTTCTTAAAAGCTTTGACAGGAAGTGACTTTCGACCATTCCAATGGTAAGAAATAGTCATGAGACCATAGCTGACTAGAAGACATGCGGCCACTGGCTGGACAGTGATTTCCCAGTGACAACTCTGAACTCTGAAAAGGAGAGCAGGAATTTTAGCAAACAACTGGCCATCTGTCACTCACCAAATTTAATCTTTTTCTATAAATGGAATTGGATGAGGGAGTGGGAGAGTGGAAGAGAAACAGAAAGACTTAATCTGTACTATTTGGTAGGAAAAAACGACGTACATCAAATACAGTAGTTAATACCTGCTAGTTCTGTGAGCCTATGAGGAGGGTTGTTACAGTGTGCATGATACTTTTCTCAATTTTAAAATTTTCTTTAAGAAAAAAGAAAAGATATTCTATAACTGCCAGTGTAACCACGTTACTACTTAGGAACAGCCCGTCACTCTGTCTTTGGATTCAATTTAGTGGCACCACATCATAGGAGAGATGTTCGTATAATGAGGTTATTCTGGAAGGCAGCACAGTGAGATGAACGGATAACATTTGAGGTCAGATTTGGGCTTCAATTAATCCTGGCTCTGCCACTTACCATGTGACCTTAGACACATTATTTGAGCACCCTCAGCAATGACAATAATAACATGTATCTCATAAATTGTTGGGAGGAGACAATGAGATATTCTAAGTAAACAGCCTGCCACAGAGTAGGGATTTTAAAATGCCAATACCTTCAGGGCGCCTGGGTGGCTCAGTCAGGTAAGTGTCCAGCTCTTGATTTTGTCTTAGGTCATGATCTCAGGGTTGTGAGACCAAGTGCTGGGCGTGGAACCTGCTTCAGATTCTCTCTCCTTCTGTCCCTCCCCCACTTCTCTCCCCCTCTAAAAAAAATAAATAAAATGTCAATCCCTCCTTTTTTGGTTTGTCTAGTAATTATTGTAAGAGAGTAGCAGGAAGCGGGAGAGGTGGGTAATAACATTTCTGAATTTCTTTTTATATATCACAGTGCTGGGTTACAAGCTCATTTACACAAACTTGCTCTTGTTAAATTGCTCTTGTTTTGCCACTTCTGGAAATTCAATTTTCTTTAATACTGATTTGTAGTGTTTATTTTAATTCCTCTTAAATTTCCTTCATGTGGTTTGTCTTTATGCATTTTGGTTTCATAATACTGAGTTGTCCTCAGTTGTGTGGTCTGATATCTCCAGTGCTATTTTCATGATGATGGCTTTATAGCTTTTCCCTTGACACATTTTTCATTCTTCATTGTTTAAAATTGTCCTGGGTCCCCTGGCCCAAGATCCTCTTTTGCATGTTTCTGTTGGCCAGGCAGGAAAACACTTCAGTGCCTGTCTAGGCAAAACAAAACAAAACAAAAAAACATATCCTGGAGGTTTTTAGACCCTAGTTACTTGAAGGGCATGTGGGGCATTCAACCCAGGTAAGCTGTGCCCTTTACAATTGGCTTCCCAGCAACTAAGTCAATCAGCTGGAAAATGTAATAAAATGTACAGTAAGGTCAACTCAGGAAGGTTATCCCAACTTCCTGAGTCATCCAAGTAATCACTTCGAAACAAAGGTCAAAATATTCCTGTGTAACCCACAACACTGGTGCTGTCCAACCTTGCTGATGATCCCAAGAGGTTCACCGAACAACTTAGCCCAGTGGGAGACTTCACACAGGAAATGTTAGGGAGAGATGAAATACTTCTCAATTCTCTTTTCTTCTTTCAACTTCAACTGCCTTTAAATACATGTTTTCAATCATTCATTGTTTTGTGCTGGTCTTAACTAATCCATAACCAATGCTGTAGCTGGACAGCCCTTGTGGTTCTTATGATTGCAAGAGGCCCTCAGCAATAACCATCAAGAAGCTTTGAAAGGACAGGTGTCATTACTTACAAGTCCTGGGAATTACAAGCCCCGCATTCGGCTCCCTGCTCGGTGGGGAGTCTGCTTCTCCCTCTACCCCCCCCCCCCCCATGCCC